>NC_133392.1:126823579-127129541 GCF_047511655.1 Castor canadensis
CACCCCCAGCCACGCCCTGCAGACAGCAGCAGCCTAGGCTGGGCCATAGGGTGGAGATAGCAATCTCAAAATTCATAGACAACAGAGGAGGAGGACTGGCTAGCTTCTCCCAAACTTGTCTGAAGAGAAACAAGGTAGTGGGATTCAAAGAAGCCCACCAAGGTTTCTTGGAGGAGAAAATAGAGGGCAATTCTAGGTGTAGTCATTGCCATAATAAGAACTTCCATTTCCTATAAGCACCTTGTATGTTTAAGGGACTTTTTAACACACTATCTCTTTTAACCCAAACATCAACAAGGAAATAATAGGTGCTCACTCTTTGTCCTATTTCCCAAATAATGAAACTGAGGCTTGGTTTGCCTGTGCTTTCTTATAAGAAAGCCCTTCATTCAAAAATGAAGTCCCCTTCATTTTTGCCAGGTTCATGATGCTTCAACTCCTATTTTGTGAGGCACCTTCAGGGATGAAATTACAGCCCCAGAAGGGAGCTCCTGGGTCAGAAAAGGGCTAACTGTACCCCTAAAACTATAGTACACATTCGACACTTAGGAACATAGAATATTGTCTTCAGAGTGATTAGAAAAGATCATCAAATTTAATCCTTCTTGGATGGAGTTACTTAGGCCCAGAGAGGGGTAGGGAAATGTCCAGAGTTGCACAGCAAGGCAGTAGCTGTCCTCAATGCCACAGGACAGGGTTCTTGAAGAACAAACTTGACCAAGGGACCTGCCTTTCCAGAGGGTGTCTTCTGTTCCTCTCTTCAGTGTTGGGTTGTATCAGTCAGAGCCCCAGCAGAACACAGAATTCACTTCAGGTGTTTCAGATGAAACTTGGATGCAAGGTTCCTTTCAGAAGGATAGTCAGAACTATGAGGCATCAAACAAGATGGGATCCAGAGACCAGCAAGAGCAGGAAATCCATCAATACTCCTAGGCTTAAGGAACTAAGAGAAGAACAGTCTTCCAAGAACCTGGTGGAAGCTGCATTTATGGGGAACAGGATGATAAGTGATGCTGGCACAGGAAAGGAACCAAGAAGTAATGTCCCAAACCCTTTTCTCTCCTATCTTCTGTCTCTTACTGGTGTCTCCTATCAGTCAACTCCAACCAGAAATGAGAATGCAAGGGATCCTATGGGAGTCAGTCTGTGGAAGCCAGCTTCCCAGCAGGGAGAGGAGAGCAAAGACCAAGTGTGGTAGGGAGGTGGGAAGAGTAAACCAGGACACATGTGGACTTGGAACTCAGATCTCAGAACTCAGATGGCAAGTAATGACTCAGAGAATGGTGAAATGTCATCATGACCTCCTCGCCCCTTCTGGCAGAGAAGACTAAGCCTCCTCCCTGTTAAGGAGGTAGCATATCTAGTTCTACCCATAGGCAGAGAAAGCAAGAACAGAATATGATGAGTGGAACTTCTCCATTGATCTGTCACACTTCCTGAAATCCTACATCTGTGCTTCATTTTATTGGATCAACATACTGATGCTCCATTTAAAATGCAATTCACCCCAGTCAGAAAATAAGGGAACTGCAGACTTCCATACTTTATAGTGAATTTGTGCATCAGCACGGTCCCAGCTTGGTATTGTGGTGAAAGGAGTGTTTGGGGAAGAGCCTGAGGGGGTGCCAACTGGATGAAACAGCCATGATCCCTGGTAAGACCATATGGGATTCACCTGGAAGCAAGTAGGGCTAGCCTAGAGAGGGTTAAGTGAATAAAGTGGACGTTGATTGAATGAGTTCACAGCATCCATTTTCTTTATTCCCCCCTTCTACAGCACAACATGAATTTACTGCCTTGAGTTTAAAAATAGGATTGGCCTTACCACCCCAAAACTTCTAGACACCATAAACAGATTGCAGTGTAGCAGGATACAAAATGAACTTACAAAAATCAGTGGCCTTTCTATATACCAACAATGAACAAATTGAGAAAGAACACAGAAAAATAATTCCATTTACAATAGCCTCAAAAAAAAATTAAACACCTAGGAGTAAACTTAATGAAGGACATAAATGACCTCTTCAAAGAGAACTACAATGCACTGAAGAAAGAAATCAAGGAAGACTACAGAAGATGGAAAGATCTCCCGTGCTCATGGATTGGTAGAATCAACATAGTAAAAATGGCTATACTACCAAAAGCAATCTACATGTTCAATGCAATTCCCATCAAAATCCCAATAACATTCATCACAGAGATTGAAAAATCTACCTTAAAGTTCATTTGGAAACACAAAAAACTGCAAATAGCCAAGGCAATACTAAGCAAAAAGAACAATGCTGAAGGTATCCCAATACTCAAACTTCAAACTATACTACAGAGCCATAGCAATAAAAACAGCATAATACTGGCACAAAAATATGTATGAAGACCAGTGGAACAGAATAGAGGACCGAGATATAAATCCACACAGCTATGCCCAACATATTTTGATAAAGGCACCAAAACATACAATGGAAAAAATATAGCCTCTTCAACAAATGGTGCTGGGAAAAGTGGCTATCTGCCTGCAGAAAACTGAAATTAGATCCATGCCTGTCACCCTGTACTAGCATCAACTCAAAGTGGATTAAGGACCATAATATCAGACCTGAATCCTTACAGTTAGTACATGAAAGAGCAGGGAATACCCTGGAAACAATAGAAATAGGCAAGCACTTCCTCAGTAAAACTCCAGCAGCTCAGCAACTGAGAGAAAAGATGGACAAATGGGACTGCATGAAATTAAAAAGCTTATGAACAACAAAAGAAATGGTCTCTAAATTGAAGAAACCACCCACAGTGTCAGAGAAAATCCTTGCTGATAACCAGAATATACAGAGAGCTCAAAAAACTAATCTTACCAAAAATCAATGAGACAATAAAAAAGTGGGCATCTGAACTAAACAGAACTTTCTCTAAAGAAGAAATCCAAATGGCCAAAAAAACACATTACAAAATGCTCATCATCCTTGGCCATAAAGGAAATGCAAATCAAAACCACATTAAGGTTCCACCTCACCCCTGTTTGAATGGCTATCATCAAGAATAGCAAAAACAAATGCTGACAAGGATGCTTGGGAAAAAGGAACCCTCATACACTGCTGGCAGGAATGTAAGCTAGTACAATCACTTTGGAAAACATTATGGAGGCTTCTTAAGAAACTAAACATAGATCTGCCATAAGATCCAGCAATACCATTCCTAGGAATGCACTCGAAGGAATGAAACTCAAGTTATTACAAAAGCACCTGCACACCCATGTTTATTGCAGCACTATTTACAATAGCCAAGCTCTGGAAACAGCCAGGATGCCCCACAACAGATGAATGGATCAAGAAAATGTGGTATTTATACACAATGGAATTTTACTCAAGCACAAAGAAGAATGAAATTTATCATTTGTAAGTATATGGATGGAACTAGAGAACATCATCTTAAGTGAAGTTATCCAGGCTCAGAAGTCCAAAAATTCACATGTTCTCCCTCATATGCAGATTATAGGCCCAAAACAAATGCAGTAATATTATTGGACATGGATCACACACTAAAGGGAGAACACGCATGGGAAAAAGGGAAAGGAAAGGAAACCTAAAACTTGAATGTGGTTGATCTGCTCCCTGTTGAAGAGTAATCTTAACAAAGTAATCTCAATAAAGTAATCATAAATTGACAGAGGTCACTTTGGGAAGAGAACCAGGAAGCAGCAAGGAGGTCTGGTAGAAATGAACCAATGCAGGTTGCAATACACAAGTGCAAGGAAGCAATGCTAGGAATCTCTCTGCATAGCTATCTTTATCCCAAACTAGCAAAAACAATATGTCTTTCTTATTATTTCTTTTGTTTTCTCTGCAACAAAACTGGAGAAGAGGGAAACAGGTTCTGTCTGGAAGTGGGAGGTTTGGGGGATGAGAGGGCACAAACAATGATACACATGTAAGTAAATGTGAAAATGATAGAATAAAAGGAGAGAAAAATAAAACAATATTCTAGCAGTACCATCAAAAAAAAAAAGAGCAGAAATAATATGGAGTGTCCAACAAAGGGGTAAGGAGACTAGTCTTTGTCTTTGGGTATGCAAGAAGCAAGGAAAGAAATCTTAAGCAGAAGAACAAGGGTCAGAGGTGGATTTCAGGAAGATCAAACCCTCTGTGTGTGTTAGGTTGTTAACTGTGGTTGGTAAGAATGTTATGTGCTGAAGACCTAGAAAGAGGAGCTATCAATGCACTGGTTCTTTGGGGGGATGACAAGCCTGGGCAGAGACAGAGCAGAGGGCACAATTCTGGGATTGTTGTGTGGAAGGGGCCTGCAGCTCAACCAGGCTTAGTAGACAGGGAGAAGTCAAAGAGAGGATAAGCAGGATAGAGGTCACTCATACCCTCTGAGGGCCTATATACCATCTTCTGCCAGATGTATGGCCCAGAACTTACCATCTATTTGTCAAACACAACAGATCATGATCTATTTGCCCTGCTCTCCACTCCCTAGCTAATGTCTGGCAGCCATTCACACTTCTAGGGAAAAAGACAGATAACCAGATGGCCAGAATCAGAGGCCAAGTACCAGCCAAATTCCACCCACACCTATCCAGCTTTGCAGAGTGATTCTTGGAAGCCAAAATCTACCTCTCTGAAGTTCCCACTATGCTGGGCTTAGTTTGACCCTCACGGGCCCCATGGTTTTTACTGTAAAGAAACAAAGGTTTGGAAATAAGTTCCAATTTAATAGTGTACAGGAGCAGCCTGGAACTGCTTTCAAGAGCAAATTCTAATCACTTCCTAACTTTAGGTGCAGTGACATCACACCAGTTGCTCAGAGTTGGCCGTCATGGGAGTTTTTACACTACAGGAATTGGCAAGTGCTACAAATTAAGGCTATTTCCCGTGGGGAGCCAGCTGCTAAACATTTTCTAACATACCATTGTCCGAAATCCCCAACTGCTGAGTAACTGTCTGTCCTTTCCAGTGGCACTTGTCTAGGTTATCACCATTATGCAGGCCTGTAGGCCAAGACTGGAAGGCTAGTTTTCAGAGTCTCATGCAAGAAAATCTATAGGTCTTTAATTCCCATTTGTTAGATGAAGTCTGGAGCTCTGGGAGTAGAAAAGGGAAATATTAAGGAGATGGAGAAGAATGAGACTGCCTTCCTTCAGCCAAATCCTTCCAAATAGTTCTTCTCTTCCATAAAGACTTCCTTAACACCTTTCCTTTCCAGAAACTCCTATTAAAGCAGCCTTAACATCTGCCACCTTAGCCTATAATTCTTCTGGGATGTATTCACTTTCTCCCTTGTAGCAGTTATTAGAGTTCCTGTCTTTTTTTTTTTATTCATATGTGCATACAAGGCTTGGGTCATTTCTCCCCCCTGCCCCCACCCCCTCCCTTACCACCCACTCCACCCCCTCCCTCTCCCCCCCACCCCCTCAATACCCAGCAGAAACTATTTTGCCCTTATTTCTAATTTTGTTGTAGAGAGAGTATAAGCAATAATAGGAAGGAACAAGGGTTTTTGCTGTTTGAGATAAGGATAGCTATAGTGTGAGATTCCTCTCATTGCTTTCCTGTACATAAGTATTACTTTCTAAATTAATTTTTCTCAAACTGACCTTTTCTCTAGTTCCTGATCCCCTTCTCCTATTGGCCTCTGTCACCTTAAAGTTTCTGCATTAGTTTCTCTGCATTGAGGGCAACAAATGCTATCTTGTTTTTTGGGTGTCTTACCTATCCTTATACCTCCCTTGTGTGCTCTCAGTTTTCATGTGATCAAAGTCCAATCCCCTTGTTGTGTTTGCCCTTGATCTAAAGTCCACATATGAGGGAGAACATACGATTTTTGGTCTTTTGGGCCAGGCTAACCTCACTCAGAATGATGTTCTCCAATTCCATGCATTTACCAGCGAATGATAACATTTCGTTCTTCTTCATGGCTGCATAAAATTCCACTGTGTATAAATACCACATTTTCTTAATCCATTCGTCAGTGGTGGGGCATCTTGGCTGTTTCCATAACTTGGCTATTGTGAATAGTGCTGCAATAAACATGGGTGTGCAGGTGCCTCTGGAGTAACCTGTGTTACAGTCTTTTGGGTATATCCCCAAGAGTGGTATTGCTGGATCAAATGGTAGATCAATGTCTAACTTTTTAAGTAACCTCCACATTTCTTTCCAGAGTGGTTGTACTAGTTTACATTCCCACCAACAGTGTAAGAGGGTTCCTTTTTCCCCACATCCTCACCAACACCTGTTGTTGGTGGTGTTGCTAATGATGGCTATTGTAACAGGGGTGAGGTGGAATCTTAGTGTGGTTTTAATTTGCATTTCCTTTATTGCTAGAGATGGTGAGCATTTTTTCATGTGTTTTTTGGCCATTTGAATTTCTTCTTTTGAGAAAGTTCTGTTTAGTTCACTTGCCCATTTCTTTATTGGTTCATTAGTTTTGGGAGAATTTAGTTTTTTAAGTTCCCTATATATTCTGGTTATTAGTCCTTTGTCTGATGTATAGCTGGCAAATATTTTCTCCCACTCTGTGGGTGTTAGAGTACCTGTCTTATCCTCAAATCATACAGTATGCTGCAATCCTGAGACCAAGTTTGCCTTTCTCTCATTTTGCACAGGATAGACAAGCTATAAGCACTCTGTGAACCACAACTAAGTACATGAAAGAGGGCAACCCCCCTTGATGGTTGGACAGGTCCTGAGTGATTCAGGAGTGGACAAAACAAAGCCAACCTGCACCAACAACACAGTATCACTCTCACCCACAGCTCTGTAACCCTTCAAGGGACACACAGGGTCCTATGTACTTACTCAGCACACAGTAGACACTTAATCAATAATTGTCAAGTGAACGTTGAAGGGACTGGCTCTTATATACTGGAGATGTAGAGAGAAGATGGAGAGGAAAGGCTTACTGACCAACAAATAATATATGGGAAATGTATTGATATCTTTGTGGAGGATACAGATGGGATCCCAGTAGCCACTGCCTGGCATGGAGCCCAGAACTCACCACTGTCCTCCATGGGACCCTATTTCATTTTGCCAGGGAATTCAGTCAAATGAAACTAAGAAAGTAGTGACTGTGATTTTTTTTTTTTGTGGTGGCACTAAGGATTGAACTCAGGGCCTCACACTTGCTAGGCAAGCACTGTACTTCTTCAGCCACTCCACTAACCCAAGTGTGAATTCTTCATGGAGGCAGTGGGAGTGAAACAATATTCAGAAAAAGAAGAGATGTGCTAGAGTATTATTCTCTATGTTGGCCGCACATTGAAGCCTCCTGGGGAGCCTTAAATATCTGACACCCTTGACACACTCCTGTCCTCTGTGCTGACCCAGTATCTATCACATGGCCTTTTCACAGGGTTGTTGCAAGGATCCTGTGGTCATAGCAATGTCCCATGCACATTCTGAAACTGGTGCACCATGTGAAGCATTGTTATGAGTGCCTAAAGTGAACAAGGGGAAGAGGAGATGTCCTTTTTCCTGTGCTGACATCTGTGACTTTCTGATCTTTGTAGTCTGCCCAGCTCCTTCCACTTAGGACACATTTGCACACAAATAATCCCAACCAGCTTTGGCTGAGTATATTGGTCCTGAAAGCTTTGGGTGATGGGTAGATGAAGTGGGAATAAGTCAGTTAGAAATATGAAGTAGCTGGGCTGGACCTATAGGCTCTGTTCTGAATTGAGGCTCCAGAGAGCATGGATTCCCCTTCCAAAGGACTTCAGTCTACTGCAAGGATGGCTTTGCCACAAGGAAAGAAAAGTACACACTAAGATGGGGACAATGTGACTCAGACTTCCTACTCCTCCATGGTTCCCTGCCCTTCTGTCTAGGATGGTGTGATGATGTTCTCAGCTGCAGCTTCTAGCAATCACAAACAACTAGTGTGACCAATGGGGGTCGGGGATGGAGAAGCCAGGCTTAGACCAGGAGTAATGCCAACATAAAAAACTGCTTAAAGGAAGTAAGAAAACAGTTATTTTGAGCCAAATATTAATGAACATGGCCAGGAACATGGATTCAAATTACCTCGAATGACATGTTCTATGGAAAAGGTTACATAAATTTATAGTCACAGAAAAAAAGAGTCATAAATTAATAAATACTTTTACCAGCTGCATTGAGGGAACCTCAAGTAGGAAATATCTTCTATAGGTTTCACATGCTTTTTGTTTTGCTTTTTCTGTTTTGTTGTTCTGTTTTCATTTTTTGGTGGTTCTGGGGTTTGAACTTCAGGCTTCGTGCTTGCCAGACCAGTGCTATACATCCAGCCCTTGAGATGTTATCTTATTGCATGCTTAGCTTTATGTTGGTGGATGCTAGAGTGATGTGAGCTCAGTGATGTATTCCAAGAAGTTTATCTATTAGTTACAAGAACATTAGATCATATATAAAGGTTGATGGTAAGTGGTTAATAAAATGGACTAAAGATAGCCCAAGATAAGTTTGACTTTCTAACTTTAATATTCCTTCTCTTCACAATCCCAATGTTCTAGTCACCCATGTTCAAATATTCTGCAGGATCTTTAATACAAATGTGACTTTTTCAGAGAGCTGTGAGAATCCACAAACAGGAAGGAGCTCATCCTCATGGAGAAACATGCCCTCCTACTGACTTCCTACAGAAGGGAACAGAAGTCCTGTCTGCCACAGGTCACACTGCCAACCGCACTTATCCCTCAGGGGAAACTAAAGAAAAAGTGCCAAATCATAGTCCCTAGTGAAGGACAGAAAAAAACAGTGAAAAGAAAAGAAGGAAGAAGTGGGGGGAGAAATGAGGAAACAGGTCTTTTTGGAATACCAGATGAAGTTTTCTCTGATGTGACAATCATCCTCCCTTGTAAGGATCTGAATCGATTGAAAAACACCAGTATCTATTTTCTTGGTATCTGGGAAACTGACTATCCATGTTGGAGCCCTCAAGCTCCATGATTCAATGGACAGCTCTTAGAGCTCCATGCCCCATACTCTGTTTTGCCACCTCCTCATCAGGCACATGAATTGCCTAGCATTTCCAAGAGCTTGGGTTAAGAATATGATCTTGGATCTATAGTCATGGCACAAGTGGAGGAACACTTGCCTAGCAAGTGCAAGGCTCTGAATTCACGCCCCGGTATTTCAAAAACACAGAAACAAAAAAAAATCATCTTGGATTTCTAACTAGCCTGAGATGCAAGCCCAACCCTGGACAAGTGTCTTAAATCTCAGGTTTCTAATCTGAGAATAGAGGCTATAATAATATCCACCTTATAAGGCTGTTTGAAGAACTAATGTGTGGAAAGTACTTTCCCCAACATTAAAAAGACAAAGAGCTGAGCCAACATGTCAACTTTCTTGATGGATACTCCTTACCCAATGGTATGAGCTTACCAGACTTACTCACCTAAGTGTTCAGTGTGCACAGGGAGGATAGAAATGCATCTCCAGGTCCCCTGTTTCTCATCAGAATATTGGATCCTTACTTTGAAGTGAAGATATAGCTTATGAAATGCTATATACACAGCTAGACTTAGTAAAGAACATTAAGTTAATGCTAGACTGTACATGTGGGCTGTAGATATTAGCCCTCAGATTTTACTCTCTGTGTGGAGGAGTTCAAAGAATCAGAATGGGGCAGATAGAGAAGTGGACTTTCTTTTTAGGGTCAAGTGAAATGAGGGAGATCGGGAAAACCTATTTCATAGGTCAGATGTAATCTAGTTTTAGAGAAGCGCTCAGATTGATGGAGGAAAACAGTTTTTGACTACATAGGAGATGCCTTCTGTGATAGAAGCACCAGCTGACATATTCACCGTTGCATCTTTTCTCAGTCTTTCCACAGTCTACCTGTGGAAACTTAGATAGGATAATCAATTTTTATGAGACTCAGGTACCTATGACATATAATGGTGTGTACAAAGACAAAACTCCCAGAAAAAGTATTGAAATGGACAGCTGTGATAAAAAAGGAAATCCACAAAGATGTCAGGAATCACTGAGGAGAAAATGAATACCCATAAACCTTATATATAAGTAGGAGAAAGAAGATTTTCTTGAGTCAGTAATTTTCTGAATTCTACAATGCTGAATCAAGTGTCACAGAATTGCCTCCTAGGCATTTTTTTTCACAAGCCAGATTTCTGGGATAAAGCTTATCCCCAGGTTGAGCATCTCCTTAGGGACAATATTTCCAAGTCATGATACTGGCATTGGAGGACAGGAGAGTACTGGGTAGCTAAATTATGAGCTAAAAAATTTACCCTCAATTTTTATTTTGTTATTTTTAATAGACAATAAACTTATTGTGTAAATAAAAAAGTACTTAAAATTATGTTTCTCTGTTCCACATTCTGTGTTGAAACAGCAACACAGAGATGCAGGATTCTACCTGTCTTTAGTGACAAGACCATAAATGTGCTGTGCAGAATCAGAGACCCAAACATAAGACAGATAGCATCCTTCCATCATTCTGACTCTGTCAGTCACTCATTGGGCCAAATGTGGAATGTTCAGTGTTGTTGATACAGGCTCAGTCCATGGAATGTGGTGTGTTCTTGAATAAAGCACTGACAGTACCTTGGGGGCCTGGGAGAGAAAAGAACAGCAGGCACATGGTTGAGGGCCAGAGGGTCAATGGCCTGAGTCTTTACAATGTATAGGCAGGGCTGGAGGGAGGATATCTTCAACAACGTAAGCAGAAGTAGAAAGTGGGACTGGGCAGGTAAGAGAGGGCTGATTCAAAAGCCCATCAAGGATGTGGAAGTAGTGGAGGCAAGTGGACACTGTCTGACTTAATGGAGGGCATGAGAGGATCACTGGGGAAGAGGAGAAGGCAGGAAGACAAGAGAGGCCCAGGAGAGGAAAGTAAAGATGGGAAGCAGGGACACTGTCAAGTGAAATTAGAAAGCTATACACACTGGTGGAATGAGGGTGTGACAGGTGGTAAGAGGCTGACCATTAAGTGGGAGGCATTTGAGGCAAAAGAAAGGAGACAAGATGGTTTTGAAGGTCCTCAAGCTTCTCTCCACAAAAGTTTCCTGGTGCCCTTCCAACACCTCTTTCCCACTGATCTTGTTCTGTGTCTGAGTATCTGGGTTCCTTACATAGTGATCCCTGGGAGTGTGGCCCACCACTCACCATGTGGAACTGAAAAATGATACCCACACTGGGACACTAAAATCTCTTATTTCAACAGTGAACAACCCAATGACCAACTCTAAACAGTTCGTGCGATTGGACTCTGTCCCTCAGAGCACTAGGCTGTCCTAAAGTGATTTCATGTGTCTGAGAACATAAGTAGGGGAAGAACTATCGCTGGAAGGGAGGGAGGCTTTGTTAAGGGTGAGGAAAGTGCCACCCAAGGCCTGGAGTAGAGGTGCAGGTGGCCTGTAGGAAAGTGGTCATGTTGCATTCATGAAGGAAGGCCTGAATGTACAGCTCTGGGCTGGGGATCAGGAGCTCAGAGGTCTATCTCTGCTCAGTTTACATTTGGGTTTTAGGCCATTTAATATTTCACTGTCCATGCCTTCCCAGAAACTGCATTGGAAAACAGTTTTCCATGAATGAAATGAAAGTGACCTTGGCCCTGACTGTGGCCCTGACACTGCTTCATCAGGAGGGTCAACAATTAATATTCTACAGCATTCTGTAATCTTACCAGTGTGTCTGATGGATTTGTTAGTCAATTTCATCATCGCTGTGACCAAATACCTGAAAGTGTAACTTAAAGGCAGAAAGATTTATTTTGACTCGTTTTGAGAAGGTTCAGTTCACAGTTGCTTGGCCCCATGAACTTATGCAAAACCTCATCATGGCAGGAGCAAGGGGAGGGAGTTGTTCACTTTGTGGTGTAAGATGCACACAGAGAAAGAGACAGGAGATAGGGGCAAGATACAACCCCCAAGATCACACCACCAGTGAACTACTTTCTGCAGTTAGGCCCAATCTACTAAAACTTCTAGAACCTTCCAAAATAGCCCCATGAGCTGGGAACATTTCATAGTCAAGTCATAACATTCTTCCCATGGTCCTCAAATGTTCCTGGCCAACTCATAATGCCAAATGTATTTAGTCCATCTCTAAGAGTCCCCAGTCTTAACTAAATTGCTGTAGGGTATCCTTTATTGACCCTCCTGATGATGTGGGTGAATGACAGGTGAAGTTCACTGGATTCTGTACCAGATCAACAGAGATTTAGCATTACTTTATTATTTGACAGTATTTCCTACAAAGCCAATATACCAAACCTAAATAACTTATCATCTCTAGAAGATGGAAAATATACCTTTTCCATATGTCCAAGGTTCCAACTGGAAACCTCAAGTTTAATTCTAGTTCAGAAGACTTAATTTCAAAATTTGATCCTGAGGAAGACTGTCAAAGGTGTCAAAAAATTTATATAGTTAATCAAAATGGAATATAGATCATTGCTAAATAATAATTATTTATTTAAGTATAGTCGTAATTAAAGACTTTAAGTCACGTAAACTTACATAGATGTAGAAAAATATAATTATTTCAAGGCTCAAATTTGCTAAGTAATTAGAAACTTAAAAACAAGAGTTACATGTGTCTCTTTGGTTCAGCAGTATGGGCCTATTTTCACTAATGTGAATGTTTTTCAAACTTGAAAACCCTGAAAAGAGGATATATGATGGCAACTAGGGTGCGGAAGCAGTCAGCATAAGTTCTGTGAATCAAAAATCCTGCTGAGATGCTGTACCCACAATAGGCAGAAATAAAGCATAAAGGAAAATAAAAACTTTGACATCCTGAGCCCTTAGCATGTAGAAAGCTTCTCCTCACCACATCACACTTAGAAAACTGGAGGGCTGCCACCACCTCCAGCCACCAACTCCAAACCTGTTTGGGAGACATTCAGCAGACCAAATAGATGAGTGCCAAGAGTCACACAATATTCCCCCAGTCACTCCTAGGATAAACCAGCATAGCCCCCTGAATAGACTGACGGCCCCTGCAAAAAAAAAAATGAATAAAAAATGAACTGAAAACTAGCAAACAGCAAACAGCAGAGGGAGTGGGAACACTAAAAGTGCACTGGAGAAGGGAGGAAGGGCAATGAGCTGATCTCTGCACAAACTATGAGTAAACAAAGGCTAGAAAGGCAGAAGTGCCAACAGTGGGTGGGTGATAAGCCGCTTCCTGAAATAGGGCAGGTAGCAGTCCACAAAGCTCATCTCCTGAGCCAGTGAGCAACATCCAAAGTCAAATGGCTCTGCAAAATTGAAAAACAAACAGCAAACCATCACAACATGCAGACAGCAGGGGGCTGGCTGATGGATCACAGACCTTGCCCCAGAGAAAGGGGGCGAGGCAAAGAAACAAGCCCCCAGTAAACAAGCACAGCAAAAACCCAACTCCAAAACAGGACAGCTGGTGGGCTACAGAGTTGATTCCAGAACCTAAGGCCAATGTAGAAACTTAAACTGCCACACCTCACTGAGGGAGGAGCTAAGCAGCTGCCTCTGAAAGACAGAAGAAAACAATCACTACCACACCACCTGCTAAGACTGCAACAGGGCTTCTGCTCAAATACCAACACCAGGACTGGATGCAGGAGGAGTAACACCAGAACTTAAACTAAGACTGAAATTCTATTATTCCTGAACCTGGAGTTTTGTGTGTGTGTGTGTGTGTGTGTGTGTGTGTGTGTGTGTGTGTTGTTGTTTCTTATTTGTTTATTTGTGTTTGTTTGTTCATCTCTTACCTTTAATTTCTTTGTTTTTTTTGTTTGTTTGTTTTGTGGGGTTTTTTGTTAGTTTTACTATTTTGAGTTCATTAATACTAAATTACACCCAGACTAGGGACAGAAATAGCACACATACTCTTAGATAAAAACCCAATACAGCCACAAAACAAAATTAAACCAAGAGAAAGAAAACAGGTGACTGAAACCAACAATAGCCTATCAAGAACATTGTTACGCAGTACCAAGTGGACCAATGGGAAGATGAAACGGGTTGAAAACCATTCTCCCCCAAAAAATAATTTAATACAGGATTCAGAGGGAAATGAAGAAAATGGACACCCAATTCTGGACTCCAACAAACCAAAGATAAACAATGCCAAGGAACCCAATGATGCTCACAAGAACACCTTCAAAGAAGAAATCCTGCAATAAATCACTGAGAATTTCATGGAGATGTTACTAGAGATGATTAACCAAAACATACAAGAGGCACTCAAGAAATTCCAAGACACCAAAAACAAAGAATACAAGAAGACACAGAAACAAATAAATGAACTCAAAGGAGCCCTAAAAAACACCAAAAAAACAGAGAACACTATAAATAGAGAGATAAATGAATTAAAGGTGAAAATTGACAATACTAAAAAGGAAGTGACCCATGATATGCTAAACCTCACAAAAAAGAATGAAACAGAAACACAAAACACAATGGAAGGCCACTCCAGCAGACTAGAACAATTGGAAGACAGAATCTCAGAACTCAAAGATAAAATAGAAATTCACAGAAAAACTGAAGAACTATTAGTCAAACAACTCTAGACCTACAAAAGGAATATGCAAGAACTCACCGACTCCATCAAAAGACCAAACCTGAGAATCATGGGCATTGAAGAAGAAGAGGTGCAAGCAAAAGGAATTTTTAATATCTTCAACAAAATAATAATGGAATATTTCCCAAATCTAGAGACAGTTATGCCCATTCAGGTACAGGAAGCCTCCAGGACACCAAACAGACTTGAGCAAAACAGAACTACCCTATGTCATATTATCATTAAAACAACAAGCACAGAGAACAGAGAAAGAATATTGAAGGTGGTAAGAGAGAAAAAACAAATAACATACAAAGGTAAACCATCAAAATCACAGCAGGTTTCTCAAAGGAAACTTTAAAAGCAAGAAGGGAGGAGAACTAAAGGCTGGATTCCAAGATGGTGGCTACAGGGAGGAAGCAGAAAGTGAGCCTCCTATAGTGAAATCTTGGAGAGACACTGGAGACACACTTTGCAGGCATAATCACTGAGAAGAGGCATAACTTTGACCCCTCCACACCTCCAGCCGGCACAGAGAATCTCCACTTCACGTTAAACGGAGAAACCAGGAGGGCCCCCAGGCTGCCAGTCGCCCACGCCCAGACGGCATGGGAAGACACAGGCCAGGTGAGCTTTGTGGTACTGCAGTACTCCTACAGACAACATGGGCCAGAGCAGCATAGCCCCCTGGACAGACTGACCTCCACCTGGGGAAAAAAGAGAAACTGACTAATAAGCAATAAGAACAATAAAGACACATGGGAAAGAGGGTGGGGCGCCCTGAGCACTGAAGATTGGGGGAAGGGAATCCTTCCCGGGACTGTAAATAAACAAGTCAGGGGGGCCAGAGAGGCTTTGGTGGGAGCGGGGGCGCATGCCCAGCAACCAGGAGCAGGAAAGCTTGTGAGAGTGGCGGAGGGAGGAAAACTCCACAGGAGAGGAGGGAAGACCCACTTCCCACTTGAACTGTAAACAAACATGGCAGCTGGCAGGAGCAGCAGCACCACCCAGTAATCAGAGCAAGAAAGCCTGTAAAAGTGGCAGCCGGAGTTTTCCTGTAAAAGTGGCAGCTGGAGGAAAACTCCACAGGAGAGGGGGGAAGACCCACCTCCCACATGAACTGTAAATAAACACACAGGCCTGACAACGTGGGGGCAGTATCACCATTCCCAGTGTGCTTGGAAAGGGGAAAGCTTGTAGCAGAGACTCCTGCACAGGAGAACTCTGAGCAAACAAAGCCTGCGGGGCCAGGTGAGTGCTAAGCTCACCCCAGAGATCTGCATAAATAACGCCATAAATAACCCCACAGCTGCAGATACCATTCTCAGAACTGTCTCCAGACTCTTTTTTTTCTTTTTCTCCCTACCCTTGATGAGAGAACAACCAAATTACACCTGTATGCTGAAAAACTTACTGAAACTGTATTGCATTTGAACTTGGGACACTTGGTGGGGTTTTTTTTTTTTTGGTGTGTATGTGTAGTTTTGTTCTACTTTATGCGACCCCTTTGATGAGACAACTACAGAACAACATCTCAGGCGCCATCTCCAGGATTGGAGACTGAGACGGACACCCAAATTATTAAGAATGAAGCTTCATTGCATTTGAACATGGAGGTTTTTTGGGTTTTTTTGGTTTTTGGGTTTTTTTTTTAATTTTCTATTTATCATCTAACTTTAATTCATTTTTATATATAGATATTTCTTTCATTTACATATTTTTTATTTTTATTCTTATCTTTTTTTTTTTGATTTGCAATCCTCTCTCTGTCTCTCTAATGTCTGTTCAGTTACTGTCAATTAGTACACTAATGGTCCCTGTTTATACCTTTGAAACTTTCTTGTCTGATAACTTGTTCTGTTTTCTCCATCTTGTCTGTGTATTTGTTTTCCCCCTTTCTTTAACTTCTTGCTTTCCATCTCAGCTCACCCTTCCATTCTAAATATTACCATTGTTATTATTACAAGCTAGAAAATACTTAATGGCACACAGTACAGGGACAGTAACAACACCAAAGACAATGACAGGAAGACAGAAAAAACAGGGAAACCAGTTTCCCCACAGCAAAAAATTAGTACAGGAACCAGAGGGGAATGAAGAAAACAGATACTCAGATCCAGACTCCAACAAAATGAAGATAAACAATGCCAAAGGACCCAATGAAGCCCACAAGACTAATTTAAAAGAAGACATACTACAGGTACTCAATGAGAATTTTATAGAGATGATACTGGATAGGGTCAACCAAAATGTACAGGAGACACTCAAGAAATTCAAAGACAACAAAAATAGAGATTTTGAAAAAGCAGAAGAAGAAATAAAGGAAGCCATAGAAGCACTGTATAACACCAAGGTGAAACAGAGAACACGATGAATAAATGGATAAATGAACTCAGGACAAAAATAGACAACATTAAAGAGGAAACCAGCCAGGATATGAAAAATCTCAGAAAAAAGAACGAAACAGAACTGCAAAACAAAACGGAAGGCCAATCCAGCAGAATAGAACAAACAGAAGACAAAATCTCAGAACTTGAAGATGAAATGGTAATTAAAGGAAAAACTGAAGAACTATTAATTAAACAACACAAGACCTGTGAAAAGAAAATGCAAGAACTCACCGACTCCATCAAAAGACCAAACTTGAGAATCAAGGGCATCGAAGAAGAAGAGGTGCAGCGAAGGGAATGCGTAATATATTCAACAAAATAATAATGGAAAATTTCCCAAATCTAGAGAAAGATATTCTCATATAGATGCAAGAGGTCTCCAGCAAACCAAACAGACCAGATCAAAATACAACTACCCCACAACGTATCATCATTAAAACAACAAGTTCAGAAACTAAGGAAAGAATATTGAAGGCTATAAGAGAGGAAAAACAAGTACCATACAAACATAAACCCATCAAAATCACAGCAGACTTCTCAACAGAAACATTAAAAGCAAGAAGAGCGTGGGGTGAGATCTTCCGGGCACTGAATGAAAATAACTTCAACCCCAGAATACTCCACCCAGCAAAACTATCATTCAAAATAGATGGAGCAATAAAAGTCTTCCATGATAAGCAGAAACTAAAACAATATGTGACCACAAAGCCACCACTACAAAAGATTCTGCAAGGGATTCTGCACACAGAAAGTGGAACCCAACTTAACCATAGAAAGACAGGCAGCACCAAATATAAGAAAATAGAAATTATACCATGCATTCTATCTGATCACAATGCAATAAAACTAGAACTCAACAAGAAAAGTAAAGATAAAAAACATTCAAACAGCTGGAAACTGAATAACTCATTGCCTAATGAAGAATGGATCACCGATGAAATAAATGAGTAAATTAAAAAGTTCCTGGAAGTCAATGAAATAAAACACAACCTCCTGGAACCTATGGGACACAGCAAAGGCAGTTCTGAGAGGAAAGTTTATAGCCAAGAGTGCATATATCAAAAAGACTGAAAGATCCCAAATCAATTACCTAATGATACATCTCAAACTCCTAGAAAAACAAGAACAAGCAAATCCCAAAACAAATAGAAGGAGAGAAATAATAAAAATAAGAGCTGAAATCAACAAAATAGAAACCAAAAAAACCATACAAAGAATTAACGAAACAAAAAGTTGGTTCTTTGAAAAAAAAACAAGATCGATAGACCCCTGGCAAACCTGACTAAAATGAGGAGAGAAAAAACCCAAATTAGTAGAATCAGGAATGCAAAAGGGGAGATAACAACAAACACCATGGAGGTCCAGGAAATCATCAGAGACTACTTCGAGAACCTATACTCAAATAAACTTGAAAATCGTAAAGAAAGGGACAGATTTCTGGATACATACGATCATCAAAACTGAACCAAGAGGAAATTAATCACCTGAATAGATCTATAACACAAAATGAAATTGAAGCAGCAATCAAGAGTCTCCCCCCAAAAAAAGTCCAGGACCTGATGGATTTTCTGCTGAATTCTATCAGACCTTTAAAGAAAAACTGATACCAAACCTCCTTAAACTGTTCCATGAAATAGAAAGGGAAGGAAAACTGCCAAACACATTTTATGAAGCCAGTATTACACTTATCCCAAAACCAGGCAAAGACACCTCCAAAAAGGAGAACTATAGGCCAATCTCCTTAATGAACATTGACGCAAAAATCCACAACAAAATAATGGCAAACTGAATTCAACAACACATCAAAAAGATTATTCACCACGACCAAGTAGGCTTAATCCCAGGAATGCAGGGGTGGTTCAACATATGAAAATCAATAAACATAATAAACCACATTAACAGAAGCAAAGACAAAAACCACTTGATCATCTCAATAAATGCTGAAAAAGCCTTTGATAAGATCCAACATCATTTCATGATAAAAGCTCTAAGAAAACTAGGAATACAAGGAAAGTACCTCAACATTATAAAAGCTATATATGACAAACCTACAGCCAGAATTATACTTAACAGAGAAAAATTAAAACCATTCCCCCTAAAATCAGGAACTAGACAAGGATGCCCACTATCTCCACTCCTATTCAACATAGTACTGGAATTTCTAGCCAGAGCAATTAGGCAAGAAAAAGGAATATAAATGGGTAAAGAAACTGTCAAAATATCCCTATTTGCAGACGACATGATCCGATACCTTAAAGATCCAAAAAACTCTACTCAGAAGCTTCTAGACATCATCAATAGCTATAGCAAGGTAGCAGGATATAAAATCAACATAGAAAAATCATTAGCATTTCTATACACTAACAATGAGCAAACTCAAAAAGAATGTATGAAAAAAATTCCATTTACAATAGCCTCAAAAAAAAATCAAATACCTAGGTGTAAACCTAACAAAAGATGTGAATGACCTCTACAAGGAAAACTACAAACTTCTGAAGAAAGAGATTAAGGAAGACTATAGAAAGTGGAGAGATCTCCCATGCTCATGGATTGGTAGAATCAACATAGTAAAAATGTTTCTGGGGAATTCCAAGATGGCGGCTAGAGTTAGGAAGCAGAAAGCGACCCTCCTATAATGAAATCTTGGAGAGACGCTGGAGACACACTTTGCAGGCATAATCACCGAGAAAAGGCATAACTTTGACTCCTCCACATCTCCAGCCGGCGCAGAGAATCTCCACTTCATGTTAAACGGAGAACCGAGGAGGGCCCCCGGGGCCACCAGTGCCCAGCGCCCATACAGCTTGGGAAGACACGGACCAGGTGAGCTTCGTGGTACCGCGGTAGCCCCACAGACAAGCCTGGGCCAGAGCAGCATAGCCCCCTGGACAGACTGACCTCCACCCGGGAAAAAAAGAGAAACTGAGTACTAAGCAATAAGAACAGTTAAGACACGCTGGAAAGAGGGTGGGGCGCCCTGAGCGCTGAAGATTGGGGGAAGGGAATCCTTCCCGGGACTGTAAATAAACGAGCTGGGCGGGCCGGAGAGCCTCTGGTAGGAGCGGGGCGCACCCAGCAACCAGGAGCGGGGACGCTTGTGAGAGGAGGGAAGACCCACTTCCCACGTGAACTGTAAATAAACACACAGGCCTGACAACGCGGGGCAGTGTCACCTTTCCCAGTGCTTGGAAAGGGGAAAGCCTGTAGCAGAGGCTTCCGCACAGGAGAACTCTGAGCAAACAAAGCCTGTGGGACCACGTGAGTGCTAAGCTCACCCCAGAGATCTGCATAAATAACGCCGCCAGCTACAGGCTGAGAGCAGCAGGCAGGCAAGCCACAGTTGCAGATACCACTCTCAGAACTGCCTCCAGACGCTTTTTTTTTCTTTTTCTCCCTACCTTTGATGAGAGAACAACCGAATTACACCTGCAAGCTGAAAAACTTACTGAAACTGTATTGCATTTGAACTTGGGACACTTGGTGGGGCTTTTTTTTTTATTCTTCTTCTTCTGTGTGTGTGTGAGTGTAGTTTTGTTCTACTTTATGCATCCCCTTTGATGAGACAACTACAGAACAACATCTGAGGCACCAACTCCAGGACTGGAGATTGAGACGGACATCCAAATTATTAAGACTGAAATTGCATTGCATATAAACTTGGAAGTTTTTTGGTTTTTGGTTTTTTTTTAATTTTCTATTTTCCATTTTATTTTAATTCATTTTTATATATAGATATTACTTTCATATACTTATTTTTTATTTTTTTTATCTTTGATTTTCAATCCTCTCTCTGTCTCTCTATTGTCTGTTCAGCTTACTGTCGATTAGTACACTAACACTCCCTGTTTATACCTTTGAAACTCTCTTGTCTGATACCTAGTTCTGCTTTCTCCCTCTTGTCTGTATATTTGTTTTCCCCTTTTCTTTAACTTCTTGCTTTCCATCTCAGCTCACTCTTCCATTCTCAATATTACCATTGTTATTATTACAAGCTAGAAAATACTTAATTACACACAGTACAGGGACAGTAACAACACCAAGGACAATGACGGGAAGACAGAAAAAACAAGGAAACCAGTTTCCCAAAGCAAAAAATTAGTACAGGAACCAGAGGGGAATGAAGAGAACAGAAACTCAGATCCAGACTCCAACAAAATGAAGATAAACTATGCCAAAGGACCCAATGAAGCCCACAAGAATAATTTAAAAGAAGACATACTACAAGTACTCAATGAGAATTTTATAGAGATGATACTGGATAGGGTCAACCAAAATGTACAGGAGACACTCAAGAAATTCCAAGACAATAAAAATAGAGAATTTGAAAAAGCAAAAGAAGAAATAAAGGAAACCATAGAAGCACTGTATAAACACCAAAGTGAAAGAAAGAACACAATGAATAAATGGATAAATGAACTCAGGACAAAAATAGACAACAATAAAGAAGAAAACAGCCAGGATATGGAAAACCTCAGAAAAAAGAATGAAACAGAACTGCAAAACAAAACGGAAGGCCAATCCAGCAGAATAGAACAAACAGAAGACAGAATCTCAGAACTTGAAGATGAAATGGTAATTAAAGGAAAAACTGAAGAACTATTAATTAAACAACTCAAGACCTGTGAAAAGAAAATGCAAGAACTCACTGACTCCATCAAAAGACCAAACTTGAGAATCATGGGCATCGAAGAAGGAGAAGAGGTGCAAGCGAAGGGAATGTGTAATATATTCAACAAAATAATAACGGAAAATTTCCCAAATCTAGAGAAAGATATTCCCATACAGATGCAAGAGGCCTCCAGGACACCAAACAGACCAGATCAAAATAGAACTACTCCACGACATATCATCATTAAAACAACAAGTTCAGAAACTAAGGAAAGAATATTGAAGGCTGTAAGAGAGAAAAAACAAGTAACATACAAAGGTAAACCCATCAAAATCACAGCAGACTTCTCAACAGAAACATTAAAAGCAAGAAGAGCGTGGGGTGAGATCTTCCGGGCACTGAATGAAAATAACTTCAACCCCAGGATACTCTACCCAGCAAAGCTATCATTCAAAATAGATGGAGCAATAAAAGTCTTCCATGATAAGCAGAAACTAAAACAATATGTGACCATAAAGCCACCATTACAAAAGATTCTGCAAGGGATCCTGCACACAGAAAGTGATACCCAACTTAACCATGAAAAGGCAGGCAGCACCAAACCACAGGATAAGAAAAAGCAAGACAGTAGAGAGTAACATCAAGTTAGGTACACACAATCAAACCTTCAAACAACTAAGATAACTAAATGGGAGGAATCACCACATACCTATCAGTACTAACACTTAATGTTAATGGACTTAATTCACCCATCAAAAGACACCGTTTGACAAAATGGATTAAAAAAGAAGATCCAACAATTTGTTGCTTACAGGATACTCATCTCACCGACAGAAATAAGCATATGCTTAGGATGAAAGGCTGGAAGAAGATTTACCAAGCCAATGGCCTCCGAAAACAAGCAGGAGTAGCAATACTTATCTCAGACAAAGTAGGCTTCAAACCTACATTGATCAAACGAGATAAAGAAGGACATTCCATACTAATAAAAGGGGAAATAGACCAAAAGGAAATAATAATCATCAATCTGCACGCACCCAATGTCCACGCACCCAATTTCATCAAACATACCCTGAAAGACCTAAAAGCATATATAAACGCCAACACAGTGGTTGTGGGAGACTTTAACACTCCATTATCATCAATAGATAGGTCATCCAAACAAAAAATCAATAAAGAAATCCAAGATCTAAAATATGCAATAGATCAAGTGGACCTAGTAGATGTCTACAGAACATTTCATCCAACCTCTACACAATATACATTCTTCTCAGCAGCCCATGGAACCTTCTCCAAAATAGATCATATCCTAGGGCACAAAGCAAGCCTCAGCAAATATAAGAAAACAGAAATAATACCATGCATACTATCTGACCACAAGGCAGTAAAAGTAGAACTCAACAACAAAAGTAAAGACAAAAAACATGCAAACAGCTGGAAACTAAATAACTCATTACTTAATGAAGAATGGATCATCGATGCAATAAAAGAGGAAATTAAAAAGTTCCTGGAAGTCAATGAAAATGAAAACACAACCTACCGGAACCTATGGGACACAGCTAAGGCAGTCTTGAGAGGAAAGTTTATAGCCATGAGTGCATATATTAAAAAGATTGAAAGATCCCAAATCAATGACCTAATGATACATCTCAAACTCCTAGAAAAACAAGAACAAGCAAATCCCAAAACAAATAGAAGGAGAGAAATAATAAAAATAAGAGCTGAAATCAACAAAATAGAAACCAAAAAAACCATACAAAGAATTAATGAAACAAAAAGTTGGTTCTTTGAAAAAATAAACAAGATCGATAGACCCCTGGCAAACCTGACTAAAATGAGGAGAGAAAAAACCCAAATTAGTAGAATTAAGAATGCAAAAGGGGAGATAACAACAAACACCATGGAAGTCCAGGAAATCATCAGAGACTACTTTGAGAACCTATATTCAAATAAATTTGAAAATCTAAAAGAAATGGACAGATTTCTAGATACATATGATCATCCAAAACTGAACCAAGAGGACATTAATCACCTGAATAGACCTATAACACAAAATGAAATTGAAGCAGCAATCAAGAGTCTCCCCAAAAAGAAAAGTCCAGGACCTGATGGATTCTCTGCTGAATTCTATCAGACCTTTAAAGAAGAACTGATACCAACCCTCCTTAAACTGTTCCATGAAATAGAAAGGGAAGGAAAACTGCCAAACACATTTTATGAAGCCAGTATTACACTTATCCCAAAACCAGGCAAAGACACCTCCAAAAAGGAGAACTATAGGCCAATCTCCTTAATGAACATTGACGCAAAAATCCTCAACAAAATAATGACAAATCGAATTCAGCAACACATCAAAAAGATTATTCACCACGACCAGGTAGGCTTCATCCTAGGGATGCAGGGGTGGTTCAACATACGAAAATCAATAAACGTAATAAACCACATTAACAGAAGCAAAGACAAAAACCACTTGATCATCTCAATAGATGCAGAAAAAGCCTTTGATAAGATCCAACATCATTTCATGATAAAAGCTCTAAGAAAACTAGGAATAGAAGGAAAGTTCCTCAACATTATAAAAGCTATATATGACAAACCTACAGCCAGCATTATACTTAACGGAGAAAAATTAAAACCATTCCCTCTAAAATCAGGAACCAGACAAGGATGCCCACTATCTCCACTCCTATTCAACATAGTACTGGAATTTCTAGCCAGAGCAATTAGGCAAGAAGAAGGAATAAAAGGAATACAAATAGGTAAAGAAACTGTCAAAATATCCCTATTTGCAGACGACATGATCCTATACCTTAAGACCCAAACAACTCTACTCAGAAGCTTCTAGACATCATCAATAGCTATAGCAAGGTAGCAGGATATAAAATCAACATAGAAAAATCATTAGCATTTCTATACACTAACAATGAGCAAACGGAAAAAGAATGTATGAAAACAATTCCATTGACAATAGCCTCAAACAAAATCAAATACCTAGGTGTAAACCTAACAACAGATGTGAATAACCTCTACAAGAAACACTATAAACTTGTGAAGAAAGAGATTGAGGAAGACTATAGAAAGTGGAGAGATCTCCCATGCTCATGGATTGGTAGAATCAACATAGTAAAAATGTCGATACTCCCCAAAGTAATCTACATGTTTAATGCAATTCCCATCAAAATTCCAATGACATTCATTAAAGAGATTGAAAAATCTACTGTGAAATTTATATGGAAACACAAGAGGCCACGAATAGCCAAGGCAATACTCAGTCAAAAGAACAATGCAGGAGGTATCACAATACCTGACTTCAAACTATATTACAAAGCAATAACAATAAAAACAGCATGGTACTGGCACAAAAACAGACATGAAGACCAGTGGAACAGAATAGAGGATCCAGATATGAAGCCACACAACTATGAGCAACTTATCTTTGACAAAGGAGCTAAAAATATACGATGGAGAAATAGCAGCCTCTTCAACAAAAACTGCTGGGAAAACTGGTTTAGCAGTCTGCAAAAAACTGAAACTAGATCCATGTATATCACCCTATACCAAGATTAACTCAAAATGGATCAAGGATCTTAATATCAGACCCCAAACTCTTAAGTTGATACAAGAAAGAGTAGGAAATACTCTGGAGTTAGTAGGTATAGGTAAGAACTTTCTCAATGAAACCCCAGCAGCACAGCAACTAAGAGATAGCATAGATAAATGGGACCTCATAAAACTAAAAAGCTTCTGTTCATCAAAAGAAATGGTCTCTAAACTGAAGGGAACACCCACAGAGTGGGAGAAAATATTTGCCAATTATACATCAGACAAAGGACTGATAACCAGAATATACAGGGAACTTAAAAAACTAAATTCTCCCAAAACTAATGAACCAATAAAGAAATGGGCATGTGAACTAAACAGAACTTTCTCAAAAGAAGAAATTCAAACGGCCAGAAAACACATGAAAAAATGCTCACCATCTCTAGCAATAAAGGAAATGCAAATTAAAACCACACTAAGATTCCACCTCACCCCTGTTAGAATAGCCATCATCAGCAACACCACCAACAACAGGTGTTGGCGAGGATGCGGGGAAAAAGGAACCCTCTTACACTGTTGGTGGGAATGTAGACTGGTACAACCACTCTGGAAAAAAATTTGGAGGCTACTTAAAAAGCTGGACATCGATCTACCATTTGATCCAGCAATACCACTCTTGGGGATATACCCAAAAGACTGTTACTCCAGAGGCACCTGCACATCCATGTTTATTGCGGCACTATTCACAATAGCCAAGTTATGGAAACAGCCAAGATGCCCCAGACTGATGAATGGATTAAGAAAATGTGGTATCTATACACAATGGAATTTTATGCAGCCATGAAGAAGAACGAAATGTTATCATTCGCTGGTAAATGGATGGAATTGGAGAACATCATTCTGAGTGAGGTTAGCCTGGCCCAAAAGACCAAAAATCGTATGTTCTCCCTCATATGTGGACATTAGATCAAGGGCAAACACAACAAGGGGATTGGACTATGAGCACATGATAAAAGCGAGAGCACACAAGGGAGGGGTGAGGATAGGTAAGACACCTAAAAAATTAGCTAGCATTTGTTGCCCTTAACACAGAGAAACTAAAGCAGATATCTTAAAAGCAACTGAGGCCAATAGGAAAAGGAGACCAGGAACTAGAGAAAAGGTGAGATCAAAAAGAATTAACCTAGAAGGTAACACACATGCACAGGAAATTAATGTGAGTCAATACCCTGTATAGCTATCCTTATCTCAGCCTGCAAAAACCCTTGTTCCTTCCTATTATGGCTTATACTCTTTCTTCAACAAAATTAGAAATAAGGGCAAAATAGTTTCTGCTGGGTATTGAGGGGGTAGTTGGGAGAGGGTGTGGGCAGAGTGGGTGGTAAGGGAGGTGGTGGGGGCGGGGGGAGAAATGACTCAAGCCTTGTATGCACATATGAATAATAAAACAATAAAAAAGGGCCAAAAGTAATAAAATTTTTAAAATACAAAGAATCAATGAAACAAAAAGCTGATTCTTTGAAAAAATAAACAAGATTGAGAGACATCTGGCAAACCTGACTAGAATGAGGAGAGAAAAAACCCAAAGCATTAAAATCAGAAATGCAAAATGGGAGATTACAACAAACATCACAGAAATCCAGGAAACCATCAAAGACTACTTTGAGAACTTATATTCAAATAAATTTGAAAATCTTGAAGAAATGGACAAGTTTCTAGATACTTATGGCCATCCAAAAAAAAACCAAGAGGATATTAATCACCTGAATAGATCTATAACACAAAATGAAATTGAAGCAGTAATAGTCTCCCACAAAAGAAAAGTCCAGGACCTGATGGATTCTCTGCTGAATTCTTTCAGACTTTTAAAGAACTAATGCCAACTCTCCTTAAACTTTCCAACAGAATAGAAAGGGAAGGAACACTGCCTAACTCATTTTATGAAGCCAGTATTACACTCATCCCAAAACCAAAGACACCTCCAAAAAGGAGAACTATAGGCCCATCTCTTTATTGAACATTGATGCAAAAATCTTCAATAAAATAATGACAAACTAAATCCAACAAAATATCAGAAAGATCATTCACCATGACCAAGTTGGCTTCATTCCAGGGATACAGGGGTGATTCGACATATGCAAATCTGTAAATGTAATACAGCACATTAATAGAAGCAAAGATAAAAACTACTTAATCATCTCAATAGATGCTGTAAAAGCCTTTGATAAGATTGAACACCACTTCATGATAAAAGCTCTGAGAAGACTAGGAATAAAAGGAATGTACCTCAACACTGTAAAAGCTATATATTACAAACCTAATTCTAATATCATACTTAATGGAGAAAAACTGAAGTCATTTCCCCTAAAATCAGGAACGTGACAAGGGTGCCCACTCTCTCCACTCCTACTCAACATAGTCCTGGAATTCCTAGCCAGAGCAATTATGCAAGAAGAAGAAATAAAAGGAATACAAATAGGTAAAGAAACTGTCAAAATATCCCTGTTTGCAGATGACATGATCCTATATCTTAAAGAACCAGAAAATTCTACCCAAACACCAAGATACCACAAACAGCTATAGCAGGTGGCAGGATACAAAATCAACTTACAAAAATCATTAGCTCTTCTATACACCAACTAAGAAAAAATTGAGAAAGAATATATGGAAACAATTCCATTTATAATAGCCTCAAAAAAGTCAAATACCTAGGAGTAAATTTAACAAAGAATGTGAATGACTTCTACAACGAGAACTACAAATCTCTGAAAAAAGAGGTCAAAGAAGACTACAGAAAGTGGAAAGATCTTCCGTGCTCAAAGATTGGTAGAATCAACATAGTACAAATGGCTGTACTACCAAAAGCAATCTACATATGTAATGCAATTCCCATCAAAATCCCAATGACATTCATCACAGAGATTGAAAAATCTACCCTAAAGTGCATTTGGAAACACAAGAGACTGCGAATATCCAAGGCAATACTCGGCAAAAAAAAAATGCTGGAGGTATCACAATACCCATCTTCAAACTATATCACAGAACAATAGTAATAAAAACAGCATGGTACAGGCACAAAAACAAACATGAGGACAAGTGGGAACAGAATAGAAGACCCAGATATGAATACACATAGCTATGCCCACCTTATTTTTGACAAAGGTGCCAAAAACATACGATGGAGAAAAAAACTGTCTCTTCAACAAATGTTGCTGGGAAAAGTGGTTCTCTGCTTGCAAAAAACTGAAACTAGATCCATGTTTATCACCCTGTACTAGTTTCAACTCAAAATGGATCAAGGACCTTAGTATCAAACCAAAAACTCTGAAGTTAGTACAGGAAAGAGCAGGAAATACTCTGGAAATAATAGGTATAGACAAGGACTTCCTCAATAGAACCCCAGCAGCTCAGCAACTAAGAGAAAGGAAGGACAAATGGGACTACATGAAATTAAAAAGCTTCTGCACAACAAATGAAATGGTCTCTAAACTGAAGAGACCACCCACAGAGTGGGAGAAAATATTTGCTAGCTGCACCTCAGACAAAGGACTGATAACCAGAATATACAGGGAACTCAAAAAGCTAAAATCTCCCAAAATCAATGAACCAATAAAGAAATGGGAAACTGAACTAAACAGAACTCTCTCAAAAGAAGAAATTCAAATGGGCAAAAAACACAAGAAAAAATGCTCACCATCTCTGGCCATAAAGGAAATGTAAATCAAAACAACACTAAGAATCCACTTCACCCCTGTTAGAATAGCTATCATCCAAAACACCACCAACAACAGGTGTTGGCGAGGATGTGGGGAAAGAGGAACCCTCATACACTGCTGGTGGGAATATAAACTAGTACAACCACTCTGGAAAACAATTTGGAGGCTTCTTAAAAAACTAAACATAGATTTGCCATATGATCCAGCAATCCCACTCCTAGGGATCTACCCAAAGGAATGCAACTCCTATTACTCCAAAGGCACCTGCACACCCATGTTTATTGCAGTGCTATTCACAATAGCCAAGTTATGGAAACAGCCAAGATGCTCCACTATTGACGAATGGATTAAGAAAATGTACTTATACGCAATGGAGTTTTACTTAGCCATGAAGAAGAATGAAATCTTATCATTTGCAAGTAAGTACTAGAGAACATCATCCTGAGTGAGGTTAGCCAGGATCAGAACTCCAAAAATCGTATGTTCTCCCTCATATGCAGATTTTAGATCTAGGACAAATGCAGCAATGTTGTTGGACTTGGATCACACAATAAGAGGAGAGGAGATCACATACAGGAAGAATGGGGATAGGTAGGAAACCCAAAACTTGAAAGTGTTTGATATCCCCATTCTAAAGGAGCTAATACAATAACCTTAAAATGACAGAAGTCAATATGGGAAGGTGACCGGGAAGTAGTGAAGAGGTCAGGTAGAGATAAATCAAGTCGGACTGTAATACCCTTGTACGTGGAAGCAATGCTAGGAATCTCTCTCTATCGCTATCCTTATCTCAACTAGCAAAAATGCTATGTCATTTTATTATTGCTTATGTCTTCTCTTCAACAAAATTGGAGAAAAGGGCAGAACAGGTTCTACCTGGAAGCAAGTCGGGGGTGGGGGGGAGAGGGGAGGGGGCGAGGGTCAGTGGGGAGAAATCACTCAAAGAATGTATGCAAATATGAATAAATAAATAAAAAATATCAAACATAAGAAATTATCTTGAAAAACCACAAAACTTTTGTGTCCTATGTCAATTACCAAAAAACTCAAGATAAATCCTCTGGCAGTGTGATTGCTTGTCCCTTTGAAGAGAACCTGAAGTTGGAAACTGAAAAGGGGCTTAAACTTAATCAGATACTAGACGAGTACATGTCCAAGGTTATAAGTATAACCTATACTATAGATGAATGTGAAGAAGAGCAGTACCATGAAAATAAATAAAAGCATGTGATGTTTTTTAGGTAAATAAAGCAATTTTTATATATTGGGAAACTCCAAGAATATAGAATGAATTTACCTTTCAGAAGAGATTATCCTCTTAGGCCTTTAGTGTCAGTCCATAGTAGCAACAGTTAGAAAAAAATTAAAAGAGCTGACTAAAGAGTTGAGGGAGAGAGTCACCAATTAAATGGAACCAAAAATAGGAAAAAGCTATAATTCAGAGATGAGTGAATATTTAAAGACACAGACTTCAGAACTAACATCAAAACTGTGGAGGTAAAAATTAGGACAGCATTGAGGAGGTTTGGGGCATATGGGATAATTATAAAAAGAGGGGAAGCCTGTGGTGGAAACATTTCTGCTAAACCTTGAGGAAGACTTTGCAAAGAGGCAAGTTTTGAGTTTTAAGAAAAATCTAGGAGGATTGGACTAAACCCTAATGTAGCCATAAATTATCCTGAGTGTAATTTGTCCACTAAAACATCCATGAAAATGGACCATAATATAGTTGGCTGGAGTTCCAAAAAGAAAGTTGTCCTGACATGCCTTAATTAAGGCATTTACTGATATATGAAATAAAAATCAAAATAAAGTACTCACAGAAATTTTAAGTTAGCATACAGATCAAGCCAAATATGAAACTAGGTGGCCAGAACTGTATGAGAATCTCAAAGACAGTCCATTTTGTGGAAATCCAAGTACTCAACCAGGGATAGTGTCTTTATACCACAAAAGACTCGCCAAAATGACAAATTCATTTATTGTTGCACAAAGAATGTAAAGTCCTTATAGATACCAAGTAAAGTTAGTAGAGCACCTCTAACAATAGGGGCTTTGTCTGATAGGAAAGAAAAGGTAAGTACAAAGTGGGTGCCCCACTAGGTCTTAAAAGTTGATAGTTCCCTCTGCAGGTGGTCTTGCTTCAGGTCACATATTTGGATATCATAAGTGTCAACTCAAAATACATACACAGAGAGATTGTCCAAGGAATAATGTGGGAACAGCAAACATTGCAAAGGGAATGTGCACATTGTTTACTACAACATACAAATGCTAATCACAGTGGTGTACTGCATGCAAATAAATATTATTTGGTGAATCTCTTTGTCATTTAAGTTGACAATCTGAAAATGTATGTCCCTCCAAAATTCAGTGTGGTGAGACTGATGGTAGTGACGTTGGGGGGGGGTCCTATGGGAGGCAAATAGTGAGGGCAGTGTCCCCATGAATCCTCCCAATGAAAGAGATTCATGCCCTTATGAGGGAGGCACCAGAGAGCTGCTGTCCCTGTGTCTTGTGAAGGCACTTCCTATAAATGAAGAAGATGTCCCTCACAGACACCAGAGATTTGATCTTGGACTTTTCAGTCTCCTTAACATGAGAAATTAATTTTTCTTATTTGTAAGCTGCCCAGATAATGGTACTGTTTTATAGCAGCCTAAACAGACTAATACACTTTACTTGTTTCAGCTTCCTCTTAGCACCTACCACCACAGAATCAGGAGCCAAAATAAATATCTTCCTATAAATTATCCTGTCAGGTAGCTGGTCATAGTGATGATGAAACTCAATAATATACACCAAACACACTTGTTTAGCAACAGAGCATAGAGTATCAGTTGTTGACCCTCCTGATAATGTGGGTGAATGACAACTAAAGTCCACTAATCCTTACAGGATCAATAGAGAACTTTGTCTGCATATAGTTACCATAGAAAGAAATTAAAACTCAAAAGTTGAAGTATAGTTTCTACTAAAATCGTATCACTTTCACACCATTGTAAGGTCAAAAATTGTAAGTTCATCTACTGTAAGTTAGGACCTCCTGTACCTTCCTTGTGTGTCTGAGACCCTTTTCAGACTTCTGATACCCAGAACCAAAGAGAAAACACATCTGCACTTAAATATATTGTATTTCTGGCAATTTCTCATACTAGAAATGAAGCTTATACTGGTACTGACAAACAACTGGAAGGGAAAAAGACCTGTAGAGGGACCAAGTAGGCTGGAAGATAGGCAGGTGATCACAGGTTAGGTAGACAGTGTTTCAAGCAGAAGGGAAACAGATAAGCAGGTAGGAAGATACTGGAGGAAGATGAGAGAAAGAAGGGCAGACATAGGAGTACAGGAGATAGCATAGCAGATAAAAGGGAAAAGGGAAGATGCGCAGATAAAATGCAGATGTGGGAAAACATTAAGGGAACAGGAGGACAGGATGGCAGGAAGAAAGCTAGGAGAGCAGTCCTCTCCATCAGTACTAGTGTAGTCTCCTGAGATGTAAGTAGATCCCATTCTTCAACTGCAAAATAATGTCATAGCTATAGGGACTCTGGAGGGATCTGGAAACAGTTTAAACTGGAGCAGAGCCAGGGCCAGTCACCTTTGGCTTATTTCATAGCAAATTGTTTCCCAATGCAGTTTCTGGGAAGGCATGGGCATAGACATAAGAAATGGCATCAAGCCCAATGCCTAAAATGAGCAGAGATAGACCTCTGAGCTCCTGATCCCCAACCCAGAGCTGGACATTCAGGCCTTCTTTCATGGATCCAGTGTTACCACCTCTACCCAGGGTGGTAATTTCCTTACCCTTAACAAAGCCTCCCTCCCTCCCAGTGATAACCCTTTCCCTACTTCTGTTCTCAGAAATATGAAATCCCTTTAGTTCAGGCTAATGCTCTGAGGGACAGAGTCCAACCACATGAACTGTTCAGAGTTGGTCATTGGATTGTTCATTGTTCAAATAAGAAATTTTAGTGTCCCAGTGTGGATATCATTTTTCAGTGTCACATGTTGAGTTGTGGGACCACACTCCCAGTGATCACTAAGGGGAAAAACAAGGACCCAGATTCTCAGACACAGGACAAGATAAGTGGGAAAGAGGTGTTAGGACACCAGGAAAGCTTTTTGCACTGAAAGAGCCTAAGGGACCTTCAAAGCCATCTTCTCTCTTCTCTTTGTTGCCCCAAAATGCCTCCCACTTAATGGTCAGCCTCCTGCCACCCTTCACATCCTCAGTTCACCAATGTGTATAGCCTTCTAATTCAACTTGAAAATGTCCCTGCTTCCCATCTCTCCTTTCCTTTCTGGACTTCTCTGGTCTCCCTGCCTCCCGTTCTTCCCCAGGGATCCTCCCATGCCCTCCATTAAGTCCAGATGCCTCCACTGCTTCCACAACCTCAATGGGCTTCTGAATCAGCCACCTCTTACCTGCCCAGTCCCAATTTCTACCTCTGTTTATGTTGTTGAGGTAACTGAAGATGTCCTTACTCCACCTCTGCTGACATATCCTAATGGCTTAGGCAATGACCAACTGACATAATCCTCTTAAGAAGGGCAGGATTAAGTGACTATGGATGGCAAAATGTGGTGCAAAGCAAAAATGGTTAAATACCTGATGAAAAGACACCAGGGCCAGGACAGGTAAGGGTCAACTCCCTGCTTCCAAACCATGAAAGCACAGGATGCCTAGAATTAGAAGCAGGAAGAGATGTTGGACCCAACAGGTATTTCACACCTTTCCTCAAGAACCCTCACACCTTTGTGTTTGGCAATATCTTCAGGTTGTAAAGGGCATAAAAGGAGATTCTGACCTTGATATCTTTGGGGCAGATAGAACACATTGGAAGACTGATTATACCAAAGGGTAGGGCTCTATTCCCAGAGCCAACAGGGTACATGCACACAGGAAAGTCCTAGTGACAGGGCTGGGGTGTGCTCAAGTGGTAGTGTACTTACCTAATAAGCACAAAGTCCTGAGTTCAAGCTCTAGTACCACTATTATAAAGAAGACTTGGTGATAAAAGTCATCACTTTGGGCAGGGTGGTGCTCTTACAGAGAGATGAGATGGCTGTGGCAAAACACCTGTACTCAGAGAAAGAACGGAAAACCATCAAGTTGGGAATACAGAGCAAGAAAGAATCAGAGGCTCGCTGTTTGTACTAGTTGTAGTGACAACTCTCATTCATCATTTGCCTTCCAAGAGCCAACTTAACATCATAGCTCCTCTTCACACTGGAGTCCTGAGCATGAGGGTTCCCAGATTCTGCTGGGCCCTCAGGGCCTTACTTTGCCTGAGTGAAGTTGGCCATGATCAGCTCTTTTTGACTGAGCTTAGTCACACAGGGGAAACAGGGGGACAAAACTTGTGTGCTCACAGGAGATCTAGCAGGCATGATTGGGCCAGAGGCCTTCAGTGATCAGCCTGTAGGTGTGCTCATTATGGGGAAAGGCATTTCTCATATGGAGAGAACCAAATAGCTCAAGATTCTAAATAGCCTGGATATAAGACTGGGAATTCCTGTGGGACAGAATGCAGAACATATTGGAGATGGTGAAGTCTGAATCCATGGAAGAGTGGGCTTTGGGTGAAGATTCACTAAAACAGTGGAACAGGTGTCCATCTCAACTCTGAGTCAACCAAGTCCATGCTTGAGAACTGGGGTCCAAATCAGACCTAATTGAGTGACATCCTGGGAATTCCACCCTGACATTGATACTGCCATTGCCCAGGCAGCCATTGACAGCTAGTCCTGCTGTCAGCATGACTGACTATTCCCCACCCACAGTCTACTGTGCTAAAGACTTATAAATGGGGAGAGGTCTGAATTCTCCATGTCCTCTCTGCCTGGGACAATTAGCAAAATGTGACTTGATCCTGGTGCCTGGGCCGCTCTGTCTCGTTCACATTATGGAATCCTATTCTCGCGTTAATGTCCTGAGAATGTTGTTGAATGGGATGGTGTCAGCACCAGTTCGACATTTTATTCTGTGAGGGGGTGTGTGGAAATGATGGCAGAGACTATCTGATGGCCAGATGTGAGTCCCCTGTCATGGTAGGACACCATTGCCCCACCTGCCATTGAGTGTGGTCGTAGCTGTGTGATCATAGAAATGTCACTAAGCATCTCTAAACCTCTGGTATCTCATATGACAAATAAAGATGTAGGATTTCCTTTTTTGAGGGTTATTGTGTGTATTGGGAGAATTAATTTACGTTCTCACAGACTCATAAAAAGTGTTTGATGCATGTGAGTGGTCACTTGGGTGACTACAATAAGCCTCCAATATAGTCTTGGTTGTCATTCCTGCATCATTTTCCACAACTCAGCTTTGCTCAGGTGCTTTGCCAAGCCCACTCCAACTACCTGCAACAAGATAATGGTGCTCTTACTGATTATTTATGGCAGGATGCCTTTTCTGAATGCATGTGCCTTTTAACTGAGGGTCCAGGAACCAACCCCATGGGCAGACCCATCTTTTCTATCTCCCAGATGCCTCACAGTTATCATAGTAATATTCTCTATTTATGTCCTTCACTATAACCCAAAGGTTTGCCCAAACCCAGGAGTATAAGGGCCCTGGATGAAGGTAAAGGAAGATCTCTCAGGACCAATACCTCTTCCCTCACCCATCTAGAGGTGTCCTGCTCCTCCATGGAACGGGGACTTGACCCACTTCTGTCTTGACACTGTTGTTTGACTGCAGGTGTTTGATTCTTCTCAGTTTAAACCTGGTTCTTCCAGACACAGATACTCATTCCTGTCTTTCTCAGAAGGACCAAGTATGTTGTTCTGTTAATAGGGTAGAGGTAAGGGGTACAAACAAATTTTTGTTTTTTCCTATGTTACTATGTGGCATATTCAGGTATGACCCGGTTTGTTGGTGTTTGTGGGAAAGAAGCCTCTTGTGGGAGTGCTTTGTACCTGAAGGGAAGGTGGTATTTCAGGACACACCATGGAAAAGTTGACCCCCAGTCTTTCCCAATGGTCACCCAAATTCTAGTATTGGTAGATGTCCCACACTTCAGTGTGCTCTAGTATTTCCCTCACTTTGGGGGTAGGACTTTAGAAATTATATTTTCTCATGTAAACTTGATTTTAGGTGTTGTGCTTTTCAGCTGCCAGGTTTCTTACAAGTGCATTCCTGTTTCCACACATTCTAGACCCTGCCCACTGACTTTTCTGGTTAATTCTCTAATTCCAAAATCACTGAAGAAAGTAATTAGTTTGCCTAGGTTTGTTCTGGATGCCTATGTGCAACTGTTTCATCAGATACCTGAGAGGTTATTATAGCCCTTTAAAGAAAGGTTTACACCAATGTGTGTCACCTCCACATCTGCAGTCTCCCCTAACACAGTTTTTACCTTTGTGTTAATATTCATGTTCCCTTTACAACTTTCCTTTTATCAAAACTTGACATATGAAGTAATATCTATATTTCTGTAAGTTGCACTGAGAGACCATATAGTTCAACTTCTGACCAAAAAAGCCACAAAAATGAGGACAGTAAACTTCCTCTAAGGAATAAACCACTGTTTTGATTTGAAGCAGTATTTGAAAACTTCCTGGGGTGTTCAGTTTAAACTCAACAAAGCAACTGTACACAAGCAATTCCAAAAGAGCTTCTGATAATCCACATTGCTCAAGAATTCCCCTGTGGAATACAAATTTCCACAAATCTTGTAAGTATTAATACAAACAAGGATTCTCAGAATCATGATTATGTGAATTTCTGAAGTGCTGAATCAACTTTCACATTACAGGTTTTAAGCAAATTGTTCATCCATAAACTCGTTATTCAGTATTTGAATTATCACAGAGATGAGTACTTCCTCCTAATCATTAACTGTAAAGAATGTTGCTGACACCAGGGAACAAAAAAGTACAGGAAGATCAATTCTCAGGGAGATTTAATTTTACCTTTGGTGTATTCCAAGGCATTTTTCAGCTTAATTAATTTAACTAAAATGCAAAGATTGAAAAGGTATGTTTCCCTGACACAAGTCAGGTGCTAACAGAGATGAAGACTATTGCTCTTATTTCAACAACAAGAACAGAAAGGTATTGTACAAAGTCAGATATCATCACTTATGACATACATCATCCTTCATACTTTCACTCACTTATCACTCATTGAGTAATGTGTAGAATGTTCCACATCCCTGTTACTCTCCTTGGCCCTGGATGTGGAGGGTCCTTGCGTAAAGTACTTATGGTGCCTCTGGGGTGTGGGAGGCAGAGGGGTGAAGTGAAGGCAAGCTGGTCATTGACCTAAGCCTTTAGGATATACAGGTGAAGGTAGGGGGTGGACAGTCTCAGTGATCACACAACATGAGCTGAGGTAGGAAGTGGGACTGGGCAAGTAAAATCTGGAATGGAAACAACCTACAGAGGGTGTGGATCCAGTGGAGACCTCTGAATACTGTCCAACCTAATTCAGAGTGAGAGGCTCAGTGTGCAAGGTGGAGTTCAGGGAGCTCAGTGAAGTACAATTAAAGAAACTGAAGATGACAACCAAGGGCATTCCTGGAGTAGAATTAGAAAGCTATAGACACTAGAGACTTGTGGGGTCAGGGGTTGGAGGACTGGAGCCAACAACTGAGTAGTAGGCAGGTGGGTTACAGCTTGACGATCCCAACTGATTCGCCAGAAGCTACCTCATTGATAAATAACTCTTCTCTCAGAATCAAAGGTCCTTTTTGGTGATGGTGATGGCAATGGTGATCTCTGGAAGTGGCCTACTCCTTGCTCATGTGGCTCTAAGCAGTGGTATCCACACTGGAGAACAGAAACTCTAACCAGTTAATAACTCTTAAAACAGTAATGTCCCTTAGAATACTGGCCTTGTCCTAACAAAGATTTCATGCCTCAGAGATCAGGAGTAAGGCCATGATAGCCCTGATAACAGAGGTCTTGCCAAAAGTCAGTTGTGAACCAAGGCCTGGCATAGACATATGTATGTCTTGTAAGAAAAGGAATGGGACTGAGCCCATGACGAAGGGCCCTGAATGTCCAGCTATGGGATAGGGATCAGGGGTCAATATCTGCTTAGCACAGATCAAGGTCTGAGGCCATTTCTAATTTCACTGCCCCTACCTTGCCTAGGAATTGCTTCAGGAAATTCTTTGGCATGAATGAGATGAAGGTAGCCATTGCCCTGACACTGTTCCACTTTAAGCTGCTGCCAGCTCCCACCAGGATCCTTGTCCCTATCAGATTAGTTATATGAAGTCTGAAAATGAGATCCTGTCAGGAAGCATCAATAATCAACCTTGTAGAAACAGGGCAGATCGAGAACTTCTGCCTAACATTCTGTCTTTCTGTCACTTGCCACTCCCCCATGTCGTTATGCTTTCAACCTGCCTTCTAGCTGCCTTCTGCCCTTCTTCCCACCTTTCCACTGTGCTGCCTCCTGTCCTTGAATCAGCCTATTCCTTTCTCACTCATCTGACTTCTCACATTCTGGAAGTCAGATGTCTACAGTAACTTTCCTACTCGATATCCAAGATTTGCAGAAGGTATCAGAGAGATTCCGTATCTCCTTCTCCCCACTTTTAAAGCTTTACTCTCAGGGCCTCCCAGTGACTGCATTAAGGATCTTAGATTATCAAGGATCATCTCTTGCACTTAAATCAACTAACTATAGATTATCCACAACTACAGTATCTTGTCACTAGTATTTAAATGAATAACTGGATAATTCATCCCAGGCATACTGAACTTTAAAACTAAACATGACATTGAACATTTGTCCACTTGGGCTGCATACATATCCCCTTAAACATACTTAATCAGCAAATGAAGATTAGCTATATACCTAAGACTTTAGGCTTCTAGGTAGAAGCCTTTCTTCATTTAGGACTAAGACTTCTAAGCCAACCAGACAGCAAGGTTGAAGGACAAAGTTAAATTTTTGTTGTTGGATCAATCAGGTAATAGGCAATGGTGTCATTCCCCTTTCCATGCCTTGATTCCTGGACCCAGGAGTCCTCGCTATGGTAGAAACAGTGCCATATACCATACATTAATTTAATAGCATGCACAGGCTCCAAAGAACTGTACCTCATCTGCAAAGTATTGCCACCAACCTGGTACAGTATACCAAAAGCATTCTAAGGTTATTTCTCTGGTTTTAGAATGCATAACTGCAATATATATATACTCAGCAATTAGCAAAAGAGATTCAGCAGTATTTAGAAATCTGATGTTTCCAGCTTCATTGGATCTTTCCCTGTGTCCCCATTCCAAATTTCACATTCCCATTAGTTCCTAATCAGTGCTAATAGAAGACACTTTCCAAGGTTGAGAATTCAATTTGTGCTATAATGAAGACCCTGGCAAGATAAGTCTCTGAGTTTAGTATTCAAAAATCTCAGCCTTACAGTCTGATATGACATAAGGTTTCTCTGCAGATAGTTGGAAGCTTCCAGGTTAGATATGGATATTTTTGATTTGAATCCCTGACCCAACCTTTTTCTTCCTGACTGTTATAGTTAGGATCAACCAGATTACCTGAATATAGTCCTTATTTTGATGAAATATTGTAAGGTATCAAATACAAGGCCATCCAAACACTTGCCTTTTATATGGTCTGTTTTGTAAGACATTTGAATAATGGATAACCTTCCAGCAACAAAGGTGGGAAGGGAAGAGCCTGGAGAAAAGGAGGCGTTCACTTTCAATCCACTGGAGGAACAACTCATACAGATCCAGAGGCTTGAGGCCTGCAGAAGAAATGGGTCAAGCTGAACAGGTTTTTCCCAGAGGAGGCTTGTTTATGAGTGGGTTGGGGACTTAGGCAACCTCTTCACAGACTTTGAACACAGGCCCTGGCTTCCTCACCTCATTGTGCCCTAAACCCTTTGCACTCAGGAAGCCCCACCTTCTCCTAGGGGCACCTCACCCCCAGGGCTATGTACAGCTTTGGCAGAGTCAGGTTCATAGATAGGTGTTCAGGAGGCCAGTGAATTGTCTGAACCAGGACATCACCTGATCCAGGTTATCTGGCTCCTGGATCTGAAATGGTGACAGAAAAAAAGAACCACTCAGGGTCTCAGTGAATTCATTCAGACCCCAGGTCTCTGTGTAAGAAAGAGAGGGTGCTGCCGGACAGCTGTGGGGCCTCTCTAACTCCTCCTGTACTGCTGCCTTTCTGAACTGTCTGGCATGGTGCCCACTGCAACCCCACACCATAGCTCTAAGTCCAAGACACATTCTTCTCACACTTAGTTAACTCAACAACCCCAATTGGCCACCCTGCTTCCACCTGGCACCTACCACCAACTCTCTCAGCACTGCAGCCAGGGAGAGCTTCCTTCTCAATCTGAGACTTTTTCATAACAAAGGTGACATCTGTTATATACTAGAGAAGCCATCTAGATTCTTCCTACTGTGTTGTTCAACAGGTTTTGATTGAGGACCTACTTGTTCAAGGTTCTGTCCTTGATGTTTCAGGGCAATTAGAAAGACATGTCCCTGCCTTTTGGTTTTATGGAGAAGAGGGAAACAGACAAGTAGAAAAGTAAATGCAATAATCACAAACAGAAGTAGGTGCTGAAAGGAAAGAAGAAAGACTGCTATGAGAGTGACTAACAGATAGGACCTGATTGGATCCTGGAGAGCTTCTTATGGAGAGTACAATTAAAATGAAATCAGAGAATGATAAAGATCTGGTTGTGTGGAAGAGCAAGAGAAAGGCATTCTAATGGAGGGAACAGCAAGCACAAAGACTCTGAAGTGGGAAAAATCATGATGTCAGTCAGGAGAGCGGTGGGAGTCACCTGAGATGAGGTTGGAGAGATCATGGGAGGGTAGTGTGTGCTCCTGACAGGATGAAGGAAGAGAATGCATAAAAGCACTGTCTCCATGCCCAGCACACTGCTAGTGTAATACTAAATAAATCGAGCAGCAGTTAGATTTTATAATGATGGCCCTGCTTTGTGACTTTAAGAAAATCAGTGAATACCTGTGGGAGTTCATCCTCTTGTCTATAAAACTGGGTTAGTAACACCAGGCAAACTGAGGATTAGATGTGCTTTTCAAAGGAGAATACTGTACAAAAACAGAGGAGAGGATTTTCGAACCTTTCTTTCATGCCAGCCCCATGCAGGATGCTGAGGCAAGAGAACCTCCCTTTCTCAGATTCACCTCTGCCTGCCATGCAGGGAGAAGTGGAGGCACAGAATGTCCCCAGTCTAAAGTAAACACAACAGTCCAGTGTCCTCCTTCAGTCAGAAAAAGCAGCAAATAGGTTTAAAAATCTTTTTCTGTGATATTCAGCCTTTACAGAGGAATAAGTGTAAATAAGAAACGTAAAATTGCCTCAGCTTCAACTCAGCATTATCAAAACCCAGAAGGCAAGAAGGGCCTGGGGTAACCTTCCACAAGTTGCCACCATGGGAATAAACTGACTCCACCTCCGCCTTGTTTTGCAAATAAAATGAACCTGGAAGCAGGTAGGAATAAAAAACCATTAATTTCCTTTTTAATGTACGGCACCCCAAAGTAAACTTTGTTTATTGACAATGGTGATCTCACCAGTCCTAAGTTTCATTCATTCCCTCTCTCCCCCATTCACCAAATCACTCAGTATTTATTGGGCACCATTGATTGTCCCAGGCCTCCGCTCCACGTTACAGGAAGCACAAGCACGTACACTGCATATTTACAGCCTCCCGGGAGTCTTAGGTTGGGGTGTCTGGACACCAAAAAGATGGGAAAGATGTTTACTTGTAAGTAAATCTTCACCTACCAAAGACAATTTTTCTGAGACTTAAGTCTGTACTCTGCATTCTACTCTATATTACACTTTCATTACTTTGTTGCAAGCTTTGCTCAGATTTTTCAAAATTCCCCATGAGTATCATTTTCAATGGCTGCACACAACCAGCACAGTCATAATTGGTTTCCTATACACCCTCTCACAGGAGCTTCCCTGGACAGTGAGGCCTGCATTTGTGTCAAAATCTGGAATATATATTCTGTCACATCTTCCTGCTACTTGCAAACAGTAGATGAAACACAGTAAGGGTGAAATTCTTCCTGTAAAGTTGGCTACCATATGAATCAGACACTCAGCCTAATCCTCACCATCTCCTCATTAAAGGTTAACAATAAACTATCTGGAACCAAATCGTCTGGGTTAGAATCTGACTGTACCTCTTACCTGCTGGATGATCCTGGGCAAGCAAGCAGCCTTTCTACCTTGGATTTTCTGTCTCTATTATGAGGGTTTTTTCTTTTTACCATTTTGTAGGATGTTTGTGAGATGAAATAGATGAAGATTTGATCATTTTCCTGAACATAGAGTCCTCACCAGATGTTAATGATTATAGGTTTAAAAAACTCTAGTAGAAAATAATCTCAAGATGGGGGCAAAGTTGAGTGAAATAAGGTATAAATAGTGGCATGACCCTCTGTCCTTGAGATCTGGCAGGACTCAGGATTCAGGAAAGAAACAAAAGAATCCACAAGTCGATTAATGAATTACCTGTCAAAATGTAAGTGTTTATAGCACAGGAAGGTATTCAGAAAGAGCACTTGGATGGGTGAAGCACTCGGGCCCTGTGTAAATGCCTAGCCCCTTGGAAAACTGATGTCCAAGGATTTCCTCCCAAAATATGTTTTGTGTTTTACTCTCTGAATTCTGTAGATTGAATTTGGCCTTAAGGGGTCATGAAAAAGTGAGGGTAAGGAACTTGAAGGTGAACAAGATGTATTCCTTGCTCTGCTTAACTCTGTTGGTAACGATCACCAGCACCTAGAACCCTCTACCTGTGTGAACTCCTACTCATCGCTTAAGACCCTATTCTTCTGTTTCAGATTTCTCTTTCCCTGGTGGACATTTCATTCTTGCAATACAGCCTTATTATATTCAATGTACTGATTTATTTTTCTTCCTTCTGTGAGGTTAAGAAATTTCCATTGAGTTTGTTGAGTGACTGAAAGTATGAACTGTCTTATGGGACATTTCAGAAAGGAATCATTATCCCACCTTAAAAATAAACCACTAGATTCAGAGAGGATAAGTTACTGACTATATATGTAGAGAAGCTGACCTGAGTCTTGAGCCTCCTGAATCCAAGTCCAATGCAGAGTTGTAACGTGGACATGACAAGTCCCAAGGAACATTCCAGAGGAAGCTGAGGAAGGCAGCTTTGGAGTGCAATAGGAAAAGATTTTATTCCCTTTCTGCACTGCCAATGACTGTTTCCTCTTAACACCTCAATTATCCTCTTTGTAATAATTTTCTCATGCCTAGAATAATAATGCTAGCACAAACAGCCTCACCTGTTGACAGGTAAATTAGACAATGAATTCCTTGAAGTCTGGGTTCGTTTGTTCATTTTGTCCCTCTTGTCAACCAGGATACTAACTAGTACATAGTAGGTGCTCAGTAAATACTTATAAGCAATATGGAGAGGGGAAAGTAGCTATTGACATAGTTATTTGATAAAGCTTTGGTCCCGAGCTGTATTATCTGGTTAATCAACTCTGGACTTTGAGATCATCTTTCTCCCTCCCACAGGTAGGCAGGGCAATCCTTTTAGGACTAGAGAAGTATTGGATGTTCACTGACAGTGATTCAGAAGCTGTTGCACCATGAGTGTCTCTGCACCTAGCCCCACCATCTTCTCAGGCAGCATCTCTGGGTTCTTCCAAGTGGCCTCCCTGCTCAGCCTACTTCTGCTGTTGTTCAAGGTAGCCCAGCACCACCTGCAAAGACAGCGGCTACTCAAAGCCTTCCAGGAGTTCCCATCTCCACCCTCCCACTGGGTCTTTGGGCACAAGGTAAGATGGGACAAGGGAAGGGAAGTGGGAAGGCAAGGAGGTTGGGCTCTCAGAGATTGGGCAGCAAATCAGCAAAAAGTCTGCTGTATAAATTGGACAGGCCTCCATGGAACACCCACACATCTCTCAGACTGAGCTCATCTCAGTGACAGAGAGCTCACTACCTCACAAGAAGTCCATCCTGCTGTTAATCAGATCTAGCCACACTCCTTCCTTATGCAGGTCTATCATCTTCCCTGGCAGCTGTGCACTTGCAGGGCTGTGGTCCTTCCCGGATTTCCTCTCCAGGATGAGCATTTCCAGCAGCCTAAGCTGTTCTGTAAGAATCAGCCTTCTAGATGGTTCCCTGACCCAGTCACTCAGTGTGATTGTCTGTTCCTGGCACAGATTGCCTGAGAACAGAGACATCAGCCCTAGGGAATCCCTATCCTTCAGGGTTCTCAGTTTATGGTGATGACAGACTTGAACCTATGGGTGTCAGGACACAGGAAAAGAATTCATCCTGCTGGGCTGAGTGGATGATGTCAAGTTGAAGAATCAATGACTAGGTTTGCGCAAGATTGAGGGAAATTCCAAAATGGGAGATTTACAGGCTGGTATATGTAAGATCATGGCATCTGTGAAGGGGACAAATGCATGATGTCCTGCTGGTGATAGAGAAGGACTGATTCTAGAGTTACCCATTAATCAGGGTCTGTTTATCTCTGGGATGTCTTTCAACATACCCCGCACTATAACTGGAGCTGACTACAACATGTACTCCAGTGTCCAACACAGGGCCTGGCACAGGTCTATGAAATCACCCCAGAAGAAGGGAAAAGAGCAGCCTGAAACAGGGGAAGATCAATGCTGACCCCTTGCACTCCAATCCTGTGGGTAAGGGGTACAGTGTTAGGTGAGATGCTGCATGGAAAGTCACTCAGCAGGGATTGTGCACTGACCACACTTGATATGGAGGATGTAGAGTTTGTGCAGAGTTATGCTCTAACACCCATAGGTCCTCTAGGTGCATAACTTCCTCCCACAAGGCCACAATCTGGCTCAGGGATAGTTGTAGGGGACAGCAAAGGTTAGGTAATGGCATACATAGATCATCAAATGACTCCAATTCCTGACTTCCACTGAAACATCCAGAACTATATTGCTGTGGTCATCCTGACCTTCACTGTAGTTCAAGAACTAAAACAAAAGATGATATTTAATGATTTACCTTTCAATGATGTCAGATCCAAAGTGACCAGGAGCTACAAGAGATTCTGACATGGGTAGAGAAATTCCCAAGTGGATGCCCACAGTGGCTTTGGGGGAGCAAAGTGCGTTTCATCGTCTATGACCCTGACTACATGAAGATCATTCTGGGGAGAACAGGTGAGAGTGAAATGCCATCCTACCAAAAGTAGATATTTCCTGCTGGATTTAAGCCCTGGGTCTGTGAAATTCCAGAAAGAAGTGGCAGTTCACCCATCAGGGTCTGAGTACTACCTACCATTCTCCCTGCCAAAACCCAGCATAGAGCCAATACTACTTACATAATACATGGTCCTTAGACATTAAAGCAGCTGTGCAGGGCTCAATTTTGTCTCCCCCCCCCCCCCATCTTTTTATAAACTAAATTAGGTTAACAAGTTATACCTTGTATATGAAAAAAAACCCTTCATATCCACTCTGATTTGGGTTTGAAACCTCTAATTGTCATTTGTTCTGGAATGACTAATCTACCACCCATTGTAGAAAAACTACAAGGACCTTTCCTATTCTTTGGCATTGAGGACGAGGCCTATGTTCCTCATCAACTTTCTGTCCAATTCCTGGGGATGTTGAACTCTGGAACATGGAGTCTGCTTTCTTAAGCACAGTTGACGTCATGACAGAAATAGAAGAGGTTGGAAGGTAGCAAGAGATGACATGGGACAAACTGCTAAGTGACAATTATCAAGATTTCACGGCTGCCACTGGTCTGAACAACAGCTGCCTCAGGTCTGCATCATTTTCCATTGTTTCCAATAAATATTCTCGATTTCTTTTCAGACCCTAAAGCTCGTAGCTCCTATCGATTCTTGGCTCCTTGGATTGGTATGTACCTCTGATTAGGACTGCAGCCACTCTTCACATAGGTTCACTGTTCCTTAGACCACTGAGAACAACAGGTGACAGGCCATTACTATGATCCATTACAAAATCGAAGCCTCATTTCTGATCTTCTATCCAGACCCTCACCTCTTCCTTATGCTGGTATGAGGCCTCCGGAGGCTCAGCAGCTCCATGTTGTCTCCAAACATTTTCAGCCTTACATTTGTGTAAGTCCCTCCATGCCCTGCAGTGAGGTCTCTTAAATCCTTATTGACATCTGTCATGATATCATGAACCACCCGAATTCAGAAGTTCACATTCCTGAAAAGTACCAAATTTTCTATTTTTGTCCAAGAAATACTGCCCTCAGGAGTATGATCATCTTTCTTTCCCAAATTGTCCCATTGTTCCTCTGTTCCCATCACAAACATCTATGAGCACAACTATCTCTGGTCCAGGGGAAGGCTTGCTCCTCTTGAATGGGCAGACATGGTTCCAGCACCGACGCATGTTGACTCCAGCCTTCCACTATGACGTCCTGATGCCCTACGTGGGAATCATGGCAGACTCTGTCCGAGTTATGCTGGTGAGTCTGTCTCTCCCTCTCATGTCCAAACACCCACTCACAGCACACACTCAGATCCCACTGTCCACCGCATAAGCCGTCAGACATAGTCACATGGAACAATGCTATAAAGTCATTGCTGTGAAAGCAGCTTTTTCAAAGTAAATGGACAGAAAGGACCCTGCCACCAAGATTGAGCCACACTGTGCTATTTCTGAGACAAAGAGTGTCATGGTGCACACAGGCTCTTACCATCCTACCTCCAGGTCCTCCACTCAGTGAACCAGGAAGTAGTCATCTCAACCAGGCAGTCAGACTACCTGTTTCTGACTAGTCTGGCAATGCTTTGGTGACAAGGGGACTTCCCAGGATGTCATTCAATCAGGCTCTGGCCTGGGGCCCAGGACATCTGAATGGATACTAGTGTCTCATGTAGTGAAATGGACACCAAGTGCACATTCTCATAGCTAAACATTCCATACAATCACCTCCAATCAGAAATCTGATTTCTGACCTGACAGTGCTCAGGAAACTTTTGATGAATGAAAGGAACTGAAGTCCAGAATGGCCCCTAATAGGAGTGTGCAAGCAAACCCAAGGAAGCCTTTCCTTGACACACTTTGTTTTCATATTTTGAATTTCACCCATTTTTCAAATCTTTCAGAAAACTGGAGAGTACTCTGGGGACTTTATTATCAACTGAAAGGTCATAAATGATTCCCAAAATTCAAAATGTCACTAGCTGTTATATGAAAATATGTTCAACTGAACATATTTGTAATAAAATTTATAATAAAATAAATAAAATTGTAATAAAATTTGTGAAAAAATACACATCAGATTTCACAATTTCCTAAAAAGCATCTGTCTCAGGAATTTAGAGCAGAATATCTGGAGATATGGAAGGATCCTAGTCTCTTTGGTACAGATCTCTTGGGGATAATGAAACTTTCAATATCCCTTCCCATCACAGGACAAATGGGAGCAGCTCATCAGCCAGGACTCCTCTCTGGAGATCTTCCAACATGTCTCCTTAATGACACTGGACACTATCATGAAGTGTGCCTTCAGTCACCAGGGTAGTGTCCAATTGGACAGGTCAGTGACAACCCTTCAGTTGCTGTGTCTTTGTCTTAACCAAGTGATGTGGACTTACCTGACAAGCAGGTGGGGCAGCTTTTATGCTCACCTTCATGTGAACCAAGATTCTGTTGCCAATTCCAGGCCAAGTTCTAATTCCACAGCAGACCAAATCCTACACACAGTGCTGATCCCCAGAAAAGGTGGAAGCATGGCTGGTCATACCATCTTTTAAGGCTATAAGGATCACAAAGGCTGTAAAACAGAGTAACGAGTGTCCCAGTGTTCCCTGTGAACACAATTGAGGGAATCACCAATCTGCCTCTGAGGCAGACCTCCTCATCTCCATTATATTCTGTATATTCTCCCCAGGAATTCCCAGACCTATCTCCAAGCTATCGGGGACCTGAACAACCTCTTTTTCTTCCGAGTGAGAAATGCCTTTTACCAGAATGATACGATCTACAAGCTGACCTCTGATGGACGCTTGTCCCACCGGTCCTGCCAAATTGCCCATGAACACACAGGTCATTCTCCTTTATCTTGTCCTTGAGCAGATCAGCCCAAAGAAGCGAGCCATGACCTCTCAGTGAAAGCCAGGTCCTCCAGTGCCCTTGAAGGACCTGGGACACTACACAAATGAAAGAGAATTAAGATATTAGAGTGCCACATGCTATGCAAGGGTTATCTGGGACATCACATTGGTGACATGAAATGAGACCTATTCCAATGGCATGCAACAGAGGCTCCATGGCTGTGTTCCTGAAGGGAGGCCCGATCTGCAGCAAATGTGCTAGTCTCCACCTCTAACCTGCATGCTCCTGGGCTTTGCTGGGCACCCAGAATAGGGAAACTGGGAGTTTCTGGGGCATTTAGTTCACCTGGTAACTGTTCTCTGGGACAGACCGAGTGATCAAGCTGAGGAAGGCTCAGCTGCAGGATGAGGGAGAGCTGGAAAAAGTCAAAAGGAAGAGACATTTGGATTTCCTGGACATCCTCCTGTTTGCCAGAGTGAGTGTGTAGAGGAAGAGGCCTGAGGCTTTACTCAGAACCAAAGAGTGAGGGACAAACCCTAATCTCTCACTATGACCTCCCCCAGATGGAGAATGGGAAAGGTTTGTCTGACAAAGACCTACGTGCTGAGGTGGACACATTCATGTTTGAGGGTCATGACACCACTGCCAGTGGCCTCTCCTGGATCTTCTATGCTCTAGCCATGCATCCCAAACATCAGCAGATGTGCAGGGAGGAGGTCCAAAGTCTCCTGGGGGATGGAGCCTCCATTACCTGGTGAGTGAGAGCTCAAGGGTAGGGAAAGGCCTGTTTGTGAGGTGGGGCAAAACCTGGTCTACCTGGGTCCTGTCTGCCATTCAAATGTGTTTCATTTCAGGGACCACCTGGACCAGATGCCCTATACCACCATGTGCATCAAGGAGGCAATGAGGCTCTATCCACCAGTACCAGGTGTAAGCAGGGAACTGAGCAAGCCTGTCACCTTCCCTGATGGACGCTCCTTACCCAAAGGTATGAGATTCCCAGACCTATTCACTAAGGAAAAGGGAGGGACAGGAATCTACATGGGCTTTGCAGTTGTGTACCTCACTGACTCTCCCTTTCTTCATTAGTAATTTGGGCCTTTACATAGAAATGCTTAACACAGAGCTTGGGTTCAGCAAAAAAAATCAATAAAAAATATCAGCCTCTATGTCAACTGCCAGACATTAGCCCTAAAATTTTCATTGCTTCACATTTTCATGGAGAGAGAATCAGAGAAGGTCTAAAATGCTATGGTTCTTTCCATGATTGAAGGCAAGTCAGGAAATCCCATGTCATGGAAGAAATGTGGTCCTGTCTGAGGAATCCTCAGCTTGGTTGAAAAGAGCAGCTGATGACTAGATCTGAGACCCATACCATGGTAGGAAAACACCCATTAGCTCACTCCCCATCCAGTATGATTTTCCCTATGCTGCATCAAAGCTGTATGAACATAGGAAAGACAATCAACCTTCTGAGACTTTGGAATCTCACGTGAAAAATAGATATAAAACGATGTATCTTCTGTGGTAAATTGGCAGTTTAGAATTTTCCTCTGTATGACTCCATGAATAAGAAGAGTCAAGGTAACAAAGAACAGGTGGTAGTCTAAAGAGAGAAAGAGCGGAATGACATCAATAAATCTTGAACGAGGTAGCAGCACAGGTAAACAGAACAGGGAATCAAAAAGACTGCACAGAAAAAGTCACAAGCAGCTTGGAGCTCCAACCTTGGCTCCCAAGAGGAAAGGGGGCCCAAAGTTACAACCACAATATGAACCAGTCAACCCAAAAACAGATTGGCAGTCCTAGCCTCAGGATAAGCTGACACTTCTTACAAGCCATAAATCCAGTGCAGAGGTTTGGTGTGACAGTAATTCCTCCTGCATTGCAGGCCACCATTGGAAAATAAATCCATTTCATAACTCCTCATGTCTCAGAGGTTACAGCTGGATGCCATCTTGAGAGGAGGCCTATTGTTTGAGACTGAGCTGCACTGGAAACCTGAAAACAAGGGATGGTATCAACTCAGGGAGCATGAGGGCACCATGCAAAGGGCCACAGTGTCTGGGTGTGAGGAAGACTTGGAGGGACCCATGTAGAGGGCAAGGGCCATACATAGACCTCTGAGAAGTTTAAGAAGGAGGCATCTTGGATTATGCTTAGAGCACAGTGGTTGGTGGCCATGACCTCTGTGTCAAGAAGTAAACCCCATTGCCTGAGTTTTCTTAGCCTCTAGAACTGCCTCCCTGCCCCATGTATTTTGCTGCCTGAGAGCTTTGATCTCAGGGGGACTGAGAGCTCAGGTCTGGTGCATCACTGAGTTTCTCCAACATAGAAAAGCTACTCAATGAAATTTTAGCAGGAAATTCCCTAAATCTAGAGGAATAATGGACATAAAAAGTACATTAGATATTTTGAAGTCCCAGTAGAAAAGAACCTATCCACATCATAATACAGTTAAAATGCCAAGAGTACAGAACAAAGCAAGAAAACCAAAAGCTGCAAGAGAGAAATGCTAAGTTACTTACAAGGGCAAGCCTATCAGAACAACAGCAGGCTTCTCAATGGAAATCTTAAAGGCCAGTATAATGTGCATATATCTATTTCAAGCCCTGAAACAAAATAACTGCCAACCAAGACTACTATATCCAGGAAAGCTATCCTTTAAAAATGAAGGAGAAATAAAATATTCCATGAAAGTATAAACTAAAACGAATCATGATCATTAAGCCAGTATTGCAAAAGATACTTAATGTAACACCACACAAAGAAGAAGAAGAAAGATTATGCAAGCACAGGAGCTTAAGAAATAATAAATCTCACTAGGAGAATATGTAAAGAAAAGTGAAGTAGGAAAGAATCAAACACTATTACCCACTAAACCAGAAAACCTCCATCAAGAAGAGGGAAGAACATATATTTGTTGTCCGTAAGAAACTCAACTTGCTGGCAAAGGCATGCACAGACTAGAAGTGAAAGGATGGAAAATGATATTCCAAGAAAAAGGAACCTGAAAGAAGGCAGGAGCAGGCATACTCATATCTAACAAAGTAGAATTAAGGCCAAAATTAGTCAGAAGGGATAAAAATGGTTACTACATATTAAAAAAGGGAACAACCCATCAAGAAAATAAAACAATTTTAAATGTGGACCCAACTTTGTGCACCCAATTTCATAAAACAAACACTAATTGACATATAGGGTCATATAGGTCCTGATACAATAATAGTGGGTGACTTCAATAGCCCATTCACTCTAATAGATATCCAACAACAACAAAAAAAATCAACAAAGAAACTTCTGAGTTAGATCAATTGGAATTAACAGACAATTTTTTCTTTTTCTTTTATTTTTTCTTCACTGCTGTGATGGATGGGGGTATATTGTGGCATTTACAAAGGTTCTTACAATGTATCAAATATATCATACTTGAATTCACCCCTTCTACAGCTCTCCTTTATCTCCCCCCATTCCTGGAATAGTTTCAACAGGTATCAATTTTGCATTTATGGACATGTGTACACATATTTTGCACCATATTGACCCTCCTACCTACTTTCTCTACCACCATCCCCTCCCACTGGTGCCAGGTCACCTCTACCCCTATGAAGGACCTGGTCCATCCTCCTGTTCTCAAATTTTGTAGAAGAAAAAAGGTAAAAGACAAAAAGAAAAAACAACACGGTTTTGATTGCTTGAGATAAAGGTATTTACAAAGGGAATTTCCTTGTGATATTTCCATGTATATATCTACTATAATCCCAATTGGTTTGTCTCCTCTAATTTTCTTCATTCTACCTTAGTACCTTACTGATGGTTTCTGTCGGTTTAACATTTCTATATTCATTCTTGTATAGAGAGTATATGAACCATATTTAAGTTCTTAGTTTCCTTCTTTTTACTCTACCCCTCCTTTGTGTGACCTCCCGTTAGTGTAATCAGGGTTTCATAATATTGCTGCAGTTGTATTAGGTCTATTGGAATTAAAAGACCTTTACAGAATAGTCCATCCCACAGCTACGTAAAAGCACATTTTTCTCAACAACCCATGAAACATTCTCCAAAACAGATCATATTTTAGGTCATAAATGAAGTCTTAACAAATAAAAAAGTGAAATCATTTCTTGTATCTTATCAGGTCATAATGGAATAAAATTAGAAATCAATAGCAATAGAGACTACAGAAACTATGCAAACACCTGGGGACTGAACAGTACCCTTTTGAATGACTTGTAGTGAGTCTTTGAAGAAATCAGAGAATAAATTTAAAAATTCCCAGAATCAAATGAAAATGAAATCACAACTTAACAGAACCTTTAGAAGACAACACAGGCAGTTAATGACATATGCAGAGTTTAGATTTTAAAAGAAAAAGACATGAAAGTGGAAGCAGAACTATTTGAGAAGAGGAACAGGATCAGGTGGAAGGGTGAGGGGACATGAGAGGGTAATAGGTGATTATGATCAAAGTAGATTAGTACATATATGAAAATAACATATCAAAACTGATTTTGTACAGTTAATGCATGCTAATAAAATGTCATAATGAAACTCATCATTTTCTGTAATTAATATATGCTAATAAAAACTAAAACAAAAAGAAGAAAATAATAAAAGTTTGCTCTGAGAGGGTTGCTTTTGAATGCTGAGTGAGTTAATGTGCATTCTGTAAATGCTCATGGAAGACATTTGATGAGTGTGAGTTATCGCTTCACTTACTACAGTGTTTTCTTGCTCTAATTTCTAGGTCATGGTTTTTCTGCCCCTAACCGCTCTAGGTGCTGTATCTTGCTCTCTATAATAGGATCATTATGCTGAAAGTGTTGATACCTTGCACCCAGGCCATTTCCATGTTGATGTGGTAAGACCAGAGCCTTACCCCATTGGCATAACCATTCTTTTGTCTCCTACTTATCCCACAGGTGTAATACTTGTGCTCTCCTTTTATGCCCTTCACCACAATCCAAAGGTGTGGCCAAATCCTGAGGTATGAGGGCCCTGGAAAGTGAAGAGGGGAGGCTAAGATCTCTGAGAACAAATGTCTCCTCCCACTCCTAACTCCATGCATTCTGTCACCTCATGGGTTAGAAAAGTAGGCTTGAGCCCTACCTGTCCTGACCCTGCTGCTCTCACACCAGGTGTTTGATCCTTCCCGGTTTGCACCAGATTCTGCCCAACACAGTCACTCATTCCTGCCCTTCTCAGGAGGATCAAGGTGAGGTGTCCTTTGTGTAGTAATGGGTGAGAAAAAAGGGGAGTCTCTGGGCACATACGTGATATTTGTGATCCTCTAGGTTCCTATGTGGCCTATGTAAGCATGCCTTTGACTGTTGATGTTTGTGGGCATGAAGCATCTTTTGGGTATATCTTTGCCCAAAAGAAAGGCAGCATTTTAGGACATATCATAGAGGTTTTGACCCAATGCCTAGGCAAGAGTTGGTGTCAGTGTGTGCTCCAAATTTTTTATTGTATTTAATTTTCTTCATTTCTGTTATTTTTTAGAATTGGATTTTCTCTTGTAAATTAACCCTCAGGTGTTTGTTTTCTTCAGTTGTCAGAAATTTTAAATATTTCTGTCTTTTCTCACTTTCCTAATTTGCCAGTTGGCCACTGCAACGAGTCATTGAAATTTTTTCATATATCTAGAATCAACAAATCTGCTGTAGAAACCATGTTTGTGAAAGTTCATAGCACATTGTAGAAAGACAGACACTGACAAATGTCATCTCACTCATTTTGGGCATCAGCAAAATTCTACACATAGAGAGGGACCTCTAAAACAGCATCTACACCAAGAATCATCTACACCAAGGGTAGAATAATACAAGCATGAGGACACTAAACAACCTCTGAGAGAAAACCCCACTATTCAGTTATGACACAAAAGAGCATTCTGGTGTATGCAAAGGCAAACCAGCTTGACATAGCTATTGAGTGGGACCATCAAGTTCCAAAAGGGCTGCTGTGAAAATCCTAAAGCCCAAGCTGTGCTGTGGAATGTGAATTGCTATGAATCTTGTAAGTAATTAAAAGAAAGATTTTTCTGAGTTAATAATTTTATGAATTCTACAATGACGAATCAACTTTCACAGAACAGGCTTTAAGCATGATTAAAAGAGGCAGATTTCTAGGATAAAGTTTACCCAGAGAGGAACACTTCTTCAAGGAAACTATTTGCAAATCATGATGGCCATTAGAGGACAGGGAAGTTATTAAGTAGCTCAAATACTAGCTAGAATTATTTGCCATCCATGTATTCGATTCCATGTTACTCTATTAAAATTTCAACTAAATTAATTCATACACAAAAGTATTGCAAAGTATGTCTCTCTGTGCTAAGACCTCAGCTGGGAGAAGGGAACATAGAGATGCAGATTACTGCAACTGGTTCAGTGACAAGAACAGAAAGGTGTACAGAATCAGACACCAATACAGGAGACACATATCATTCGTTCCTTCATTCTTTCATGTTCATTCACTCAATGAATAGTTCATGCAATGTTCCACATTCCTGGCAATGTTGAGGGCCTTGACAGTGAAAGGTCCTTGAATAAAGCACTGATGCTGTCTTGGAAATATGGGAGGGAAGGGGTCAGCCAGCAAGGTGTGAGGGCCAGCTGGTCATTGGCCTGAGCCTGGCAGAAGTGGATGGAGGATATTCTCAGTGACTTCAACAACATGAACTGAGGTAGGAAGTGGGACGGGACAGGTAGGAGGTGGGGAAGCAGCAGCCCAGAGTGAGTGTGGCTGTAGCTGGGGCATTTGGACACTGTCCTACCTGATGGAGGACATGAGAGTATCAGTGTGGAGGGAAAGGGTTACAGAGAACAGAGAAGTCCAGGAGAGGACACTAAAGGTTGGCAAGTGGGGACATTTCTGGAGTAGAATTATGTAGCTTCAGGTGTTGGTGGACTGAGGGTGAGGGGCAGGCAGGTGGGGCTGCATCTTGAGATTTCCCAATGTACAGCCACTTCTCAGAACTTCTCGACTACTATCTGACTCCTCTCTCAGGGTCAGAATCCTTTGTCCCCATAGATGGTGATCCCTGGGAATATGACCGCACATCCCCATGTTGCTTTGACCAATAACTGCCATACTGGGGAGCCAGAAATCATAGTGCAGAAAATCTAGGAATCAAAAAATGATTTACTGTAAAATGAATAATATTGCTGGGTGACGGTGGCTCACACTTGTAATCCTAGCTACTCAGGAAACAGATCAGTAGGGTCTCAGTTCAAAGCCAGCTTGAGAAAATAGTTCATGAGACCCTATTTCAAAAAATTCTATCACAAAAAATTGGACTGGTGGAGAGGGCTCAAGGTGAAGGCCCTGAGTTCAAGCCCCAAGGTTGTAAATAAATAAATAAAAATATTGACAGAGTCTGTCAATTGGAATATTGGCAAATCCTAAAAGAGATTTCATGCCTCTCAGAGAAGAATTCAGGGCAATCCCTTGAAGAAGTAGAAACCTTGCCAAAGGGCAGGAGGGTATGAACAAAGGCCTGGTGTAGAGGTGTATATGTGACCTGTAAGAAAAGAAGTCAGGATGGGCCAAAGGAGGAGAACCCTGAATGCCCAGCTATAGGCTGAAACTCAGGGGCCAATGCCTGCCCAGGTCAGAACAGGGCCTAAAGCCACGTCTCATTTCACTTTCCCTATCTGGTCCAGGAATTGCATTGGGAAACGATTTGCTATGAATGAGCTGAAAGTGGCCGTGGCCCTGACCCTGCTCCGCTTTGAGCTGCTGCCAGATTCCACAAGGATCCCTGAACCTATGGCACGAATTGTCTTGAAGTCCAAGAATGGGATCCACCTGTACCTTAGGAAGCTCTAATAATCTTGCTGGGGACAACGAGAATCTCTGTCAGTCTCATGAGTATTATCTTGTCTTTCTGTCACCAACTCGTACCTCTTACCCATGTGTACACATCATGCTTTCTCTCTACCCACTTTCCCTTCTTCCAACTGCTTGCTGTCATGGTTCCAGTCCTCCTGCTTATCTGCCCTTTTCTCTCCCACATTCTTCCTGGAGCCCTGCTTGCTTCTGTGTACCTGTCTCCCACCTGGTCACCTGTCTGCCCTCTAGCCTGCCTGACCCTCAACATGTTTTTTCTCTTTCTGCTACTTGAGGTTGGTACTGGATTATAAATAATTATGGCAATGTTAGTGTCTTTAAATGACAGAAATCTAATCCTTTATGAAATCAGAATTTTAACTATATTTCATAGGGACAAACCATGGTAATTGAAAGGTTCTGAACCTCTAGTGCTGCTGGTGTGCCTCCGATTTCCCATTTCCATTATCTAGAGCTGCATGCTAGGTTTCAGGATCTTTCTTCAATATTCAAATCCAGCAGCATCTTTAAATCTTCCTGCTTACTGAGGCCAATAGGAGAAGGGGACCAGGAACTAGAGAAAAGGTTAGATCAAAAAGAATTAACCTAGAAGGTAACACACATGCACAGGAAATCAATGCAAGTCAACTCCCTGTATAGCTATCCTTATCTCAACTAGCAAAAACCTTTGGTCCTTACTATTATTGCTTATACTCTCTCTTCAACAAAATTAGAGATAAGGGCAAAATAGTTTCTGCCAGGTAGTGAGGGGATGGGGGGAGAGGGAAGGGGCGGGGGGGTAAGAGGGGGGGAAAGGAGGAGAAATAACCCAAACATTGTATGCATATATGAATGAAAAAAAATCTCCCTGCTTGTCTTTACTTTATCTCTCTATTTTAATGATCTTTGTGACTACATTGTACCCACAGTGATAATATGGGACATAAGAATTTTCCTCCCAGGATCAAGACATGTATACATTGGGAAACTATTAATCAGCTTTGCTCAGTCCTTCCCTGACTTTCACCTGACCTGTCCAACTGATTGTCTCTCACATGTGTCTTCCCATCTTCCCTTCTCCCCTCAATAAAGCACATAAGGTGGAGTGTCATGCCTATCTTTCCTTGGTAGGAGATGGAAGGAAAAGAGAGAGCTGGATGATCAGAGATCCAAAGGAGACAAGTCCTCTCTGGGGAAGGAGAAGTATATGGCATCTGCCCTGAGGTGCCAGAAGTCCAAATCAACGTGAAGTGACCCACATATTCCAGGAAGTCTCACCCAGGTGACCCATGATGTCCCACACCTGCCTATCTGCTGAGGCTCTGGTATAGCTGAATTTAGACAAAGGTTCTGTTCTGGGAAGTCAGGAGCTCACACCAGATGGGGAAAAACACTAGGCCTTTAGTCTAGTCAAGGACTAATGTTCCCCTCATTACATTTTTAAAAACAGTAACAAGGTAGAGCCTGCTTAAAGCTAATTGGGGAAGTCTTCAGACAGAGTCATTCATGATAAACTCAGGGACCCTCCACTTCACAATCCCAATGAGGCATGTGAAGAGAGCCCAGCCTGATCATATCATCAGTCACTTGACAGCTTTCCTCACATAAAGAAACTGAAAGTCCCTCAGAAGGCTCAAGAAGTGGACATCTGTCCAGAAAGGACTGGGAAGAGCCAGAGAGCCAGGAGAGGCAGAGATCTGACTGGTGGGAGAAGATGTCAGCTCTAAAACAGGTCCTTCCAAACTAGATAGCCCCTTGGTGATTTCCTGCTCCCCTCACTGATCATCCTGAAGGAGACAAAAACTCAACAGTCCTACCTATACCTGATTACTACCTGATTGTTGGTGCTCATGACCATGTGCCAAGCTGCCTCACCCAGCCTCCTGTGAACTTCTACCAGGCTTCCTTATTTTTATCAGATCTTGCTTCTCTTGCTACTTCTGGGAACAGGGACTGAGAGGTTCCTCTATTTAGCCAACCATTCATAACCCAGGGACCTAGATGCCATAAACAGAGCTTCCTGGAGCTCTCTGCTTAAAGGGCTTCCTTCAATCATCACCCTTATTCCCCAACAGGCTTGCACTCAAGGTCTTCCTTCCAGTCCTTTGTCTTCCCAGGACAATGGACTAGAAGGAACATTCAAAAGCAGACTGGACACTTAGTGCTGGGCAAAAGATTTGGATCAAGCTAATGCGCTGGGTGTTAGGGTTAACAGTGAGGACAACCGTGTTAGGACCAGAGTCCCTTCCCTATTGCAGGTGGCTTACTAGAAACTCCCACTCGACCCTGTCCACAGAGCCAATCGCAACAGGATGCATGCTGCTGCAGGGGGTGGACAAGGCCGGGTGCTTGGCACCAGAAGCCAATGCCTCAACCTCCGACAACAAATAATGGACTGCTGGGGACAGTGATCTTCCTGGGCTAAAGGCTCCAGACTTTCATCCAGGACACTACCCAGATCAACTTAATCCTGTTCCTTGAACAGACCTGCTATAACAAGAAGACCCTGTTGATAACCCCTCTCCTTAACTTCACCTCATCAAAAAGTAGCTAAATGAAATTTCATTGTCCTTTTTCCTATATATCTGTCTATCTATCTACCAAAAGGCAGGAATGTTGGGGTTAACAGTGAGGACAGCCATGTTAGGACTAGCCCCCTACCCCCTTGCAGATGGCTTACTAGAAATTCCCACCTGACCCCAAAGACTAACAAAGGGTTAACAACTTGTTAACCTTTGTCTTACTGGATGGGTGCCAAGGACAGTTGAGCAGTCAGTAACCTAAACTATAACTTATCTTTCTTGGTTGCCCAGTAATGTATCCCTTAGCGACCTTCCTGGTACTTTTCCACTAGCCCCCTATATCTAGTCCAAGCCTGTGTGTGGCAATGGGCTCCAGCTCTCTTGCTGGGGTCCCCCTCTACAGGGCTTCTGCCTGAACAATAAACCCTGTGCTGGTGTTTGAGCTGTCTCTCTGCCTCTTCCATGCTTCTTATTTTCTAACAGTGGGAATGTCCAGGTCAAGATGTTTGGCAGCTCTCATGCCATCATGTGGTACAGAAAAGCTCATGGTTACCATGCTCAGAGAGGACAGGACAAGGAGATCTCACTTTCACTATGAACCCAGTCATGTGAGTAAAAAATGGGAACCCAACCACATAAGGATAAGTGTCAATGTCAGAATTGCAGAGGGATGACAAAAATGGATACACAGCAAAGACCCACAAGATATGGAAGATGGTCAAGAGGGAGAAATTCTTACCTACACTATGTAAACAAAATAACCAAAAATGGTTTATAAAGTTAAAAGAACTCACAGAAGGCATGGAATATTGTCAAATAAAATGTGAATATATAAATAACTGCTTATACTCAACAATAAAAACACAACACCCTGCAAAAATGGTCACAGAACAGGAACAGACACTTCCCCAATGAAGATGGCTATATTCAATAGAAGCACATGAAATCTTATTGATTATTAGAAAATATGAAGCAAAACTACAATTAGATACTCCTTAGGGTGGCTATATTTATTTACTTAAGGAAAATAAGAAATGTTGGACAGAATGTGTCAAAATTGGAAGTCTTATGCACTACAAGTTAAAGTAAATGGGTATAGCCACTTTGGAATAAAAGCTGATCATTTCTTGGAAATATGTATGTTATTCATATTCTATATATTCTAATATTATTCAGTCATAAAATGGGAATAAAGTCTGATACATGGGATCCCTATGCTCAGAAGCACCAAGAAAAACATAAACTGTCTTGGTAACATCATCTTAAGATACAAAAGGGAGACAGCAGCACCCAGATGGCTTGGGAAGACGCAGACCACAAGGTAAGCTAAGTGGCACGTGGTACTCCCACAGACAACCCTGGGCCAGATCAGCATAACCTCCTGGACAGACCGACCCCCCACCCAGGGAAAATACAGAAAAAAAACTGAATAATAAGCAATAACAACAAAAAAGACACGAAGCAAAGAGGGCGGGGTGCCCTGAGTGCCGAAGAGGGGGAAGGAGAAATCCCTCACCACAAGCCTGCTGTACAAGTTATGGAAACAGCCAAGATGCCCCACTACTGATGAATAGATCAAGAAAATGTGGTATCTATACACAATGGAATTTTATACAGCCATGAAGAAGAACGAAATGTTATCATTCACTGGTAAATGGATGGAATTGGAGAACATCATTCTGAGTGAGGTTAGCCTGACCCAAAAGACCAAAAATTGTATGTTCTCCCTCCTATGTGGACATTAGGTCAAGGGCAAACACAACAAGGGAATTGGACTTTGATCACAAGATAAAAACGAGAGCACACAAGGGAGGTATGAGGATATGTAAGACACCTAAAAAACTAGATAGCATTTGTTGCCCTCAACACAGAGAAACTAAAGAAGATACTTTAAAGCAACTGAAGCCAATAGGAGAAGGGGACCAGGAACTAGAGAAAAGGTTAGATCAAGAAGAATTAACCTAGAAGGTAACACACATGCACAGGAAATCAGTGTGAGTAAACTACCTGTATAGCTATCCTTATCTCAACTATCAAAAACCCTTGACCTTCCTACTATTGCTTACACTCTCTCTTCAACAAAATTAGAGATAAGGGCAAAATAGTTTCTGCCGGGTATGAAGGGGGTGGGGGGGAGAGGGAGGGGACAGGGTGGATGGTAAGGGAGGGAGTGGAGGGAGGGGGGAGAAATGACCCAAGCATTGTATGCACATATGAATAAAAAAAAAAAAGCTGGCTGGAGAAGGCAGGAGCAGCGGCACATGCCCAGCAACCAGGAGCGGGAAAGCTTGTACAAGTGGCAGTGGGAGGAAAACTCCACAGGAGACGAGGAAGACCCACTTCCCATGTGAACTGTAAATAAACACACAGGCCTGAGAAAACTGGTGCAGTGTCACCTCCCTCAGTGTGCTTGGAAAAGGGAAAGCTTATAGCAGTGGCAGTTGTGCCCAGGAGAACTCTAAGTAAACAAAGCCTGTGGGGCTAGGTGAGTGTTAATCTCACTCCTGAGATCTGAATAAATAAAGCCTCCAGGAAAAGCAGGCTGACAGCAACGGGCAGTTGAGCCACAGCCTCAGACAGCCATTCACAGAACTGTCTTCAGACTCTTTTTTATGAGACAACAACCTTTGTTGAGACAACAACCAAACTACACCTGCATGCTGAAAAACTTACTGAAACTGTATTGCATTTGAACTTGGGACACTTTGTGGTGTTTTGTTGTTGTTGTTGTTTTGTGTTTTGTTTGGTTCGGTTTCGTTTTGGTTTTTTCCCTTTTGATGAGACAACGACAGAACTACTTCTGAGACAACATCTCCAGGATTGGGGGCTGAGGGACAAACATCAAAATTACTAAGACTGAAACTTTATTGCATCTGAACATGGAAATATGTTTTAATTTTTTTTCATTTATTTTTTTAGATGTTTTTCATCCTCTCTCTGTCTCTCTAACGTCTGTTCACCTTACTGTTGATTAGTACACTATCTCTCCCTGTTTATATATTTGAAACTTTTTTGTTTGTTTCTTTGTTTGGTTTTTTTCTACTTGTTCATTTATTTGTTTTTCCCTTTTTCTTTACTTCTTTGCTTTCCATCTCTTCTCACCCTTCGAGTCTAAATATCACCATTGTTATTATTACAAGCTAGAAAATACTTAATTGCACACAGTACAGGGACAATAACAACACCAACGGCAATGACAGGAAGACAGAAAAAACAGGGAAACCAGTTTCCCCACAGCAAAAAATTAGTACAGGAACCAGAGGAAAATGAAGAAAACAGATAAGACCCAGACTCCAACAAAATGAAGATAAACTATGCCAAAGAACCCAATGAAGCCCACAAGAATAATCTAAAAGAAGAAATACTACAGGTAATCAATGAGAATTTTATAGAGATGATACTGGATATGGTCAACCAAAATGTACAAGACAACAAAAATAGAGAAATTGAAAAAGCACAAGAAGAAATAAAAGAAACCATAGAAGAAATGTATAAACACAAAAGTGAAACAAAGAACAGGATTAATAAAGACATAAATGAACTCAGGACAAAAATAGATAACATTAAAGAGGAAACAACCCAGGGTATGCAAAACCTCAGAAAAAAGAATGAAACAGAATTGCAAAACAAAACAAAAGGCCAATCCAGGAGAATAGAACAAACAGAAGACAGAATCTCAGACCTCAAAGATGAAATGGTAATTAAGGGAAAAACCAAAGAACTATTAATTAAACAACTCAAGACCTGTGAAAAGAAAATGCAAGAACTCACTGACTCCATCAAAAGACCAAACTTGAGAATCATGGGCATTGAAGAAGGAGAAGAGGTGCAAGCGAAGGGAATGCATAATATATTTAACAAAATAATAACGGAAAATTTACCAAATCTAGAGAAAGCTATTCCCATACAGATGCAAGGAGCCTCCAGAACACCAAACAGACCACATCAAAATAGAACTACCCCACAACATATCATCATTAAAACAACAAGTTCAGAAACTAGGGAAAGAATATTAAAGGTGTAAGAGACAAAAAACAAATAACATACAAAGGTAAACCCATCAAAATCACAGCAGACTTCTCAACAGAAACATTGAAAGCAAGAAGAGCTTAGGGAGAGATCTTCCAGGCATTGAATGAAAATAACTTCAACCCCAGGATACTCTACCCAGCAAAACTGTCATTCAAAATAGATGGAGCAATAAAAGTCTTCCATGATAAGCAGAAACTAAAACAATATGTGACCACAAAGCCATCACTACAAAAGATTCTTCAAGGGATTTCTGCACACAGAGAGTGAAACCCAACATAACCATGACAGGATAGGCAGTACCAAACTACAGAAAAAGAAAAACCAAGACAGTAGAGAGTAACCTCAACTTAGGTACACACAATCAAACCTTCAACAACTAAGACAACTAAATGACAGGAATCACCACATACCTATCAGTACTAACACTTAATGTTAATGGACTTAATTCACCCATCAAAAGGCACCACTGGATGAAATGGATTAATAAGGAAGATCCAAGAATTTGTTGCTTACAAGAGACCCATCTCACTGATAGAAATAAGCATAGGCTTAGGATGAAAGGCTGGAAGAAGATTTATCAAGCAAATGGCACCAGAAAACAGGCAGGAATAGCAATATTTATCTCTGACAAAGTAGACGTGAAAACTACATTGATCAAACGAGATAAAGAAGGACATTCCATACTAATAAAAGGGGAAATAGACCAAAGGAAATAATAATCATCAATCTGTATGCACCCAATGTCAATGCACCCAATTTCATCAAATATACCCTGAAAGACCTAAAAGCATATATTAACTCCAACACAGTGGTCATGGGAGACTTTAACACCCCATTATCATCAATAGATAGGTCATCCAAACAAAAAAATCAATAAAGAAATCCTAGATCTAAAATATACCATAGATCAAATGGACATACTTGATGTCTACAGAACATTTCATCCAACTTCTACACAACATACATTCTTCTCAGCAGCCCATGGAACCTTCTCCAAAATAGATAATATCCTAGGGTACAAAGCAAGCCTCAGCAAATATAAGAAAATAGAAATTATACCATGCATTCTATCTGATCACAATGCAATAAAACTAGAGCTCAACAAGAAAAGTAAAGACAAAAAACATGCAAACAGCTGGAAACTGAATAACTCATTGCTTAATGAACAATAGGTCATTGATGAAATAAAAGAGGAAAATCAAAAGTTCCTGGAAGTCAATGAAAATGAAAACACAACCTACTGGAACATATGGACAGAGCAAAGGCAGTACTGAGAGGAAAGTTTAGAGTCATGAGTGCATATATCAAAGAGACTGAAAGATCCCAAATCAATGACCTAACAATACATCTCAAACTCCTAGAAAAACAAGAACAAGCAAATCCCAAAACAAATAGAAGGAGAGAAATAATAAAAATAAGAGCTGAAATCAACAAAATAGAAACCAAAAAACCATACAAAGAATTAATGAAACAAAAAGTTGGTTCTTTGAAAAAATAAACAAGATCGACAGACCCCTGGCAAACCTGACTAAAATGAGGAAAGAAAAAACCCAAATTAGTAGAATCAGGAATGCAAAAGGGGGGATAACAACAAACACCATGGAAATCCAGGAAATCAACAGAGACTACTTCAAAAACCTATATTCAAATAAATTTGAAAATCTTAAAGAAATGGACAGATTTCTAGATACATATGATCATCCAAAACTGAAAACTAGGAATAGAAGGAAAGTACCTCAACATTATAAAAGCTATACACAACAAACCTACAGCCAGCATTATTATACTTAATGGAGAAAAACTGAAACCATTCCCTCTAAAATCAGGAACCAGACAAGGATGTCCACTATCTCCACTCCTATTCAACATAGTACTGGAATTCCTAGCCAGAGCAATTAGGCAAGAAAAAGGAATAAAAGGAATACAAATGGGTAAAGAAACTGTCAAAATATCCCTTTTTGCAGACAACATGATCCTATACCTTAAAGACCCATAAAACTCTACTCAGAAGCTTCTAGACATCATCAATAGCTACAGCAAGGTAGCAGGATATAAAATCAACATAGAAAAATCATTAGCATTTCTATACACTAACAATGTACAAACTGAAAAAGAATATATGAAAACAATTCCATTTACAATAGCCTCAAAAAAAATCAAATACCTAGGTGTAAACCTAACAAAAGATGTGAATAACCTCTACAAGAAACACTATAAACTTCTGAAGAAAGAGATTGAGGAAGACTATAGAAAGTAGAGAGATCTCCCATGCTCATGGATTGGTAGAATCAACATAGTAAAAATGTCTATACTCCCAAAAGCAATCTACATATTAATGCAATTCCCATCAAAATTCTAATGACATTCATTAAAGAGATTGAAAAATCTACCATGAAATTTATGTGGAAACACAAGAGGCCACAAAAAGCCAAGGCAACACTCAGTCAAAAGAACAATGCTGGATGTATCACGATACCTGACTTCAAACTATATTACAAAGCAATAACAATAAAAACAGCATGGTACTGGCACAAAAACAGACTGAAGACCAGTGGAACAGAATAGAGGACACAGATATGAAGCCATACAACTATAACCAACTTGTCTTTGACAAAGGAGCTAAAAATATACGATGGAGAAAAGACAGCCTCTTCAACAAAAACTGCTGGGAAAACTGGTTAGCAGTCTGCAAAAAACTGAAACTAGATCCATGTATATCACCCTATACCAAGATTAACTCAAAATGGATCAAGGATCTTAATATCAGACCACAAACTCTAAAGTTGATACAGGAAAGAGCAGGAAATACTCTGGAATTAATAGGTATAGGTAAGAACTTTCTCAATGGAACCCCAACAGCACAGCAGCTAAGAGATAGCATAGATAAATGGGACTTCATAAAACTTAAAAGCTTCTGCTCAACAAAAGAAATGGTCTCTAAACTGAAGAGACCACCCACAGAGTGGGAGAAAATATTTGCCAGCTATACATCAGACAAAGGACTGATAAGAAGAATATATAGGGAACTTAAAAAACTAAATTCTCCCAAAATTAATGAACCAATAAAGAAATGGGCAAGTGAACTAAACAGAACTTTTCAAAAGAAGAAATTCAAATGGCCAAAAAACACATGAAAAAATGCTCACCATCTCTAGCAATAAAGGAAATGCAAATTAAAACCACACTAAGATTCCACCTCAGCCCTGTTAGAATAGCCATCATTAGCAACACCACTAACAACAGGTGTTGGGAGGATGCGGGGGAAAAAGGAACCCTCTTACACTGTTGGTGGGAATGTAAACTAGTACAACCAGTCTGGAAAAAAATGTGGAGGCTACTAAAAAGCTAAACATTGATCTACCATTTGATCCAGCAATACCACTCTTGGGGATATACCCAAAAGACTGTGACACAGGTTACTCCAGAGGCACCTTCACACTCATGTTTATTGCAGCAGTATTCACAATAGCCAAGTTATGGAAAGAACCAAGATGCCCCACTACTGTCAAATGGATTAAGAAAATGTGGTATTTATATACAATGGAATTTTATGCAGCCATGAAGAAGAATGAAACGTTTTCATTTGCTGGTAATTGGATGGAATTGGAGAACATCATTCTGAGTGAGGTTAGGTTGGCCCAAAAGACCAAAAATCATATGTTCTCCCTCATATGTGGACATTAGATCAAGAGCAAACACAATAAGGGGATTGGGCTTTGATTACATGATAAAGCGAGAGCACACAAGGGAGGTATTAGGATAGCTAAGATACTTAAAAAACTAGATAGCATTTGTTGCCCTCAATGCAGAGAAACTAAACAGATACTTTAAAGCAACTGAGGCCAATAGGAGAAGCAGACCAGGAATTAGAGAAAAGGTTACATCAAGAAGAATTAACCTAGAAGGTAACACACATGCACAGGAAATCAATGTGAGTCAACTCCCTGTATAGCTATCCTTATCTCAACTAGCAAAAACCCTTGTTCCTTCCTATTATTGCTTATACTCTCTCTTCAACAAAATTAGAGATAAGGGCAAAATAGTTTATGCCAGGTAATGAGGGGTTGGGGGGGAGAGGGAGGGGGCAGGGTGGGTGGTAAGGGAGGTGTTGGGGCAGGGGGGAGAAATGACCCAAGCATTATATGCACATATGAATTTTTTTTAAAAAAAGAATATACACCAAGATTTATACCATTATCAAATGGGCTTCCTTTTTCTTTTAATGGTACTGGGAGTTAAAATTAGGGCCTCATGCTTGCGAGGTACGCACTCTATCACTTGAGCCACGCTGCCAACCCATTTTGCATTGGTTATTTTTGATCTAGGGTTTCACTTTATGCTTGGGCTAGCCTGAACCATGATCTTCTTATTTGTTCTCCCCTTCATAGCTGTGAAGACAGGCATGTACCACCACACACACAGTCACTGGTTGAGATGGAGCCTAATGAATATATTGCCTTGGCTGGCCTAGAACAATGATCCTCCTGATCTCCCAGTCTCAAGTAGCTAGTATTACAGCCTTGAGTCACTGCACCCAGTCTCAAATGGGCTTTATTCCAAGAATGTAAGGAAGTTTCAGCACACACACACACACACACACATCAATAATACAACAAAATGAAGAATAAAAATCCATGTGATCATCTGAATAAATGCAGAAAAAGTACTTGACAAAATGCAACATCTTTTTGTGATGAAAAATAAGTCCTTCAATGATAATTAGTACAACTACTTTGGAAAGCAGTATGCAGATTCCTCAAAAAGCTAAAGACACAATTTCATGTGATCCAGTGATACCACTCCTGGGCATCTACTCAAAGGAATGTAAGTCAGGATACAATACACACCTGTACACCAATGTTCATCACAGCACCATTCACAATAGCTAAGCTATGGAAACAACCCTACAACTGATGAATGGATCAAGAAATTTTGGTATATATACACAATGGAGTTTTACTCAGCCAGAAGGAATAATGATATGTGGTTTTAAAGTACATGGATGCAAGTGGAGGGCATCATGTTAAGTGAAGTAAGCCAGACTTAGAAAGGCAAAGGCCACATGTTTTCTCTCACATATGGAAGATAGATACAAAAGATAAACATATGCACATAAATAAGCATGAGCATATACAAACTCATATGTAGAACAGGTTAGTAATAGTAGAACTACTCTATGGAACTTAAGGAAAGAGGGAAAGAAAAAGAGAATGACAGATTATCAGTAATATCATAAAACATAAGATCTGTGAAGGTAGACGACAGAAGGATGTATATTGAAAGCTGTTGAAAAATGGGGTAGGCTTACACAGTATGGCCGGGCGACATTAGCTAGCGCTCTCTCTACTCTCTCTAACAGGAAAGCAGCGGAGTACAAGAGACTGAACTGTATCTGCCTCTATTTCCAACAGACTCACGTTCAACTTTCGCTCACAAAAAAAAGCCGGGAAAATTTTATTAATCCTTTTTTTTAAAAAAAGATAATATAAAATTATAGCAAAAAAAAAAGGAACCTGAACTTTAGTAACACAGCTGGAACAATCCGCAGCGGCGGCGGCAGTGGCGGGAGAAGAGATTTAATTTAGTTGATTTTCTGTGGTTGTTGGTTGTTCGCTAGTCTCACGGTGATGGAAGCTGCACATTTTTTCGAAGGGACCAAGAAGCTGCTGGAGGTTTGGTTCTCTCGGCAGCAACCCGACGCAAACCAAGGATCTGGGGATCTCCGCACTATCCCAAGATCTGAGTGGGATGTACTTTTGAAGGATGTGCAATGTTCAATCATAAGTGTGACAAAAACTGACAAGCAGGAAGCTTATGTACTCAGTGAGAGTAGCATGCTTGTCTCCAAGAGACGTTTCATTTTGAAGACATGTGGTACCACCCTCTTACTGAAAGCACTGGTTCCCCTGTTGAAGCTTGCTAGGGATTACAGTGGGTTCAACTCTATTCAAAGCTTCTTTTATTCTCGTAAGAATTTTATGAAGCCTTCTCATCAAGGATACCCACACCGGAATTTCCAGGAAGAAATAGAGTTTCTTAATGCAATTTTCCCAAATGGAGCAGCATATTGTATGGGATGTATGAATTCTGACTGTTGGTACTTGTATACTTTGGATTTCCCAGAGAGTCGGGTAATCAGTCAGCCAGATCAAACCCTGGAAATTCTGATGAGTGAGCTTGTCCCAGCAGTTATGGACCAGTTCTACATGAAAGATGGTGTTACTGCAAAGGATGTCACTTGTGAGAGTGGAATTCGTGACCTGATACCAGGTTCTGTCATTGATGCCACACTGTTCAATCCTTGTGGGTATTCGATGCATGGGATGAAATCAGATGGAACTTATTGGACTATTCACATCACTCCAGAACCAGAATTTTCTTATGTTAGCTTTGAAACAAATTTAAGTCAGACCTCCTATGATGACCTGATCAGGAAAGTTGTGGAAGTTTTCAAGCCAGGAAAATTTGTGACCACCTTGTTTGTTAATCAGAGTTCTAAATGTTGCACAGTGCTTTCTTCACCCCAGAAGATTGAAGGCTTTAAACGTCTTGATTGCCAGAGTGCTATGTTCAATTATTACAATTTTGTTTTTACCAGTTTTGCTAAGAAGCAGCAACAACAGCAGAGTTGATTAAGAAAAATGAAGAAAAAACGCAAAAAGAGAAGATGCATAGGAGGTGGTGGCTGCTTTCTAGATGTTCATACTGGGGGTCATGCTTTACATTATCACCACCTTATAGTTGCAGAAAGCCCTAGATGTAATGATAGTGTAATCATTTTGAAGTGTATGCATTATTATATCAAGGAGTTAGATATCTTGCATGAATGCTCTCTTCTGTCTTTAGATATTCTATGCCACTCTTGCTGTGAACTTGAAGTGCATGTAGAAAAAGCCTTTTACTATATGAAACTTTACAACACTTGTGAAAATAATTCAATTTGGTTTATGCACAGTATAATATTTCTCCAGGTATCAGCCAAAATTCCCCACAGACAAGGCTTTCGTCCTCATTAGGTGTTGGCCTCAGCCTAACCATCTGGGACTGTTCTGTTAAATTGCTGCCAGAATTTTGCATCCAGTTACCTCCACTTTTTACAACATGTTCTCTACTAATGTTATTGAAACCAATTTCTACTTCATATAGATGTTTTTTGCAACAGCAATTAAAGTTTTTCTTCCACAAGTTGGATCCTCTTTAAGATTATTCCAGTTAGTCATTTGTGTATTACTATTTTAATAATTGTTCTTGCATTTGTAGTCTTTAAATTGGTTTCTTCCCTCACCATGGTGTCTTCTCCCAGCCCCCCAAATAAAGCAATACACTATAACACTGTGGGTTTATATACTCATCTTAGAGCCCAGATAGGAGTAGGGGGGGGGATGGTTCCTGGGCTTAGTTTTCTTTCAACAGCATAAGAACATTACCTCCTTTTCACTGGCCATGGCTTGTGTTGGAAGATGAGCGACAAAATTGAATGTATCCAAAAAAATTTTTTTGAAACTTGTCCAGTGTTGATTAGCAGGGTGGACCTAAAGAGAATTGTACATCGAGAACTCTATGGAAACCATCAGCTATGTGGTACTCTTCGAATGGAGCACCATGCCTTTACTAACTTGCTAAGAAGTGGTATAAAAGGATTTTCATCAGTATTGAACAGAGAAAATTTATCATTTTTGCATTTCTATACACTAACAATGTACAAACTGAAAAAGAATGTATGAAAATAATTCCATTTACAATAGCCTCAAAAAAAATCAAATACCTAGGTGTAAACCTAACAAAAGATGTGAATAACCTCTACAAGAAACACTATAAACTTCTGAAGAAAGAGATTGAGGAAGACTATAGAAAGTAGAGAGATCTCCCATGCTCATGGATTGGTAGAATCAACATAGTAAAAATGTCTATACTCCCAAAAGCAATCTACATATTCATGCAATTCCCATCAAAATTCTAATGACATTCATTAAAGAGATTGAAAAATCTACCCTTCAATTAAGCAGACTGATGTAGGCTCCCAAATCAGCAAATCTATCCAAAACAGGGGAGCGAAGAAAACAAAATAGTTGTCTAGAGCTCCAATTCTGGGTCTCTATCCCAAAATAAAGAAGGTGCACAGGGTGAGCTGGCCAGCTGTGTACAGTCCTTAACCTACAGTCCAACCCAGCAGTGTACACATACACACAAGCAACAGGAGCTTTTCACCACTCACTTCCCAAACAAAATGTTAACCTGGAAAAAGAGGGGGAAAAGAAAAAAAATAAAGCTCATTTTGGAAAAATCAGAGTAGCCATTGACTTCTCAGAACTAGGAAAAATGCAGGCTACTAAACACAGCACAGTGTTTTCTAACCCACTAGCTATGCTTGGAGAACACACAACCAACCCACAAAAGCTACCTCACTCAACTGGAATTGTCCCATCTCATTTTGGCAGCTGCCCTAACCCAGAACCACACACACACACACACACACACACACACACACACACACACACCAGGTTACACCTGGGCGATCCATGTCCCTGAGGAGACACATGAATAAATAAAACAGGAAAACTGCAGACAAAAGTCTGAAGACCAGAGATTGAAGGGGAGCATCCCATGTAGTGATATAGCACGGATAGAAGACATCCATTCTTCTTTTCAGCAAGGAAGAAATTCAAAAAATTTTTGTTAATGTTTTAATTTGTCTATCCCTCTTCTATGAAAATTTTTTTCCTTAGATTTTCTATTCTCTCTTGTCCCCTTTTCTTTCCTCTTTCTTTCTTCTCTTTTTTCTCACTTTCCCATCTCTTTTTACTAACCACCCAACTAGCAGTTCATTATACCTCCTTGTTGTATTACTCTCAATCTTTCTATCCTTTTGCAATCACTGAAAATAGCACCCTTCTCCCCCATAACTAAACTATGTCTTTACACACTAGGGTCTTCTTTACTTGCAGCACTCACCCTGCACACCTCTTCTTACCCTCTCCATATCTACCTTCCTGCTTATCTCATCTCCCACCACCATTATTTTTACTATCTGAGTTTCAATTTCTATGCAAACAAGTTTCATTTTTCTAACCCCTTTCTGTTTATAGATAATACCACCAAAGGTATTGTATTTCATGTAAATATCTGGTTTGTTATTGAATTAGTAAATTTGTTGTTGCTAAGTTTTACCCCCCAAGCCAGTAGTCATAAATGACACAACAGCTGAGCCAATAACCAGTCCAGCCAGAACATAGATATTAATTCAAGGAAAAGACTTCAGGTGACAAAAACCCCCAACTAATTGATTACAATTGAGAAATTTAAAAGTAAAAATATAGTGAGTATGAAAAGGCAGGAGAAAATGACTCCTCAAAACTTCAACAATCACACAACAAATAATCTGAAGGATGGTGAAGGGAATGAAATCTCTATTTCCTAACTAAAAAAATGATGATTAAAATAATTAAAGAGATGAAAGAAGACATGCAAAAGCATGTCAAAGAAACCAAAGACAATGTGAATAAACAGCTAAATGAATTAAATGAAATGACAAAGAAACAACTGAATGAACTCAAAGAGGATTCAAACAAACATCTGAATGAATTCAAGGAAGATACAAAAACACACAAAAAAATGATTAATGAAATAAGGAACACAACACAGGATGAGAAAGAAGAGTTTAATTAGAAAATCTTAAAAAAATGGAAACTCTGGGAATAAAAAGCTGCTTAAATCAAAAACTACAGTTGAACACCACTCCATCAGACTAGAACAAGTAAAAGACAGAATTTCAGGACTTGAAGAAGTAGATATAACAGAAAAAAACATAGGAATACATAGAAAAATAAAGAAAAATGTGAATGGAGTATGCAAGAACTCTGCAATTTCATTAAAAGATCAAACCTGAAGCAAGATGGTGGAGGAATAGAGGCTTTCTGCATCAGGCCATGTGACTAAGAGTCTGGATAACAAAGAAGAGACTACATACAGAAGAGCCAAAGGAAAACATAGGAGAAACAAAAGAGTAAATGGATATATGAAAAATATACTGAATCAAAAAGATAGCACAAGCACTTTGCAGTGCCCACCCATTGCTGCTTCCACTTCAGGAAGGGGAAGATCACCTGAAGGTAAGCAAAGCAACAGCCATGACAGACTTGAAAAACTAGATCTGGAACCACAAATCCTAACCTCAGTATAGTGATATCACAAGACAGTAATTCTGCCACCCAACTGCAGGCCAACAGCAAAACAGGACAATCATGCATTTCACATACCTCAGAGAGCTGAAGCAAGACACCATCTTGAGAGAGCCAGTGGACTGAGTCTGGCTTCTCAAGACACCTGACTTGCAGTGAGTTGAAAAATTAAAAGTTTCTGGGGTAAGAAACTGGTGACTCTGTCTAACTGCTGGAGGAAAGCAAAATAGCTAGTATTCCCTGGCATAGAGCTCAAATATCTGAAGCTCCTTGCAGGCAGGCCAGTTTGCAGACTGAGAATTGGGGAGATATGGAAAATTGCAGACCATAGATTTCTAGGTCCCTCAGCCACACTGTCCATGTAAAAAACTGCCATCAGAGCATCCCTGGCAGGAAACACCCAGAGGGCTGCAACTCCGCCCAAACTTGTCACAAAAGCCTCACTGAATAAGGTCAATTTAAAAAACAAAACACCCAGCCCTCACTGACTGAGAACCTAAGTTAGTTCAGCTGCTTAATAGCAAACAAGCATCAACTATCTAACTGAGCAAAGCTGGAATTTAAAAGATCACACCCTGGGGTGCTTCAGGTCTAACCACAGTGTCTACTTGGAAGTCCACAACTAGATGGAGATATAAAGAGTCAAAGTGGCAAAAGCATCCAGTGGACTTGCCCTCTCAAGTCACCTACCTCCACCTCACAGGAGTGGCCCTGCCACCTCCAAGCTCTCCACATTTCAATAAGAAGTCTCAACCCCCTATATACAGAGGCTGCCCAAACCCAAACAACTCAGATGGCAAAACTCTTAAAAAGAATTGACTGACTCAGCTGCCCACCCCCTAGACTCTACCTAGAAGTCCAATTCCACCTTTCTGAAGCTGTTTCCATAGCAACCAGGGCAAGTAGGAAAAAGGGAGAAATATAAGCATTTCTCTTTCTCTCTCTCTCTCTCTCTCTCTCTCTCTCTCTCTCTCTCTCTCTCTGTGTGTGTATGTGTGTGTGTGTGTGTGTGTGTGTGTGGTTTGGAGTTTGTTATCTATTTATTTGTTTTATTTGTTGTTATTGGTCTTATTTCTGTCCTGGTTCTTTGTTTATTTCCTCTTAGCCAATTCTTTCTTGTTGAATTCTTTCTTTTCTTTTTCTTTCATTCTCTATCTCTCAGTTACTAACATCTAGAGTCCTCTCATACTACCATCTCCTACAGCTCCCTCCCATTCTTCTCAACATCCTACTTCCCTTTCCACACTCAAACCCCACAATACTCAATTTCCAAGATTTTTACCCTTCAACCACTGTTAAGCTCTCAGATCATCCCCCTAGAAAACAGAATTTTGCTCCTATAAAACCTTACTGGAGAGATAGATTAGAGCTGCAATTATTCCTTATGCATTCAAATACTTGATTTATTGCTGAATTGTTTACCTCCCTTCTCCCATCCAAGAAAGTAAATGGAATATTCAACCAAGAGATGTGCAAAAAACACAGTAGAAATTTAAATATGAAAAACCAAAGCAATGTCTCACCTCCACACCCCCACCACAACAACTCAACATCTGAATCCAAAGATAATGCATTGATCAAAATGCCAGAGACAGAATTCAGAAGCCTACTGTTAAAAATAATTAGAAACCTTAAAGAGAACTTAAATAAGCAGATAAATGAAGTTAGGAAATCTATACAAGAGCTAGACAAGAAAGTCAACATTATGTAAGGCAAAGTCAGCAAGGAAATGAAAATTATGAAAAAAATCAAGTTGAAATGTAAGAATTGAAAACCTTAATAAATCAAATATAAGCCACAATGGATAGGATTGTCAGCAGACAAGATCAAACAGAAGAAAGAATATCAGAGATAGAGGACAAGATGGAGGAGCTAGTGCATGCAAACAATCATAAAGAAAAACATGAATACTACATTCAAGAACTCTGGGACATGAACAAAAGACAAAACCTAAGAATTCATGGGGTAGAAGAAGGAGCTGAAATACAAACTAAAGGCATAGGAAATCTAGCCAATGAAATCATAGTAGATAATTTCCCAAATCTATGTAACAATGTAGACATCCATGTACAGGAGACATTTTGAACCCCAAATAAATATGATAAGAAAAGAACAACCCCACAACACATCATTAAAATGCCAAACCTAGAAAACAAAGAAGGATATTGAACACTTCAAGAAAAAATACCAGCTCACATACAAATATAATCACATAAGAATCACCTCAGACCTCTCAGAACAAAACCTAAAAGTCAGGAAATCATGAAGCAATATAATTCAAGCTCTGAGAGAGAATAACTGCCAACCAAAAATACTTTATCCAGACAAGCTGTCCTTCAACCTCAATGAAGAAATAAAGACATACCAAGACAAGGACAATATAAAGAAGTTCATGTCCACCAAGCCTGTGTTACAAAGAATATTCAAGAAGTAATACACATGGAAGAGAATGAAAAAAATAAAAAAATGAGAGCCTAGGAAAAAATAAAATTCAAGGGGAACTGATGAACCTACAAGATCTAGAAAAACAAAAAGCTTGTTCAACTCAGAAAACCATCAACACTCAAAGGTGAACAAAGCCAAAAGTAAAGAATAATCAACAAGAGACACAATCTGGAGGAAAAAAAGCATAGAAGCACAGGGATCAGTAAACACTTCTTAATCATTTTCTTAAATGTAAATAGAATTAACTCTCCCATCAAAAGGTACAGATTTTTAGATTTGAGCAAAAAGCAAGATCCAACAGTCTGTCACCTACAAGAAACACATCTCACAACCAAGACACACAAACTAAAAGTAAAAGGTTGAAAAAAAATTTACCAGGCACACAGAAAACAAAAGTAAGCAAGTATAGTTATTCTCATATCAGACAAAGCAGATTTTACACAAAATTCAGTCAGAACAGATAAAGAAGTTCACCACATACTTATCAAGGGAACAATCCATAAAGAATATATAACAATTCTCCCATCCAAGTACTAACCAGGCCCAACCCTGCTTAGCTTCTGAGATCAGACAAGATCAGGCACGTTCAGGGTGGTATGGCCATAGACAAGAATATATAACAATTCTAAATATATATGCACCAAACATCAAAGCCCTCACATTCATAAAACAAACACTTCTGAGCTTAAAGGAACATCAAAACAACATTGAAGTTCCACAACACCCCATTCTGAGTAGCTACCATCAATAGCACAAACCAGAATAAATGCTGCAAGGATGTTGGGGAAAAGGAACACTTCTACACTGTTGGTAGGAATGTAAATTAGTGCAACTACTATGGAAAACAATATGGAGTTCCCTCAAAAAACTAAAAATAGAACTACCATACAATCCAGCAATACCACTCCTAAGTATATATCTGAAGGAATGTGCTCCAGGATATGATAGAGCCACTTGCATATTCATGTTTATAGCAGCACTATTTACAATAGACAAGTTTTGGAAGCATCCCAGATGCTCCACAACTGATGAATGGATTTAGAAACTGTGATATATATATTTATTTATTTATTTATTTATTTATTTATTTATGTATACACACACACACACACACACACACACACAAAATGGCATTTTATTCAGCCATAAAGAATGAAATTATGTTATTTGTGGGTATAATGGATGGAATTGGAGAACTTCAGGTTAAGTGAAGTAAGACAGGCTCAAAATGTCAAAGTTCATGCTTTCCCTCATTTGTGGAAGCTAGACCTATAAATGAAATGTATATATAGAAGCAAATATGATAATATACATAGACATACATACATATATGGTGAGAGAGAGAACAAAATTGTATTACTGAGCTTGTCTTAGGGGGCTATGGGAGGTAGGAATGGTAAAGAAATGTTAGAGAATGAAAAATGCTGAAACAACCCATCTTTATATGAATATAATATAATGCACTGTATGGTAAGCTGTGAATATTAAGGAAGCATGGTGATAGAGAATGAGTAAGTAATGGTGAAGTGGTTAATTTGATAAAGTTATGATACATACAGGCCAAAAGTACCAAGGTGAAATCCCCCTGGACTATCAAAATACACTTAATTTTTAAAAAGTTAGGAGCAGGAGGAAAAATAGGTCTAGGTGGGTGCAAGTGGGAGGTGGGTAAGCACAAGGAACAAGGGAATTAGGGTGTAGAAGACAGATGTATTTTGTATCCCTATATGAAAATAGAAGAATGAAACCTGTTGAAATTGTTCTAAGATGGGTAGAAGGGAGAGGGAGAATGATGGAAAGGGTAAATCTAACTAAGACATACTGCAAGTACATATGTAAATATAATGTTCCTTCTGTACAACTATTACATGCTAATAAATTTGTTTTTACAGTACTGAGACTTGAACACAGAGACTACACCTTGAGCCACCCCACAACTTTTTTTTTTGTAAAGGATTTTTTTTTAAATAGGGCTGGCTTCAAACTGCAATCCTCCTGACCTCTGCCTCCTGAGTGGCTAAGATTACAGGCATAAGCCACCAGTGTCCAGCCTTTTATATGTTAATAAAATTATTTTTAAAAAGAAGATAAAACAGGAGAAAAAGATCAAAGCTATGAATCATAGGCATTCAAGAAGAAGAGGTGCAAGCTGAAGGCATAGAAAATTTATTCAAAAAAATAATAGCAGAGGAAGGCTTTGACTTGAGACAAAAGGGCAGAGACTCTTCTTGGGGTGTCTCAAATGCATGTGACATGCATGAACGCTGGATTTAGATCAGCATACTGGAAGAGGCAGAGCATCACACCTGCCTAATTTCATAGAGATAGGGAGTGAACTCCATGATTTTTTTACTAAAAGAAGGTGAACTGGAATTTTTGTGAACAATGTTCAGCTGCTTGAAGAGCAGAGGGAAAGCCAAGAGAAGAGAAAAAATATGATGAAGTAGAGAAGAAAAAGGAACAGGATACAACAGCAAAGAAGCAACACACCTGCCAAGAAAAGGAAACAACAATGAGAAGGATCCTCCCCTAGAGCCTCCCAATGGGGATGAGGTGCAACCCTACCTACATTTTTATTTCAGTCAGGCTAAAAAGCTAATTTGACAAGATCCAAGATGGCAACTAGGGTGCAGAAGCAGACAGTGTGAGCTCCGTAAATCAAAAATCTTGCTGAGATGCTGAAGGCACATTTGGCAGAAATAAAGCCCAAAAAGAATCAAAACTTTGACACCCTGAACCCCCAGCCCTTACAAAGCTTTTCCATGCCATGTTACACTGAGAAAACAGGAGGGCTCTTGCACCGCCAGACACTGGTTCCAAACCTGCTTGAGAGCCATCCAACAGACCAACAGGTGAGCACCAAATGTCACATGGTATTACCACAGCTACCCCTGGAATAAACCAGCATAGCACCCTGGACAGACTGCCCCCCAACCCCACAAAAAAAATGAAAATAAACAAGGAACTGAAAACAAACATGCAGCAGAGGGAGTGGAAAGCTTTAAGTGCACTGGAGAAGGAGGGAGGGGAAAGGAGCTGATCTCCACACAAATGTTCAGTAAACAAAGGCAGGAAAGACAGAAGTGCCGACAGCAGGTGGGTGATAAGCCACTGCCTGAAACAGTGCAGGTAGTGGTCCAAAAAGCTCATCTCCTGAGCCAGTGAGCAACATCCAAAGTCAAACAGCACTGCAAAATTGAAAAACAATCAGCAAACGATCACAACACACTGACACAGGGGTCAGCAGATTAATCACTGACCTTGCCCCAGAGAAAGTGGGCGAGGCAAGGAAGCCCCCAGTAAACCAACACAGTGAAAACCCAACTCCAAAGCAGGATGGCTGGTGGGCTACAGAGCTGATCTCTGGAACTTGAGTGAAGCCACACCTCACTGAGGGAGGAGCTGACTAAGCAGCTGCTGCTGAAAGACAGAAGAAATACTGGCAAGACTCCCCAACCACCTAGTGAGACAAAGACAGAACCTCTCCTTAAATACCAACACCAAGACTGGATGCTGAAGGAGTAACTTCAGAACTACTAAGACTGCAATTCTATTGTTCCTGAACCTGGAATTTTTTTGTGTGTTTTTTTGTTTTGTTTCTTGTTTGTTTGTGTGTGTGTGTTTGTCCAACTCTCCCTGTTGATTTCTCTGGGTTTTATTTTGTTTGGTTTTTTTGGGATTTTTGTTTTTGTTTTGTTAGTTTTACTATTGTGAGTTACCTAATACTAAATTACACAGAGATCAGGGACAGAAATAGCATACATACACTAACCTAAAAACTCAACACAACCACAAACCAAAATTAAACCAAGAGAAAGAAACCACCAATAGCCTATCAAGAACATAGGTACACAGTACCAAGTGGAGCAATGGGAAGATGAAAAATAATAAATAAATATAATTATAATTATAATAAATAAATATAACTTAATACAGGATTCAGAGGGAAATAAACAAAATGGATATCCAGTCCCAGACTCCAACAAAACAAAGATAAACATTGCCAAGGAACCCAAGGAAGCCCAAAAGCACACCCTAAAAGAAGAAATCTGGCAAGTAATCACTGAGAATTTCATCAAGATGTTACTAGATATGCTCAATCAAAACATACAAGAGGCACTCAAGAAATTCCAAGACACCAAAAATAAAGAATACAAAAAGACACAGAAACAAATAATTGAACTCATAGGAGCCCTAAATAAACACAAAAGTGAAACAGAGAACACTATAAATAGAGAGATAAATGAACTAAAGACAAAAATTGACAATATTAAAGAGGAAGTGACCCATGATATGGAAAACTTCAGGAAAAAATGAAAGATAAATATAAAACACAACGGAAGGATACTCTAGCAGACTAGAACAAGCAGAAGACAAAAATCTCAGAACTTGAAGATGAAATGCAAATTAAAGGAAACACAGAAGAGCTATTAGTCAAACAACTCAAGACCTGTGAAAGTAATATGCAAGAACTCACCAATTCCATCAAAAGACCACCTGAGAATCATGGGCATTGAAGGAGAAGAGGTTCAAGCAAAAGGAATTTATAATATAGTCAACAAAATAATAACAGAAAATTTCCAAATCTAGAGAAAACTATTCCCATTCAGGTACAGGAAGCCTCCAGGACACCAAAGAGATTTGACCAAAATAAAACTACCCCATGAAATATTATAATTAAAACAACAAGCACAGAGAATAGAGAAAGAATATTGAAGGCTGTAAGAGAAAAAAAACCAAATAACATACAAAGGTAAACCCATCAAAATCACAGCAGATTTCTCAACAGAAACCTTAAAAGCAAGAAGAGCATGGAGTGAGATATCCCAGGTATTGAATGAATGAAAATAAATTCAACCCTAGGATACTCTACCCAGCAAAACTATCATTCAAATAGATGGAGCAATAAAAGTCTTCCATGATAAGCAGAAACTGAAACAATATATGACCACCAAGCTATGACTACAAAAGATCCTTCAAAGAATTCTGTACACAGAAAATGAAAGTAAACAAAACCACAAGAGGACAGGCAGCACCAAGCAACAGGAGAAGAAAGACAAGGAATCAGAGAGTGACATTAATTCAGCTGAACATAATCAAACCCTTAAACAACAAAAACAACTAAATGACAAGAATCATCACATACCTATCAATACTAACACTGAATGTTAACAGACTTAGCTCCTCCATCAAAAGACACCATTTGGCAAACTGGATTAAAAAGGAAGATCCAACAATCTGTTGTTTACAGGAGACCCATCTCATTGACAGAAACAAGCCCTGGCTTAGGGTGAAAGGCTGGAAGAATATTTACCAAGCCAATGGCCCCCAAAAATGGGCAGAAGTAGAAATACTTATCTCAAACAAAATAGACTACAAACTTACATTGATCAAACAAGATACAGAAAGGCACTCCATACTAATAAAAGAAGTACACCAAAAGAAAATAACAATTATCAACCTGCATACACCCATGTCAGTGCACCCAATTTCATCAAATGTACTCTGAAGAACCTAAAAGCATATCTAGTCTCAAATACAGTGGTAGTGGGAGACTTTAATACCCCCTATCACCAATTGATAGGTCACCCAAACAAAAAATCAATAAAGAAATTCTAGAACAAAATCACATCATAGATCAAATGGACATATCTGATGTCTACAGAATATTTCATCTAACTTCTGCAATAAACATTCTCAGCAACCCATGAAACCTTCTCCAAAATTGATCACATCTTAGTGTACAAAGCAAGCCTCAGCAAATATAAGAAAATGAAAATAATCCTATGCATTCTATCCGATCACAATGCATTAAAACTAGAACTCAACAACAAAAACAACAGCAGAAAACATGCAAACAATTGGAAGCTGAACAACACATTGCTCAATGATCAACGGGTCATTGATGAAATAAAAGAGGAAATTAAAAGTTTCCTGGAAGTTACTGAAAATGAAAACATGACCTACCAGAACCTATGGGACACAGCAAAGGCAGTTCTAAGAGGAAAGTTTACAGCCATGAGTGCATATATTAAAAGGTCAGAAAGATCTCAAATCAATGACTTAATGCTACATCTCAAACTCCTAGAAAAAAAAAAGCAAGCAAATCCCAAAACAAGCAGAAGGAGAGAAATAATAAAAATAAGAGCTGAAATCAATGAAATAGAAACAACAACTACTAAAAAACCATAAAAAGAATCAATGAAACAAAAAGCTGGTTCTTGCAAAAAATAAATAAGATTGACAGACCCCTGGCAAACCTGACTAAAATGAGGAAAGAAAAAAAACCCAAATTAGTAAAATCAGAAATGCAAAAGGGGAGATAACAACAAACACCACAGAAATCCAGGAAATCATCAGAGACTACTTTGAGAACCTATATTCTAATAAATTTGAAAACCTTGAAGAAATGGACAAATTTCTAGATACTTCTGACCATCCAAAATTGAATAAGAGGATACTAAACGCAAATCAAGCCTCAGCAAACACAAGAAAATGAAAATAATCCTATGCATTCTATCTGATCACAATGCATTAAAAACTAGAACTCAACAACAAAAACAACAGCAGAAAACATGCAAACAATTGGAAGCTGAAATGAAATTAAAGCGGCAATAAAGAGTCTCCAAAAAAAGAAAAGTCCAGGACCTGATGGATTCTCTGCTGAATTCTATCAGATCTTTAAAGAAGAACACCAACTCTTCTTAAACTTTTCCATGAAATAGCAAGGGAAGAAACACTACCTAAAACATTTTATGAAGCCAGTATTACACTCATCCCAAACCAGACAAAGACACCTCCAAAAAGGAGAACTATAGGCCAATCTCCTTAATGAACATTGATGCAAAAATCCTCAATAAAATAATGGCAAACCGAATCCAACAACACATTAGAAAGATCATCCACCATTACCAAGTTGGCTTTATCCCAGGAATGCAGGGGTGGTTCAACATCTGTAAATCCAAGAGATTCCAAGATGGTGACTAGAGGGAGGAAGCAGAAAATGTGCTTCATAAAGTAAAATCTTGGAGAGACGATGGAGATACACCTTACAGGATAAACCACAGAGAAGAGGCAAAACTCTGACTCCTCCGACTCCTCCATACGCCCAGCCCACAAATAGCATCCCCACTCCACATTAAATGGAGAAACCAGGAGGGCTCCTGCACCACCAGACACAAGCTCCTACTGGCTCGAGAGATGCAGACCACCAGATGAGCTAAGCAGCATGCGGTACTCCCACAAACAACCCTGGGCCAGATCAGCATAGCCCCCTGGACAGACTGCCCCCAGCCAGGGAAAAAAGAGAGAAAAAACAAACTGAATAATAAAGAACAACAACAAAAAAAGACATGTACCAAAGAGGACAGGGCACCCTGAGCGCCAAAGAGGGGGAAGGGGCAAACCCTCACAGAACTGTAAATAAACAAGCTGGCCAGAGAAGGCAGGAGTGGTGGCACCCACCCAGAAACCTTGGAGTGGGAAAACTTGCAAAAGTGGCAGTGTAAGGAAATCCCAACTGGAAAGGGGGGAAGGGACACTTCCCATGTGAACTGTAAATAAACACACTGGCCAGAAAAGGTGGGTGTAGCACCACCTCCCCCAGTGTGCTTGGAAAGGGGAAAACTTGTAACAGTGGCGGTCACGCCCAGGAGAACTCTAAATAAACAAAGCCTGTGGGGCTAGGTGAGTGTTAAGCTCACACCTGAGATCTGCAATCAATAAAGCCTCCAGCAACAGCTGGCTGACAGTAGCGGGCAGGTGAGCTGCAGCCTCAGATAGACATTCACAGAACTGTCTCCAGACCATTTGTTTTCTTTTTTCCTTTTCTTTTCCTTTGATCAGACAACAAATGAACTACAACCTCATGCTGAAAGACTTACTGAAAGTGTACTGCATTTGAACTTGGGATATTTTGTTGTGTTTTGGTTTTTTTGTTTATTTTGTATTTTTGGTTTTTATCACCTTTGATGAGACAACAACAGAACTACTTCTGAGACACCATCTCCAGAATTGGAGGCAGAAGGACTAACACCAAAATTATTAAGAATAAAACTTTATTGCATTTGAACTTGGGGATTTTTTTTAATCCTCTCCCTGTCTCTCTAATGCCTGTTTCACTCACTGTTGATTAGTACACTATCTCTCCCTGTTTATTTCTTTGACACTGGGGTTTTTTTTGTTGTTTGTTTGTTTTGTTTTGTTTTACTTGTTCGTTTGTTTGGTTTTCCCTTTTTCTTTACCTTCTTTGCTTTCCCTATTCTCTCACCCTTCCATTATAGATATCACCATTGTTATTATTACAAGCTAGAAAATACTTAATTGCACACAGTACAGGGACAGTAACAATAGCAAGGGTAATGATGGGAACACAGAAAAAAAAGGGAAACCAGTTCCCCCCCCAGCAATAAATAAGAGAAATCTATGCCCATACAGATGCACGAGGCCTCCAGAACACCAAACAGAACTGACCAAAATAGAACTAGACCACAGCATATTATCATTAAAATAACAAGTACAGAGGCTCAAGAAAGAATACTGAAGGCTGTAGAGAGAAAAAATAAATAACATACAAAGGTAAACCCATCAAAATCACAGCAGATTTCTCCACAGAAACATTAAAAGCAAGAAGAGCTTGGGGTGAGGTCTTCTGAGCACTAAATGAAAATAACTTTAAGTCTAGGATACTCTACCCAACAAAACTATCATTCAAAATAGATGGAGCAATAAAAGTCTTCCATGATAAGCAGAAACTAAAACAATATGTGACCACAAAGCCACCACTACAAAAGATTCTTCAAGGGACTCTGCACACAGAAAGTGAAACCCAACATAACCATGAAAGGGCAGGCAGTACCAAACTACAGGAAAAGAAAATCAAGAAAGTAGAGAGTAACATCAATTCAGGTACACACAACCAAACCTTCAAACAACTAAGACAACTAAATGACAAAAATCACCACATACCTATCAGTACTAACACTTAATGTTAATGGACTTAATTCCCCCATCAAAAGTCACCATTTGACGTACTGGATTAAAAAGGAAGATCTGACAATTTCTTGCTACAGAAGACTCATCTCACTGATAGAAATAAGCATAAGCTTAGGATGAAAGGCTGGAAGAAGATTTACCAAGCCAATGACCCCTGAAAAAAGGCAGAAGTAGCAATACTTTTCACAGACAAAGTAGACTTCAAACCTACATTGAACAAACAAGATAAAGAAGGACATTCCATACTAATAAAAGGGGAAATAGACCAAAAGGAAATAACAATTATCAACCTATATGCTCCCAAAGTCAACAAACCCAATTTCATCAAACATACCCTGAAAGACTTAAAAGCAAAAATTAACTCCAACACAGTGGTCGTGGGAGACTTTAACACCCCATTGTCATCAATAGATAGGTCATCCAAACAAAAAATCAATAAAGAATCCAAGATCTAAGATATACCATAGGTCAAATGGACTAGTTGATGTCTACAGAACATTTCACCGAACTTCTACACAACATACGTTCTTCTCAGCAGCCCACAGAACCTTCTCCAAAATAGATCATATCCTAGGGCACAAACGAGTCCTCATCAAATATAAAAAAATAAAAATTATACCATACATTCTATCTGACCACAATGCAATAAATCCAGAACTCAACAACAAAAATAAAGACCAAAAACATACAAACAGCTGGAAACTGAATAACTCATTGCTCAATGAACAATGGGGTCATTGATGAAATAAAAAATAAAATTAAAAAGTTCCTGGAAGTCAATGAAAATGAAAACACCATCTACCAGAACCTATGGGCTACAGCAAAGGCAGTCCTGAGAGGAAAGTTTATAGCCATGAGTGCATATATTAAAAAGACTGAAAGATCTCAAATCAATGACCTAATGCTACATCTCAAACTCCTAGAAAAACAAGAACAAGCAAATTCCAAAATAAACAGAAGGAGAGAAATAACAAAAATAAAAGCTGAAATCAATGAAATAGAAACCAAAAAACCCATACAAAGAATTAATGAAACAAAAAGCTGGTTCTTTGAAAAAATAAACAAAATCGACAGAGCCCTGGCAAACCTGACTAAAATGAGGAGAGAAAAAACCCAAATAAGTAGAATCAGGAATGCAAAAGGGGAGATAACAACAAATACCATGGAAGACCAGGAAATCATCAGCAACTACTTCGAGAACCTATTTTGAAATAAATTCAAAAATCTTAAAGAAATGGACAGATTTCTAACACATATGATCATCCAAAACAGAACCAAGAGGATATTAATCACCTGAATAGATCTATAACACAAAATGAAATTGAAGCAGCAATCAAGAGTCTCCCCAAAAAGAAAAGTCCAAGACCTGGTGGATTCTCTGCTGAATCCTATCAGTCCTTTAAAGAAGAACTGACACCAACCCTCCTCAAACTGTTCCATGAAATAGAAAGGGAAGGAAAACTGCCAAACACATTTTATGAAGCCAGTATTACACTTATCCCAAAACCAGGCAAAGACACCTCCAAAAAGGAGAACTACAGGCCAATCTCCTTAATGAACATTGATGCAAAACTTCTCAATAAAACAATGGCAAAGCAAATTCAACAACACATCAAAAAGATCATTCACCACAACCAAGTAGACTTCATCCCAGGAATACAGGGTTGGTTCAACATACAAAAATCAATAAACATAGTAAACCACATTAACAGAAGCAAAGACAAAAACCACTTGATCATCTCAATAGATGCAGAAAAAGCCTTTGATAAGATCCAACACCATTTCATGACACAAGCTCTAAGAAAACTAGGAATAGAAGGAAAGTACCTCAACATTATAAAAGCTATATATGACAAACCTACAGCCAGCATTATACTTAATGGAGAAAAACTGAAACCATTCCCTCTAAAATCAGGAACCAGACAAGGATGCCCACTATCTCCACTCCTATTCAACATAGTGCTGGAATTCCTAGCCAGAGCAATTAGGAAAGAACAAGGAATAAAAGGAATATAAATAGGTAAATAAACTGTCAAAATATCCCTATTTGCAGATGACATGATCCTATACCTTAAAGACCCAAAAAACTCCACTCAAAAGCTCCTAGACACCATCAATAGCTATAGCAAGGTAGCAGGATATAAAATCAACATAGAAAAATCACTAGCATTTCTATACACTAATAATGAACAAACTGAGAAAGAATATATGAAAACAATTCCATTTACAATAGCCTCAAAAAAAATCAAATACCTAGGTGTAAACTTAAAGAATGGGAATGACCTCTACAAGGAAAACTATACACTTCTGAAGAAAGAGATTGAGGAAGACTATAGAAAGTGGAGAGATCTCCCGTATTCATGGATTGGTAGAATCAACATAGTAAAAATGTCGATACTCCCAAAAGTAATCTACATGTTTAATGCAATTCCCATCAAAATCCCAATGACATTCATCAAAGAGATTGAAAAATCTACCATTAAATTTATATAGAAACACAAGAAGCCACAAATAGCCACGGCAATGCTCAGTAAAAAGAACAGCAATGGAGGTATAGAAATACCTGGCTTCAAACTATATTACAAAGCAATAGCAATGAAAACAGCATGGTACTTGCACAAAAACAGACATGAAAACCAGTGGACAGAATAGAGGACCCAGATATAAGCCACAGAACTATAACCAACTTGTCTTTGATAAAGGTGCTAAAAATATACAATGGAGAAAAGACAGCCTCTTCAACAAAAACTGCTGGGAAAACTGATTAGCAGTTTGCAAAAAACTGAAACTATATCCATGTATATCACCCTATAACAATATTAACTCAAAATGGATCAAGGAACTATTATCAGACCCAAAACTCTAAAGTTGGTACAGGGCAGAGTAGGAAATACCTTGGAATTAATAGGTTTAGGCAAGAACTTTCTCAATGGAACCCTGGCAGCACAGCAACTAAGAGATAGCATAGATAAATGGGACTTCATAAAACTAAAAAGCTTCTGCTCAACAAAAGAAATGGTCTCTAAACAGAGGAAACCACCCACAGAGTGGGAGAAAATATTTGCCAGGTATTCTTCAAAGGACTGATAACCAGAATATACAGGGAACTTAAAAAACTAAACTCTCCCAAAATCAATGAACCAATAAAGAAATGGGCAGCTGAACTAAACAGAACTTTCTCAAAAGAAGAAATTCAAATGGCCAAAAATCACATGAAAAAATGCTCACCATCTCTAGCCATAAACGAAATGCAAATCAAAACCACACTAAGATTCCACCTCACTCCTGTTAGAATAGCCATCACCAAAAACACCACTGACAACAAGTGTTGGTGAGGATGTGGGGGAAAAGGAACCCCCATATACTGCAGATAAGAATGCAAGCTAGTGCAACCACTCTGGAAAACAGTGTGGAGGCTTCTTAAAAATCTAAACATAGATCTGCCATATGATCCAGCAATACCACTCCTATGGATATATCCAAAGGAATGTGACACAGGTTACTCCAGAGGCACCTGCACACCATATTTATTGCAGCGCTATTCACAATAGCCAAGTTACAGAAATAGCCAAGATGCCCCACTACAGACAAACGGATTAAGAAAATGTGTTACTTATACACAATGGAGTTTGACTCAGCCATGAAGAAGAATGAAACCTTATCATTCTCAAGTAAATGGATGGAACTGGAGAACACCATTCTGAGCGAGGTTAGCCAGGCTCAAAAGACCAAAAATTATATGTTCTCCCTCATATGCGGACTTTAGATCTAGGGCAAATTCAGCAATGTTATTGGACGTGGGTCACACACTAAGGGGACATCACATACGGGAGGTATGTGAATAGGTAGGAAACCCAAAACTTGAAAGTATTTGATGTCCCCAGTGCAGAGGAGCTAATACAGTAATCTTAAAGTGATAGAGCTCAATATGGGAAGGTGATGGGGAATTAGTGAAAAGGTCAGGTAGAGACAAATCAATTTGGGTTGTAATACACATTGCATGGAAGCGATGCTAGGAATCTCTCTGTATAGCTATCCTTAACTCAACTAGCAAAAACACTTTGTCTTTCTTATTATTGCTTATGTCTTCAACAAAATTGGAAAAAAGGGCAGAAAAAGTTCTGCCTGGAAGTAAGGGGGGATGAGGGGAGAGGGAGGAGTAGGGGTCAGGGGGGAGAAATGGCCCAAACAATATATGCACATATGAATAAATGAATAAATTTTTTAAAAAGAAAAAAATAAATAAATAATAGCAGAAAATGTCCCAAATCTTGAAAAAAGAAAACCATCCAGGTACAGGAGACCTCTACGGTACCAAACCAACATGACCAAATATAACCTCTCCATAGCATATAATAGTTAATACACTGGGTACAGAGAAAAGGAAACAACATATAATGGCAATCCATCAGAATAACAGCAGATTTCTCAACAGAAACCTTAAAAGCAAGAAGGACATGGAAGGACATGGAATGAAGTATTTCAAATATTGCAAGAAAATTACTTCAAACCTAACTTACTCTACCCAATAAAGCTATCACTCATAATTGAAGGAGAAATAAAAACCTTCCATGATAAAAAGAAACTAAAGCAATTTATGACCATTAAACCAGAACTCCAGAAAATACTCAAAGTAATCTCACACACAGAAGATGAAGATGAACATAGCCATGAACGTATGGGAATAAATAAATCTTGAAGGTGAGGAGTAAGCAAATTAAAAGATAAAACACACACAAAAGCAATAGAATGGCAGGAATTACCACTTATCTTTCCGTATTAACACTGAATGTTAATAATCTCAACTCCCCCAACAAAAGACATAGATTGGCAAAATGGATTAAAAAGCAAGATCCAAAGGTTTATGGTCTGTGAGAATTGCATCTCACTGACAAAAACAAACATTTGCTTAGCATAGAGAGGGGTGGAACAAGAGTTTCCAAAAACAGACAGGAATAGCTACTCTTATATCTGATAAAGTAGACTTCAAACCTAAATTAGTCTAAAGAGACAAAGAAAGTCACTCCATATTAACAGAAGAACCAATGCATCAAGAGAAAATAACAATTGCTACCTGATATGTGCCAAATTTTATATGCCCAACTTCATTAAACAAACACTGCTGGGATTGAAATCTTAGATACATTCTAACACAATAATAGTGGATTCCTCATTGCCCCACTGTTACCATTAGATAGGTCTCCAGACAAAAAATTTTAAAAGAAATCTCATAATTAAGTAACATCATAGACCAAAATGTACTTAACAGACAGCTACAGAGAATTTCACCCAGCACCAGCAAAATAAATGTTTTTTCTAGCAGCCCATGAAACTTTCTCCAAAATTGATCATATTTTAGGACACAAAGCAAGTTTTAACGACTAGAAAAAAATGGAAATAAATTCCCCATATACTGTCAAACCACAAAAAAAAAAACTAGAATCAATAACAAAAGCAGCTTCAGAAAACACTCAAACACATGGAGATTGAACAACATGTTGTTAAATGACCATTGGGTCAATGAAGAAATAAAAGAGGAAATCAAAAAGTTCCTCCTAACAAAAAGAAAACACAACCTACAGAACACATGGGCTACAGCAAAAGCAATGCTAGGGGGAAAGTTTAAAGCTATGAGTGCCTATGTTGAAAACACAAAATTATCTCAAATAAATGACCTAATGCCATATCTCAAGATCCTAGAAATACAAGCCAAACTTAATCCAAAATTAGCAGAAGAGAAATAATAAAAATAAGAAATCAATGAAATAGAGACCAAAAACTATACAAAGAATCAATGAAACAAGAAATTGATCCCTTAAAAAAATTCATAAGATTGATAAATCCTTAGCCAATCTCACTAGAAGGAAAAGGGAAAAAAATCCAAATTAACAAAATTACAGATGAAAAGGAGATATCACAATAAATACCAATGAAATCCTGAATATCATTAGGGACTACTTCAAAAACCTATACTTAACTGGAAAGTGTAGAAGAAATGGATAAATTTATACATGCATTTGAGCAACCAAAATAACCAAGAAGATATAAATCACCTAAATAGATCCATATCAAGCAACTAAATTGAAGCAGTAATAGTCTCCCAACAAAGAATTCACTGTTGGAGTCTACCAGACCCTTAAAGAAGAGCTACCAGCAACATTCCTGAAACTTCTCCATGAACTACGAAGGGAAAATACCAAACTCATTGTATGAAGCCAGTATTATACTCATTCCAAAACTGGACCAGGACACAACAAAAAGAAAGAGAATTATAGTCCAATCTCTTTAAGGAATATAGATGTAAATATTCTTACTTTTTTGTATGAAAATAGACAGACCCAGAGATCATCATTTTAAGTGACATGAACCAATCTTGCAAAGACAAATATCACATGTTACTCTCACTTGTGGAGGCTAGAGGAAACAAAACAACAAAACCAAGGTCATGATAGTAAAAGGGACACTACTAGGGAAATGAGAGGGAAAGGGAAAAGGGGTAGATGGGGGAAGGAATAAGAAAAAGCAATAGAGGGGAAGAATATAACCAAACTGCATATGCATGAATGGAAATATCATGATGGAACCCCTGGCTTTGTACAATTTAATTCATGCTAATAAAAAATAACACTAATGACATTACTCACAGAAACAGAAAAGGCAATCCCAAAATTTGTATGAACCCTCCAAAGCCCCAAATATTCAAAGCAATCTTGTACAAAAAGAACAAATCTGAAGACAATACCTAATTTCAAAAATATTTCAAGGCTGCAGTAGCCAATGCAGCAATGAGACTGGCATAAAAATAGACACATAGACCAATGGAGCAGAACAGAGAATTCTGGTAAAAATCCATGTTTTTATAGCCAACCGACTTTGAAAAAGGTAGAATAAATAAATGGTACTGGGGAAAATGAATATTATACACAGAAGAAAGAAACTAGACTCCCTTCTCTTACCATACATAAACATCAACTCAAAATGGATTAAAATCTGAAATTTAAGACTCAGAACTATGAAACTACTAGAATGAAATACTAGAGGGACTCTGCAGAACATTAGCTGGACAAAGATTTTTGGGATATGACCCTGATAGCACAGGAAACAAAAGCCAAAATAAATAGCAAAGGAAACAATCAGTCTACAGAATGGAAGAAAATATTTGCAAATTAGTCATCCAATAAAAGATTAATTTTCAGAGTACATATTATTTTCAACCTCAAAAAATCTGATTTTAAAACAGGCAAATGGCCTGAACAGACATTTCATTTAAAAAGAATATAGAAATGGCTAGCAAGTATATTTAAAAATCCTCACCATCACTAATCTTTAGGTAAATGCACATTAAAGCCAGGATGGGATATCATCTCACCTAGTTTAAGAAGCTATAATTGAAAGGACAAAAAATAAGAAAGGCTAACAAGGATGTGATGAAAGGGGAGCTTGCCTATGGTTGTTGGTGGAAAGGTAAATTAGTGCAATCCTTATGAAAAACACTATGAAGTCTCCTCAAAAAAGTTAGAAATAGAGCTACCACATGGCCCAGAAACCCCATTACTGGATATGTATCCAAAGAAAGTGAAATTGGTCTTCCAAGAGACATCTGCACTCATTGCAGCACTTCTCACACTAGCCAAGACCTGGAATCAGCCTTGGTGCCCATCCCACAGATGAATATAAAGACAATGTGATATGTGTACACAATGAATATCATTTGACCATGAAAAAGAATGAGAAGTTCTGCAAGTTACAGCAACATGGATGGAGCTGGAAGACATTGTGTTTAGTGATATAAATCAGTCACAGAAAGACAATTGCTACATGCTCAAACTTGTATGTGGGAACTAAAATGTTAATCTCAAAGACCCAGAGCCTGGGAAGGGAGGATGGTGAAGGGATGGATGAACGGAGGATAGTTAACAGGTACAGAGTACAGTTGGAAAAGAGGAATAACTTCTAATGTTCTATAGCATAGGAGGTTAACTACAGTTGACAATTAATTGACTATTTAATCATAGCTAGTAGAAGACTGGTGGAATGGCTCAAGTGGTAGAGCGCCTGCCTAGCAAGTACAAGACCCTGAGTTCAAGCCCCAGCTCTGCATTAAAAAAAAAAGAAGAAGAAGGCTAATAGAGAGGATTTTGACTGCTCCCAAAACAGAGAAAATGATGTGTGTCTGAAATGATAGATAAGACAATTTCTCTGATCTGATGGCTGCATACTGTATATGTACATTGAAATATCACAGGGTAACCCATAAATATGTGCAATTCCTATGTCTCAGTTTCTAAATTTTGATTTTTGGTGGTATTGAATTTGGACTCAGGGCCTCGGGCTTGTTAGACAAGTACTCTATCAGCCCTTTCTGCCTTTTGAAAAGTTTGTTGTTAGATAGGATATCATACTTTTGACAGGGCTAGCCTCAGACCACCAGCCTCCTACCTTGGGTACCCACACAGCTGGAATTCAGAGACATGTACCTCCATGCCTGGCTTGTTTGTTGAGATAGGGTCTCACTTACTTTTTGTCTGAGCTGACTGCAAATAGCCATACTCCTATCTCTCCCTCTAAAGTAGCTGGTATTATAGCTGTGTGTCACCATGCCCAGTCTCAATCAAAAATACTTTTATAGTGGCTAGTCATAAATAGTGTCAGTGTATGAGTGTTACAGCAATAATTACATTGATCACTTAATTCTGTTACCATCACTTAATACTGTAAGGTAAGTCTGAATTTTAAGTGTTTGTATTATGTTGATGGTAACATTTCAGAAGGGTGCATACATTTCTTGAATGTGACTCTTAGAAGGATGTGATCCTTTGAGGGAGGAGAATTAAGATAAGAAGATGAGATATTGTGTGTATATCATTACCCTCTTCTGGTGATTGGATTTCTGAATTTCTACTGAAATAACTAACACTTATGTCATCTTGCCAGCTCCCCAATAATAAATGACTCTGAGGGACCTTGTTAGTGATGACTTTGCTTGTAGATTTTTATTTTCTTCCTTGAGTCCACTTAGACTTGAATTTAAAAACCTTTAAAAAAATCATTCTTTTAGGGAAAAAAATAAAACTTTCTTAAGATTTTTCTAACAACATCAAGGGGGAAATATCAGGTTGCATTGTGAGTGCTGCAAGGTACCAGAAGGAATGTTTAAGGACATTAAATGAATTAAAACCTTGTAGCTTATCCAATATAGTTTTTGCCATGTCAGCAGGAGAGATGATCCGATCATATGCTCTCTGCATTGCCAATATCTGTGATCTGAGGTGTTGTAAATTTAAGTATCATTGCTGCTTTCCTGGGCTCACATCACATGAGTGTTAATGCTCTGCCAAGGATACTCCAACTCATTGTAGGGAGCAGTAGTGATACAGATATGCTGGAAGCCTGCATGACATAGGAGGTCTTGTCTGCAACTTATGATTTGGAGTTCATCCCCTATCACAAGGAAAGCCACCTCCAGGATGTTTAAGCAGACATCAATTTTTCCATCTATAGACACTTGTTGGAGGGCACAGATGACATTTCTGGGTGAGTGTGTCAACACAGTGGTCATTTTGTATGCTTTGAGACAAAGCCACAGAGGCCATGGGCATAGTGGAGATAGCAGTTATGGTGGCCACTATGCCTGCTATAATAAGGCCTACAAGCCTCTTTTCTCTTACCAACAGGCCTTTTATTTACTTTATAACTTGTAAGCCTTTGTCATGGTACCAAGGACCTGTCAAATTAGTGGGTACCAGAGGATATGGTCTCTATCTTACCACTAAGATTGTCTTACCTTTGTTGTATGTGTGTCCTGTTTCCCATGCAAGGCAGCCACGCTGAACCTTGTCCATTTCCTTTAAGGTGGGTCTGTGCCTTCTCAGCCCAAAGGTCCCTGACATGGCCATGCTCATGTCAAGGTTTCTTCTTGGTCCATTCAGTTACTGGTCTCCCACGATATTCTTTGCAGTTAAAGACGCAAGTGTAATCTTTGTTTGTACATATTTGTGCTTATATCCTATGATAATAGGTGTGTGGCAAGTTTTCAGAAGTAGAAGAAAAAGTGTTTTGTAATTTAATTTATCTTATAATTTAAACTTTGAGTAACATATCATAAACATATATTAATTATAGAAAATGTAAAATATGAGTGATTAAGTTAGCTTTTAGGTCTCCACTACTGAAAATTAATTGCATGCTTTGGTTAATGTTACTAAAATGGATGTGTAGCACTTTCTATGGTTTCTATGACATAAGTCAAACCTACATCACTCAGGAATGCAGAAACTCCCCAAGCTAAGAAACAGCAGAGAAACCACCCATGATGAGAAGGTACAAGGAGAACAAAAGTCCTCATGCACCCAATTCAGACCTATAGGACCACCCCCCCCACTTCCTCCCTTTGTGTTAAAATAGATGTAAGTAGCCCAACCCTCCCATGCTCAGGGAGCACCTGGTTTTCAGACCCTGCTGTGCGTCTCTCTGCTCAGCCTTTCCTTATCAATAAAGTTTCTTTCTTCCCTACAACCCTGGTGCTCCAAGAGTGTTAGAGAGCAAGAACCCTCTGACATGTCCATGAACTACCTGTGACATATGATTGTATATTACTTTTTAATCTAATAATTGTATATGAACAAATTTAACAAATCTTTAATGGCAGCATTCTACATTAATACCCCTTACCCGTGGAGAGTCTATTCCAAAGATGACCAGTGGATGCCTGAAACCACAGCTAGTCTTGAACTCCAAACAGATTATACCTTATTTTTCCTATACATACACACTTATGATACAGTTTAATTTATAAATGAGGCACAATAGGAGATTAGCAATAACTAATGATAAAAACAGAACAATTATTAAGATATAGTTTATAAAATTTGGGGGTGAGAAATGACCCAAGCCTTGTATGCACATATGAATAATAAAATAAAATAAACTTTGTTTTGATGTTATGGGAAACAGTGAGGGAAACAAAGTCACAGAGACCATTTTCACAGGAAGCAGGGAGTTTATTACACCAGTGGACTCAGGGGAAATCATTTCTCAAAACCCTGAGCCCCGATCTGTGTCAGGAGCTGGGTTAAAAACTTACAGATTTTGTCCCCCAAGCCCCTACAGAATGTGGTCACAATTACAGGAAACATTGCAGAGCAAGCTGGAGGCTTGCAGCTTTGCAGAATTAGCAGAAATCTGCTTGTAGACTCAGAGTGGGGAAACCAAGGGGAATACCAGACACAATAAATCCCAGGAAAATAGGCAAGCTGGCCTCAACATTGGAGGTCATTATTAAACAAAATAAGAGTAACTTGAAAAAAGCACTGACACCATGACAACCCTCCTCCTAGCTGAAAGGACTTCTAAGTGGCAAACAGACAGCATGGATACAGTGACAAAGGGACAAGCCACATACTGGGTCAAATGGAGTGCAATATGGCAAGATTTTATTACATTACTCAGAATGATGCTCAATTTAAAACTTAAGAGTTATTTGTATCTGGCATTTTCCATTTAATATTTTTGGACTGCTGGTGACTGCAAACAAGAGGAAGCTAAACTAAGGAAACCAGGGACATACAGTAGCCATTATAATGGAGGTGAGACAAAATCTCACTGTAATTTTGATTGCCACTTTCTTTTTTTTTTCTTTTATTATTCATATATGCATACAAGGCTTGGTTCATTTCTTCTCCCTGCCCCCACCCCCTACCTTACCACCCACTCCGCCCCCTCCCTCTCCCCCCACCCCCTCAATACCCAGCAGAAACTATTTTGCCCTTATTTCTAATTTTGTTGTAGAGAGAGTATAAGCAATAAAAGAAACGGACAAGGGTTTTTGCTGGTTGAGATAAGGATAGCTATACAGGGCATTGACTCACATTGATTTCCTGTGCATGGGTGTTACCTTCTAGGTTAATTCTTTTTGATCTACCTTTTCTCTAGTACCTGTTCCCCTTTCCTATTGGCCTCAGTTGCAATTAAGGTATCTGCTTTAGTTTCTCTGCGTTAAGGGCAACAAATGTTAGCTAATTTTTTAGGTGTCTTACCTATCCTCACCCCTCCCTTGTGTGCTCTCACTTTTATCATGTACTCATAGTCTAATCCCATTGTTGTGTTTGCCCTTGATCTAATGTCCACATATGAGGGAGAACATACGATTTTTGGTCTTTTGGGCCAGGCTAACCTCACTCAGAATGATGTTATCCAATTCCATCCATTTACCAGCGAATGATAACATTTCGTTCTTCTTCATGGCTGCATAAAATTCCATTGTGTATAGATACCACAGTTTCTTAATCCATTCGTCAGTGGTGGGGCATCTTGGCTGTATCCATAACTTGGCTATTGTGAATAGTGCCGCAATAAACATGGGTGTGCAGGTGCCTCTGGAGTAACCTGTGTCACAGTCTTTTGGGTATATCCCCAAGAGTGGTATTGCTGGATCAAATGGTAGATCGATGTCCAGCTTTTTAAGTAGCCTCCACATTTTTTTCAAGAGTGGTTGTACTAGTTTACTTTCCCACCAACAGTGTAAGAGGGTTCCTTTTTCCCCGCATCCTCGCCAACACCTGTTGTTGGTGGTGTTGCTGATGATGGCTATTGTAACAGGGGTGAGGTGGAATCTTAGCGTGGTTTTAATTTGCATTTCCTTTATTGCTAGAGATGGTGAGCATTTTCTCATGTGTTTTTTGGTCATTTGAATTTCTTCTTTTGAGAAAGTTCTGTTTAGTTCACTTGCCCATTTCTTTATTGTTTTGTTAATTTTGGGAGAATTTAGTTTTTTAAGTTCCCTATATATTCTGGTTATCAGTCCGTTGTCTGATGTATAGCTGGCAAATATTTTCTCCCACTCTGTGGGTGTTCTCTTCAGTTTAGAGACCATTTCTTTTGATGAACAGAAGCTTTTTAGCTTTATGAGGTCCCATTTATCTATGCTATCTCTTAGTTGCTGTGCTACTGGGGTTTCATTGAGAAAGTTCTTACCTATACGTAGTAACTCCAGAGTATTTCCTACTCTTTCCTGTATCAACTTTAGAGTTTGGGGTCTGATATTAAGATCCTTGATCCATTTTGAGTTAATCTTGGTATAGGGTGATATACATGGATCTAGTTTCAGTTTTTTGCAGACTGCTAACCAGTTTTCCCAGCAGTTTTTGTTGAAGAGGCTGCTATTTCTCCATCGTATATTTTTAGCTCCTTTGTCAAAGACAAGTTGGTTATAGTTGTGTGGCTTCATATCTGTGTCCTCTATTCTGTTCCACTGGTCTTCATGTCTGTTTTTGTGCCAGTACCATGCTGTTTTTATTGTTATTGCTTTGTAATATAGTTTGAAGTCAGGTATTGTGATACCTCCTGCATTGTTCTTTTGACTGAGTATTGCCTTGGCTATTCGTGGCCTCTTGTGTTTCCATATAAATTTCACAGTAGATTTTTCAATCTCTTTAATGAATGTCATTGGAATTTTGATGGGAATTGCATTAAACATGTAGATTACTTTGGGGAGTATCGACATTTTTACTATGTTGATCCTACCAATCCATGAGCATGGGAGATCTCTCCACTTTCTATAGACTTCCTCAATCTCTTTCTTCAGAAGTGTATAGTTTTCCTTGTAGAGGTCTTTCACATCTTTTGTTAGGTTTACACCTAGGTATTTGATTTTGTTTGAGGCTATTGTAAATGGAATTGTTTTCATACATTCTTTTTCCGTTTGCTCATTGTTAGTTTATAGAAATGCTAATGATTTTTCTATGTTGATTTTATATCCTGCTACCTTGCTGTAGCTATTGATGGTGTCTAGGAGCTTCTGAGTTGAGTTTTTTGGGTCTTTAAGGTACAGGATCATGTCGTCTGCAAACAGGGATATTTTGACAGTTTCTTTACCTATTTGTATTCCTTTTATTCCTTCTTCTTGCCTAATTGCTCTGGCTAGAAATTCCAGTACTATGTTGAATAGGAGTGGAGATAGTGGGCATCCTTGTCTGGTTCCTGATTTTAGAGGGAATGGTTTCAGTTTTTCTCCATTAAGTATAATGCTGGCTGTAGGTTTGTCACACATAGCTTTTATAATGTTGAGGTACTTTCCTTCTATTCCTAGTTTTCTTAGAGCTTTTATCATGAAATGGTGTTGGATCTTATCAAAGGCTTTTTCTGCATCTATTGAGATGATCAAGTGGTTTTTGTCTTTGCTTCTGTTAATGTGGTTTATTACGTTTATTGATTTTCATATGTTGAACCACCCCTGCATCCCTAGGATGAAGCCTACTTGGTCGTGGTGAATAATCTTTTTGATGTGTTGCTGAATTTGGTTTGCCATTATTTTGTTGAGGATGTTTGCATCAATGTTCATTAAGGAGATTGGCCTATAGTTCTCTTTTTTGGAGGTGTCTTTGCCTGGTTTGGGGATAAGTGTAATACTGGCTTCATAAAATGTGTTTGGCAGTTTTCCTTCCCTTTCTATTTCATGGAACAGTTTAAGGAGGATTGGTATCAGTTCTTCTTTAAAGGTCTGATAGAATTCAGCAGAGAATCCATCAGGTCCTGGACTTTTCTTTTTGGGGAGACTCTTGATTGCTGCTTCAATTTCATTTTGTGTTATAGGTCTATTCAGGTGATTAATTTCCTCTTGGTTCAGTTTTGGATGATCACATGTATCTAGAAATCTGTCCATTTCTTTTAGATTTTCAAATTTATTTGAATATAGGTTCTCAAAGTAGTCTCTGATGATTTCCTGGACTTCCATGGTGTTTGTTGTTATCTCCCCTTTTGCATTCCTAATTCTACTAATTTGGGTTTTTCTCTCTTCATTTTAGTCAGGTTTGCCAGGGGTCTATCGATCTTGTTTATTTTTTCAAAAAACCAACTTTTTGTTTCATTAATTCTTTGTTTGGTTTTTTTGGTTTCTATTTCGTTGATTTCAGCTCTTATTTTTATTATTTCTCTCCTTCTATTTGTTTTGGGATTTGCTTGTTCTTGTTTTTCTAGGAGTTTGAGATGTATCATTAGGTCATTGATTTGGGATCTTTCAATCTTTTTAATATATGCACTCATGGCTATAAACTTTCCTCTCAGGACTGCCTTAGCTGTGTCCCACAGGTTCCGGTAGGTTGTGTTTTCATTTTCATTGACTTCCAGGAACTTTTTAATTTCCTCTTTTATTGCATCAATGATCCATTCCTCATTAAGTAATGAGTTATTTAGTTTCCAGCTGTTTGCATGTTTTTTGTCTTTACCTTTGTTGTTGAGTTCTACTTTTGCTGCATTGTGATCAGATAGTATGCACGGTATTATTTCTATTTTCTTATATTTGCTGAGACTTGCTTTGTGCCCTAGGATATGATCTATTTTGGAGAAGGTTCCATGGGCTGCTGAGAAGAATGTATATTGTGTAGAAGTTGGATGAAATGTTCTGTAGACATCTACTATGTCCATTTGATCTATTGCATATTTTAGATCTTGGATTTCTTTATTGATTTTTTGTTTGGATGACCTATCTGTTGATGATAATGGGGTGTTAAAGTCTCCCACAACCACTGTGTTGGCGTTTATATATGCTTTTAGGTCTTTCAGGGTATGTTTGATGAAATTGGGTGTGTTGACATTGGGTGCATACAGATTGATGATTATTATTTCCTTTTGGTCTATTTCCCCTTTTATTAGTATGGAATGTCCTTTTTTATCTTGTTTGATCAATGTAGGTTTGAAGTCTACTTTGTCAGAGATAAGTATTGCTACTCCTGCCTGTTTTGGGGGGCCATTGGCTTGGTAAATCTTCTTCCAGCCTTTCATCCTAAGCCTATGCTTATTTCTGTCAGTGAGATGAGTCTCCTGTAAGCAAAAAATTGTTGGATCTTCTTTTTTAATCCACTTTGTCAAACGGTGTCTTTTGATGGGTGAGTTAAGTCCATTAACATTAAGCATTAGTACTGGTAGGTATGTGGTGATTCCTGTCATTTAGTTGTCTTAGTTGTTTGAAGGTTTGATTGTGTGTACCTAACTTGATGTTACTCTCTACTGTCTTGCTTTTTCTTTTCCTGTGGTTTGGTGCTGCCTGTCTTTTCATGGTTAAGTTTGGTGTCACTTTCTGTGTGCAGAATCCCTTGCAGAATCTTTTGTAATGGTGGCTTTATGGTCACATATTGTTTTAGTTTCTGCTTATCATGGAAGACTTTTATTGCTCCATCTATTTTGAATGATAGCATTGCTGGGTAGAGTATCCTGGGATTGAAGTTATTTTCATTCAGTGCCCGGAAGATCTCACCCCACGCTCTTCTTGCTTTTAATGTTTCTGTTGAGAAGTCTGCTGTGATTTTGATGGGTTTACCTTTGTATGTTACTTGTTTTTTCTCTCTTACAGCCTTCAATATTCTTTCCTTAGTTTCTGAACTTGTTGTTTTAATGATGATATGTCGTGGAGTAGTTCTATTTTGATCTGGTCTGTTTGGTGTCCTGGAGGCCTCTTGCATCTGTATGGGAATATCTTTCTCTAGATTTGGGAAATTTTCCGTTATTATTTTGTTGAATATATTACGCATTCCCTTCGCTTGCACCTCTTCTCCTTCTTCGATGCCCATGAGTCTCAAGTTTGGTCTTTTGATGGAGTCGGTGAGTTCTTGCATTTTCTTTTTACAGGTCTTGAGTTGTTTAATTAATAGTTCTTCGGTTTTTCCTTTAATTACCATTTCATCTTCAAGTTCTGAGATTCTGTCTTCTGTTCTATTCTGCTGGATTGGCCTTCCGTTTTGTTTTGCAGTTCTGTTTCGTTCTTTTTTCTAAGGTTTTCCATATCCTGGGTGGTTTCCTCTTTAATGTTGTCTATTTTTGTCCTGAGTTCATTTATCCGTTTATTCATTGTGTTCTCTCTTTCACTTTGGTGTTTATACAGTGCTTCTATGGTTTCCTTTATTTCTTCTTTTGCTTTTTCAAATTCTCTATTTTTGTTGTCTTGGAATTTCTTGAGTGTCTCCTGTACATTTTGGTTGACCCTATCCAGTATCATCTCTATAAAATTCTCATTGAGTACTTGTAGTATGTCTTCTTTTAAATTATTCTTGTGGGCTTCATTGGGTCCTTTGGCATAGTTTATCTTCATTTTATTGGAGTCTGGATCTGAGTATCTGTTCTCTTCATTCCCCTCTGGTTCCTGTACTAATTTTTTGCTGTGGGGAAACTGGTTTCCCTGTTTTTTCTGTCTTCCTGTCATTGTCTTTGGTGTTGTTACTGTCCCTGTACTGTGTGCCATTAAGTATTTTCTAGCTTGTAATAATAACAATGGTAATATTTAGAATGGAAGGGTGAGCCAAGATGGAAAACAAGAAGTTAAAGAAAAGGGGAAAACAAATATACAGACAAGAGGGAGAAAACAAAACAAGGTTTCAGACAAGAAAGTTTCAAAGGTATAAACAAGGAGCGTTAGTGTACTAATTGACAGTAAGCTGGTCTGCGTCTTCCCAAGCCGTATGGGCGCTGGCCACTGGCGGCCCCGGGGGGCCCTCCTCGTTTCTCCATTTAACGTGAAGTGGAGATTCTCTGCGCCAGCTGGAGATGTGGAGGGGTCAAAGTTATGCCTTTTCTCAGTGATTATGCCTGCAAATTGTATCTCCAGCATCTCTCCAAGATTTCACTATAGGAGGCTCGCTTTCTGCTTCCTACCTCTAGCTGCCATCTTGCAAATTCCTCGCCACTTTCTTGATAACTGAAGATTCTGAACATTTGTTGAATATTTGTCAGTCATGTTTTAGTTCTTCTTTTGAGAGGTTACCGTTCAGACCACTTGCCAATTTTTATATTAAATTATTTGGCGTTTGTTCTTACAAAAAGCCTCTTTTTGGAGAGGAGGGGGCAGTACTGGTGTTTGAACTCTTAGCTTTGTGCTTACTAGGAAGGTGAGTGAGCCACACCTCCAGTCCTTTTTTCTCTGATTATTTTTGAGATAAGGCCTTACTTTTTTACCTAGTCTGAACTGGACTATGATCCTCCAATTTATGCTTCCCACAGTAGTTAGGATAAGAGGCACATACCACTATACCTAGACTTTTCTGTTGAGATGGGATCTCATGAACTTTTCACCCACACTGGGCTAAAACCACAACCCTCCCTATCTCAGCATCTAAAATAGTTAGGATAACAGGTGCGTGGCACCATATTCAGCTCTTGGTTGAGATGGGATCTCACAGACATTATGGCCAGGCCAGCCTCAAACTGTGATCCTCCCAATCTCAGCCTCCCAAAGAGCTAATACTATACGTATAAGACACCAGTACCCAGCTTAAGTTTCTTATATGCTCTGAATATTAACCTTCTGTCAGGGTTGGCAAATATTTCCTTTGCTTCTGAAAACTATTTCTTCACTATTGATTTTTTTTCCTTTACTATTCATTTTAGTTTGATGTAATTCCATTTGCCCATTTTTCTTTGGTGGTACTGGGGTTTGAACTCAAGCCTCACACTTGCTAGACAGGGACACTCTACCTACCTTCATTTGTCTATTTTCACTTTTGTTATTTGAGGCCATATCTAAAATCAACGCCTATACTAATGCTTTGGAGTTTCACCCCTGTGTTTTTTTATTCATATGTGCATACAATGTTTGGGTCATTTCTGCCCCTTCTCCCACCCCACACTTATCCCCCCCCACCCCCACTCTCTCCCCCCATACCCTCGCTACCCAGCAGAAACTATTTTCCCCTTATCTCTAATTTTGTTGAAGAGAGAGTATAAACAATAATACGAAGGACAAAGGGTTTTTGCTAGTTGAGATAAGGATAGCTATAGAGGGAGTTGACTCACATTGATTTCCTGTGCGTGTGTGTTACCTTCTAAGTTAATTCTTTTTGATCTAACCTTTTCTCTAGTTCCTGGTCCCCTTCTCATATTGGCCTCAGTTGCTTTTAAGGTATCTGCTTTAGTTTCTCTGCATTAAGGGCAAAAATGATATCTAGTTTTTTAGGAGTCTTACTTATCCTCATACCTCCCTTGTGTGCTCTCGCTTTATCATGTCATCAAAGTCCAATCCCACTGTTGTGTTTGCCCTTTATCTAATGTCCACATATGAGAGAGAACATACAATTTTTGGTCATTTGGGCAGGCTATTCTCACTCAGAATGATGTTCTCCAATTCCATCCATTTACCAATGAACAATAACATTTCATTCTTCTTCGTGGCTGCATAATATTCCATTGTGTATAGATACTACATTTTCTTTTTTTTTTTCATTTTTCTTTTATTATTCATATGTGCACACAAGGCTTGGTTCATTTCTCCCCCCTGCCCCCACCCCTTCCCTTACCACCCACTCCGCCCCCTCCCTCAACCCCCCCCTCAATACCTAGCAGAAACTATTTTGCCCTTATTTCTAATTTTGTTGTAGAGAGAGTATAAGCAATAATAGGAAGGAACAAGGGTTTTTGCTGGTTGAGATAAGGATAGCTATACAGGGCATTGACTCACATTGATTTCCTGTGCATGGGTGTTACCTTCTAGGTTAATTCTTTCTGATCTAACCTTTTCTCTAGCTCCTGGTCCCCTTTTCCTATTGGCCTCAGTTGCTTTAAGGTATCTGCTTTAGTTTCTCTGCGTTAAGGGCAACAAATGCTAGCTAGTTTTTTAGGTGTCTTACCTATCCTCACCCCTCCCTTGTGTGCTCTCGCTTTTATCATGTGCTTATACTCCAATCCCCTTGTTGTGTTTGCCCTTGATCTAATGTCCACATATGAGGGAGAACATACGATTTTTGGTTTTTTGAGCCAGGCTAACCTCACTCAGAATGATGTTATCCAATTCCATCCATTTACCAGCAAATGATAACATTTCATTCTTCTTCATGGCCGCATAAAATTCCATTGTGTATAGATACCACATTTTCTTAATCCATTCGTCAGTGCTGGGGCATCTTGGCTGTTTCCATAACTTGGCTATTGTGAATAGTGCCGCAATAAACATGAGTGTGCAGGTGCCTCTGGAGTAACCTGTATCACAGTCTTTTGGGTATATCCCCAAGAGTGGTATGGCTGGATCAAATGGTAGATCAATGTCTAGCTTTTTAAGTAGTCTCCAAATTTTTTTCCAGAGTGGTTGTACTAGTCTACATTCCCACCAACAGTGTAAGAGGGTTCCTTTTTCCCCGCATCCTCGCCAACACCTGTTGTTGGTGGTGTTGCTGATGATGGCTATTCTAACAGGGGTGAGGTGGAATCTTAGCATGGTTTTAATTTGCATTTCCTTTATTGCTAGAGATGGTGAGCATTTTTTCATGTGTTTTTGGCCATTGGAATTTCTTCTTTTGAGAAAGTTCTGTTTAGTTCACTTGCCCATTTCTTCATTGGTTCATTAATTTTGGGAGAATTTAGTTTCTTAAGTTCCCTATATATTCTAGGAATATATGTGTAGCTGGCAAATATTTTCTCCCACTCTGTGGGTGTTCTCTTCAGTTTAGAGACCATTTCTTTTGATGAACAGAAGCTTTTTAGTTTTATGAAGTCCCATTTATCTATGCTATCTCTTAGGTGCTGTGCTGCTGAGGTTCCATTGAGAAAGTTCTTCCCTATACCTATTAATTCCAGAGTATTTCCTACTCTTTCCTGCACCAATTATAGAGTTTATGGTCTGATAGTAAGATCCTTGATCCATTTTGAGTTAATCTTGGTATAGGGTGATATACATGGATCTAGTTTCAGTTTTTTGCAGACTGCTAACCAGTTTTCCCAGCAGTTTTTGTTGAAGAGACTGTCTTTTCTCCATCGTATATTTTTAGCACCTTTGTCAAAGACAAGTTGGTTATAGGTGTGTGGCTTCATATCTGAGTCCTCTATTCTGTTCCACTGGTCTTCAGTCTGTTTTTATTGTTATTGCTTTGTAGTATATTTTGAAGTCAGGTATCATGATACCTCCAGCATTGTATTCTTGACTGACTATTTCCTTCACTGTTTGTGGCCTCTTGTGTTTCCATATAAATGTAATGATAGATTTTTCAATCTCTTTAATGAATGTCATTGGAATTTTGATGGGAATTGCATTAATATGTAGATTGCTTTTGGGAGTATCGACAGTTTTACTATGTTGATTCTACCAATCCATGAGCATGCATGGGAGATCTCTCCACTTTCTATAGTCTTCCTCAATCTCTTTCTTCAGAAGATTATAATTTTCCTTGTAGAGGTCGTTCACATCCTTTTTTAGGTTTACACCTTGGTATGTGATTTTTTTTAAGACTATTGTAAATGGAATTGTTTTCATATATTCTTTCTCAGTTTGTTCATTATTTGTGCATAGAAATGCTAATGATTTTTCTATGTTGATTTTATATCCTGCTACCTTGCTATAGCTATTGATGGTGTCTAGAAGCTTATGAGTAGAGTGTTTTGGGTCTTTAAGATATAGGATCATATCATCTGCAAATAGGGATATTTTGGCAGTTTCTTTACCTATTTGTATTCCATTTATTCCTTCTTCTTGCCTAATTGCTCTGGCTAGGAATTCCAGTACTATGTTGAATAGGAGTGGAGATAGTGGGCATCCTTGTCTAGTGCCTGATTTAGAGGGAATGGTTTCAGTTTTTCTCCATTAAGTATTATGCTGGTTGTAGGTTTGTCATATATACCTTTTATAATGTTGAGGTACTTTCCTTCTATTCCTAGTTTTCTTAGAGCTTTTATCATGAAATGGTGTTGGATCTTATCAAAGGCTTTTTCTGCATCTATTGAGATGATCAAGTGGTTTTTGTCTTTGCTTCTGTTAATGTGGTTTATTACGTTTATTGATCTTCATATGTTGAACCACCCCTGCATTCCTGGGATGAAGCCTACTTGATCATGGTGAATGATCTTTTTGATGTGTTGTTGAATTCAGTTTGCCATTATTTTGTTGAGGATTTTTGCATCAATGTTCATTAAGGAGATTGGCCTATAGTTCTCCTTTTTGGAGGTGTGTTTGCCTGGTTTGGGGATAAGTGTAATACTGGCTTCATAAAATGTGTTTGGCAGTTTTCCTTCCCTTTCTATTTCATGGAACAGTTTGAGGAGGGTTGGTGTCAGTTCTTCTTTAAAGATCTGATAGCATTCAGTTTATTAATATCCTCTTGGTTCAGTTTTGGATGATCATATGTATCTAGAAATCTGTCCATTTCTTTAAGATTTTTGAATTTATTTGAATATAGGTTCTCAAAGAAGTCGCTGATGATTTCTTGGACTTCCATGGTGTTTGTTGTTATCTCCCCTTTTGCATTCCTAATTCTACTAATTTGGGTGTTTTCTCTCCTCATTTTAGTCAGGTTTGCCAGGGGTCTATCAATCTTGTTTATTTTTTCAAAGAACCAACTTTTTGTTCCATTAATTCTTTGTTTGGTTTTTTTGGTTTCTATTTCATTGATTTCTACTCTTATTTTTATTATTTCTCTCCTTCTATTTGTTTTGGGATTTGCTTGTTCTTGTTTTTCTAAGAGTTTGAGATGTATCATTAGGTCATTGATTTGGGATCTTTCAGTCTTTTTGATATATGCACTCACAGCTATAAACTTTCCTCTCAGAACTGCCTTTGCTGTGTCCCATAGGTTCCAGGGGGTTGTGTTTTATTTCATTGACTTCCAGGAACTTTTTAATTTCCTCTTTTATTGCATCAATGACCCATTTTTCATTAGGCAATGAGTTATTCAGTTTCCAGCTGTTTGCATGCTTTTTGTCTTTACTTTTCTTGTTGAGTTCTAGTTTTATTGCATTGTGATCAGATAGAATGCATGGTATAATTTCTATTTTCTTATATTTGCTGTGGCTTGCTTTGTGCCCTAGGATATGATCTATTTTGGAGAAGGTTCCATGGGCTGCTGAGAAGAATGTATGTTGTGTAGAAGTTGGATGAAATGTTCTGTAGACATAAAGTACGTCCATTTGATCTATTGTATATTTTAGATCTTGGATTTCTTTATTGATTTTTTGTTTGGATGACCTATCTATTGATGATAATGGGGTGTTAAAGTCTCCACGACCACTGTTGGAGTTAATATATTCTTTTAGGTCCTTCAGGGTATGTTTGATGAAATTGGGTGTGTTGACATTGGGTGCATATAGGTTGATAATTGTTATTTCCTTTTGGCCTATTTCCCCTTTTATTAGTATGGAATGTCCTTCATTATCTCGTATGATCAATGTAAGTTTGAAGTCTACTTTTTCAGAGATAAGTATTGCTACTCCTGCTTATTTTCAGGGGCCATTGGCTTGGTAAATCTTCTTCCAGCCTTTCATCCTAAACCTGTGCTTATTTCTGTCAGTGAGATGGGTCTCCTGTAAGCAACAAGTTCTTGGATCTTCCTTTTTAATCCATTTCATCAAACAGTGTCTTTTGATGAGGAAATTAAGTCCATTAACATTAAGTGTTAGTACTGATAGGTATGTGGTGATTCCTGTCATTTAGTTGTCTTAGTTGTTTGAAGGTTTGATTGTGTGTACCTAAGTTGAGGTTACTCTCTACTGTCTTGGTTTTTCTTTGCCTGTAGTTTGGTGCTGCCTGCCCTTTCACAGTTATGTTGGGTTTCACTTTCTTCTGCAGAACCCTTGAAGAATCTTTTGTAGTGGTGGCTTTGTGTTCACATATTGTTTTAGTTTCTGCTTATCATGGAAGACTTTTATTGCTCCATCTATTTTGAATGATAGTTTGCTTGGTAGAGTATCCTAGGGTTGAAGTTATTTTCATTCAGTGCCTGGAAGACCTCACCCCAAGCTCTTCTTGCTTTTAATGTTTCTGTTGAGAAGTCTGCTGTGATTTTGATGGGTTTACCTTTGTATGTTATTTGTTTTTTCTCTCTTACAGCCTTCAGTATTCTTTATTGGGTCTGTATTTGTTGTTTTAATGATAACATGCTGTGGGTTAGATCTATTTTGGTCTGTTCTGTTTGGTGTTCTGGAGGCCTCTTGCATCTGTATGGGAATAGATTTCCCTAGATTTGGGAAATTTTCTGTAATTATTCTCTTGAATATATTATGCCCTTTGCTTGCACCTCTTCTCCTTCTTCAATGCCCATGATTCTCAGGTTTGGTCTTTTGATGGAGTCAGTGAGTTCTTGCATTTTCTTTTCACAGGTCTTGAGTTGTTTCATTAATAGTTCTTCAGTTTTTCCTTTAATTACCATTTCATCTTCAAGTTCTGAGATTCTGTCTTCTCTTTGTTCTATTCTGCTGGACTGGCCTTCCATTTTGTTTTGCAATTCTGTTTTGTTTTTTTTTCTGAAGTTTTCCATATCCTGAGTCGTTTCCTCTTTAATGTTACCTATTTTTGTCCTGAGTTCATTTATCTCTTTATTAATCCTGTTCTTTGTTTCACTTTGGTGTTTATACAGTGCTTCTATGGTTTCTTTTATTTCTTCTTGTGCTTTTTCAAATTCTCCATTTTTGTTGTCTTGGAATTTCTTGAGTGTCTCCTGTACATTTTGGTTGACCCTATCCAGTATCATCTCTACAAAATACTCATTGATTGCCTGGAGTATTTCTTCTTTTAGATTATTCTTGTGGGCTTCATTGGGTTCTTTGGCATAGTTTATCTTCATTTTGTTGGAGTCTGAATCTGAGTGTCTGTTTTTTTCATTTCCCTCTGGTTCCTGTACTAATTTTTTGCTGTGGGGAAACTGGTTTCCCTGTTTTTTCTGTCTTCCCATCATTCCCCTTGGTGTTGTTATTGTTTCTGTACTGGGTGCAATTAAGTATTTTCTAGCTTGTAATAATAACAATGATGATATTTAGAATGGAGGGGTGAGAGGAGATGGAAAGCAAAGAAGTTAAAGAAAAAGGGAAAAACAAATAAACAAACAAGTAGAAAAAACAAAACAAAGAAACAAACAAAAAAGTTTCAAATATATAAATAGGGAGAGATAGTGTACTAATCAACAGTAAGCTGAACAGGCATTAGAGAGACAGAGAGAGGATTGAAATAAATAAATAAATAAAATATAAAATAAATAAATAAATGAAAAAAAACTCCATGTTCAAATGCAATAAAGTTTCAGTCCTAATAATTTTGGTGTTCATCCCTCAGCCTCTAATCCTGGAGATGGTGTCTCAGAAGTAGTTCTGTTTTTGCCTCATTAAAGGTGAAAAAAAACAAACAAAACAAAATAACACAAAACAGAAAAAAACCACAAAGTGTCCCAAGTTCAAATGCAATACAGTTTCAGTAAGTTACTCAGCATGCAGGTGTAGTTTTGTTGTTGTCTCATCAAAGGAAGAAAGAAAAGTCTGGAGACAGTTCTGTGAATGGCTATCTGAGGCTGTGGGTCAGCTGCCCACTGCTGTCAGCCTGTTGTTGCTGGAGGCTTTATTTATGCAGATCTCAGGAGTGAGCTTAACACTCATCCAGCCCCTCAGGCTTTGTTTACTCAGAGCTCTCCTTGGTGCAACTGCCACTGTTGCAAGCTTTCCCCTTTCCAAGCACACTGTGGGAGGTGACACTGCACCTGCTTTCTCAGGCCTGCATGTTTATTTACAGTTCACATGGGAAGTGGGTCTTCCCCCCTCTCCTGTGGAGTTTTCCTCCCACCACCACTTTTAAAAGCTTTCCTGCCCCTGGTTGCTTGGTGTGTGCCACCACTCCTGCCTTCTCCAGCTGGCTTGTTGTGAGGGATTTCCCCTCCCCCCTGCTTCAGTGCTCAGGGCTCCCCTCCCTCTTTGCTATGTGTCTTTTTTGTGTTTATTGCTTATTATTCAGTTTTTTTCTTTTTTCCCTGGATGAGGATTGGTTTTTCCAGGGGGCTATGCTGATCTTGCCCAGGGTTGTCTATGGGAGTACCACGTACCACTTAGCTCACCTTGTGGTCTGCATCTTCCCAAGCCATCTGGACGCTGCCATCTGTACCCCTGTGTTTTTTTAAGGTATCTTCACAGTTCAGGTTTTACATTGAAGTATTTGATCTACTTCATATTGATTTTGTGCTAAGTATGAGACAGGAGTGAACTTTTACTTCTGTGTTCCCTATTCTGTTCTGTTGCTCTATATTTCTTTTTGTATACCAATACCATGCTGGTTTGGTATTATGGTTCTGCATTGTGTCTTGAAATCAGGTATTGACTGGTCTCTAGCTTTGTCCATTTCACTCAAGATTGCTTTAGCAATCCTTTTATGCTTCCATATGAGTTTTATGGTGGTGTTTTTCTAGTTCTATAAAGAATGTCATTGTCATTTGGGTGGGGATTGCATCAAATATATATATCACTTTGTGTAGTGTGGACATTTAACAATATCATTTGTTCTAATTGATGTGCCTGGGAGGTCTTTCGGGGGGTGTGTATGTGTGTGTGTGTGTGTTCTTTACTTTGTTGTATCATCGCTTTGTAATTTTCTATGTAGAGGTCTTTTACATCCCTTAACAAGTTTATTCCTAGGGATTTATTTATTTATTTATATGTATCTATTTTGAATGGACAGTTTTCATTATTTCTTTCTCAGAAAATGCATTATTGGTGTATAAGATGCTAATGATTTTTGTATATTAATGAGGTATTTTGCTTCTTTATTGCATTTGTTTGTCAGTTCTAAGAGAATTTTGATGGAAAGTTTGGGTTTTTCTCTATATAAATTCATATCATGTTTAAACAGACTTAATTTGAATTCATTTTCTTTTCACATGCCTTTTTCTATTTCTCTTGCCTAATTGCTCTGGCTAAAATTTCTAGTATTCTATTTCATAAGAGTGCTGAGAATAAACACTTTTATCTCATTTCTGACCTCAAAGGAATTACTTCTAGCTTTTCCCTATTTGCTATGATGTTGTCTGTGGGTTTGTCATATGCAACATTCGCTTATGATTATTCTATTCCATATTTGTTCAGGGTTTTTATCATGAAGAGATGTTAGATTTTATCAAATGCATTCTCTGTCTATTGAGATGATTGCATGATTTTTATTCTTCATTCTGTTGATGTGATTTATTGTGTTTATTGATTTGCCTGTGTTGAATCATCCTTGCCTTCCTGGCAAAAACAACTAGATCATAGTGAATGATCTTTTTGATGCTGTTGAAGTCTACATTCTAGGATTTTGTTGAGAGCTTTGGGGCCTATGTTCATTAGGGATATTGGTCTACAGTGTTCTGTTGTGGTGATAGTGGTTGTTGTTGTTGTTGTTGTTATCTGGTGTTTCATAATGGGGTACTTCTAACCTCACAGAATGAGTTTGGAAGGATTTCATCTCTTCAAATTCTTTGGAACATCTTGAAAAGAATTGGCATTAATTCTCCTTTAAGATTAGAAAAAGAGGCTGGCCCAGTAGCTCAAGTAGTAGAGCTCCTGCCTAGCAAATGTGAGATCCAGAGTTCAAATTTCCAATATTATCAATCCATGGTTATTTGGCCCTGTTGCTTTTGAACATGTGGCAAGGCAGCAGATCATCTCAGAAGCACATTGAGGAGGAAACTTGTTCAACTCATGGTGTCTGGCAAGCAAAAGAGGTGTGATCTGAGTTCCCAATATCTCCTTCAAGGACATGTACCCAGTGACCTAGCATCCTCCTAGTAGGCACCAGCTTCTAAAGATTCAGTCCTCTCCCAATAGTACCATAGGCTGGTGTCCAAGACTCTATCATATGGGCTTTTGGGGGAACATTTAAGATTCAAACCACAAGAGGTAGTAGGATAGGCAAATTCATAGAGCCAAAAAGTAGATTAGAAATTGCCAGGGGCTAAAGAAAGGGAATATGGAAGTTATTAACTAATGGATACAAAGCTTCTATAGAGATAATGAAAAAGTTTGGAAACAGGTAGCAATGTGTTGTAAATCACTGGAAACATAAGTAATGTCTGTGTGCAATTAACATTGATTAAAATTTCAATTTTATATTCAAGGCATTTCACTATTGTATATTTTAAAGGTATTGTATATAAAATATCACTGAAGAAAAAAAGGGTAAATTTTATGATATATATTTTATTTCAATAACAATAGATAAATAAAAAGGCTCCTGCCTGGGATAATCAGCCTTTGCAATGGAGTGAAAGGAGAAATGTAAATTGCATGAGCATAAAAGCAACTTAAAAATCCAAAAAGCAAGAAATGTTTGGGAGATGTAGCCACAGAAATACCTGATTGAAGATGCCAGTCAAGATTCACAGTCCTTCTTCCTTTTTCTGGGCTTATAAACCAAACCAACAAGTTTCCAGAAATGAAAATATTAATTTCTTTTTTAAAACTATGGCACCCAAAGCTGTCCCTAGTCACTTCAAGATGGAGATCTAACCATGCCAAAGCTTTACCCATTCCCTCTCGTCCTCACTAACCAAATCAGTCAGTGTGTATCAGGCATCATCAATAGGCACCAGTTTCTGCTCCATGCTATGAGAAGCCTTAGGACATACAACGCTTAGGTACAACATTTTAGGATTATTCCTTGAGGCATCTGGATACCAAATGGATAGGAAAGGTATTTATTTGTTAATAAATCTTGATGGTGCCAAGCACAGTTTTTGTAAGAGGTAAGCACATACTCTACACACAGTTCTATATTCTGTTTTTATCAGTTTATTGTAAGGTTTACTCATGTCCTTCCAAATTCTCCATGAAAATCATTTGAAAAGACCATGCTTCATCTAGCCACAAGGTTTGCAACACAGCTTCTCACAAGGCTTTCTTAGAGAAGTCTTCCTTTTATGCAAAAATGCGGAATAGATAATCTGTCACATCTTCATGCTGCTTGGAAGCATTGAGTGAAACATAGCAAACAGGAAATGTTCCCTGGATATTTTAGGGGCTGCCATATTGACTGGATGCTCAATCTAACCATCTTCTTTACATTAATTGTTAACAGCAAAGTCTCTACAGCCAAACTGCTGGCTTAGAATTCTGGCTGCACTTCCTATCAGCTGGATGACACTTTGCAAATAGCTAACTTGTTTCTACCTTAGATTTCCCAACAATACTATGAGGTTTTTTTAATTTAAAAAAAATTGTTTTGTAGTGTTATTGTGAAAGGAAGCATATGAAGTCTTTGTTCAGTGCCTAAACATACTAACTGTTCACTAAATCTTAACTTTTACCATGTTATGAGCCCATGTATTAGAAGCACTTAGGATTCAGAGAAGAAAAGCAGTCGTAATCAGAATTCAAAGCCATACTACCTGAGTTCAAAGATCTTTCTACTCCTGTCCTTTGTGCTGAAGATGAAAAGTCATGCTAAGCTAGGTGGGGCAAGAGTCACAATCTAAAAATTCCTGTTATGTGCAATTCCCATCAAAATTCAAATGATGTTTATTAAAGAGATTGAAAAATCTACTGTGAAATTTATATGGAAACACAAGAGGCCACAAATAGTGAAGGAAATACTCAGTCAAGAATACAATGCTGGAGGTATCATGATACCCGACTTCAAAATACATTACAAAGCAATAACAATAAAAACAGCAAGGTACTGGCAAAAAAACAGACATGAAGACCAGTAGAACAGAATAGAGGACACAGATATGAAGCCACACAACTACAACCAACTTGTCTTTGACAAAAGTGCTAAAAATAAACAATGGAGAAATAGCAGCCTCTTCAACAAAAACTGCTGGGAAATCTGGTTAGCAGTCTGCAAAAAACTGAAACTAGATCCATGTATATCACCCTATACCAATATTAACTCAAAATGTATCAAGGATCTCAATATCAGACCACAAACTCTAAAGTTGGTACAGGAAAGAGCAGGAAATACTCTGGAGTTAGTAGGTATAGGTAAGAACTTTCTCAATGAAACCCCAGCAGCACAGCAAATAAGAGATAGCATAGATAAATGGGACTTCATAAAACTAAAAAGCTTCTGTTCATCAAAAGAAATGGTCTCTAAACTGAAGAGAACACCCACAGAGTGGGAGAAAATATTTGCCAGCTACACATCAGACAAAGGACTGATAACCAGAATATATAGGGAACTTAAAAAACCAATCTCCCAAAATTATTGAACCAATAAAGAAATGGGCAAGTGAACTAAACAGAACTTTCTCAAAAGAAGAAATTCAAATGGCCAAAAAACACATAAGAAAATGCTCACCATCTCTAGCAATAAAGGAAATGCAAATTAAAACCACGCTAAGATTCCACCTCACCCCTGTTAGAATAGCCATCATCAGCAACACCACTAACAACAGGTGTTGGCGAGGATTCGGGGGAAAAAGGAACCCTCTTACACTGCTGGTGGGAATATAAACTAGTACAACCACTCTGAAAAAAATTTGGAGGCTACTTAAAAAGCCTCCAAAAACAGCATATGATCCAGCAATACCAGTCTTGGGGATATACCCAAAAGACTGTGACACAGGTTACTCCAGAGGCACCTGCACACTCATGTTTATTGTGGCACTATTCACAATAGCCAAGTTATGGAAACAGCCAAGATGCCCCAGCACTGACGAATGGATTAAGAAAATGTGGTATCTATACACAATGGAATTTTATGCAGCCATGAAGAAGAATGAAATGTTATCATTCTCCAATTGATGGAATTGGAGAACATCATTCTGAATGAGATTAGCCTGGCCCAAAAGACCAAAAATCATATGTTCTCCCTCAAATGCAGACATTAGATCAAGGGCATACACAACAAGGGGATTGAACTTTGATCACATGATAAAGCGAGAGCACACAGGGAGGTATGAGGGTAGGTAAGACACCTAAAAAACTACATAGCATTTGTTGCCCTCAATGCAGAGAAACTAAAGAAGATACTTTAAAGCAACAGGCCAATAGGAAAAGGGGACCAGGAACTAGAGAAAAGGTTAGTTCAAGAAGAATTAACTTAGATGGTAATACACATACACAGGAAATCAATGCGAGTCAACTCCCTGTATAGCTATCCTTATCTCAACTAGCAAAAACCCTTTGTCCTTCCTATTATTGCTAATACTCTCTCTTCAACAAAATTAGAGATAAGGGGAAAATAGTTTCTGCCATGTAGCGAGGGGGTGGGGGAGAGAGGAAGGGGGCATGGGGGTAAGGGAGGGTGTGGGGGAAGGGGGGAGAAATGACCCAAACATTGTATGCACATATGAATAAAATAAAATTTTTTTAAAAAATCCCTGTTGTGAAGGATATGCAGGATGATATTCTCATTTCCAAATACTTTATTGGACCTCTTATCATTTCAGTCAGTCATTGATTCTTTCAATAAATATTGGAGGACAGAAAATAATCCCAGGACAGGGTAAAGTTGAATGGAATGGGGCAATAATACCTCCATGCCCTTTTGCCCTTGGCATTTTGACAAAGCTCAAGGAAAAAAGAAAAGAACTCTGGCCTCATGGGTTGTGTAATAAATCACACATCATGAGGTAAACAAAGAAGGAGGGTATAGGGGAAAAGTATTTGGATGGATGAGAGATCAGGTTAGGAGCAAATTCCTAGCCCCTGGGAGAATGTTGCTGCAAAGGGAGTCTTCCTAAAATACTTTTTGTGTCTTACTCTCTGCATGCTACATTGGATTTGTCCTTGGAGGAGATAATTATGAACAATATGTGCATGAGGAACCTGAAGATGAACGTGTTCCCATTCCTTGCTCTGTAAGACAGTTTTGATGACCATTCCTCTATCGAGTGCCCTTCATCTGGGAAAACTCCTATTCACCTTATCAGACATCATTCTTCTATTTTAACCTTTCCTTCCCTGACATATATTTTATTCCTCCAGTACAGCCTTATCATATTTTATCAATTTTGTTTTCCAAACTACTCACTGGACTATTGGCACAATAAATAATTGGATAACTGAAAGAATGAACCACCTTATAAGGTATTTGGAAAAGGGATTATCATACCACCTTAGAAAAGAAGGCACTGAGCTCAGATTGAATAAGTTGCTGGCTACTATGCAATGAGACCAACCTAGGCTTTGAGCTAAGTCCAAGTTCATTGCTCCATCCACCAGCAGAGTCACTCTGGATCATAAACCCAGGAGACATTTCAGAGGCAGCTGGAGTGAGCAGTTTTGGAGTCCAATGGAAAAGAATTCTATCCCTCCATGGAATTTCAATAGCTGGTTTTCTCTGAACACATCACTTTACCTATTCTTAATTATTTTCCCATTACTAAGTTAGAATAATATTACAACCAGCCACAACTACTTAACATTTGATGAGGAATTTCTTAAACCCAGTCTCTGTGGGTATTTCTTGTATTTGTGCCTCAACAGCTAGCACACTGCCTGGTACATAGCAGGTGACCATTACAATATGTGAGTAATATGGAGAAGAGAAGAAAAGGCAGTACCACTCTCAGCTGGTGAAGCTTTTCTCTCGTCTTCCAAGACAGACCCTGCAGATTAATCACTTCTAGACACCAAGGTCCAAGCTCTGATTTCATTCCTCCCTTTTCCAACCCTGAGAGGAGTAAAGAGCAAAAGGCTGGAACTCAATGCTTGACCAGGGGGTTGCACGAAAAGTGAACTGGGAAGATCCTAGAGAGAATTTTCTGAAGCTTCCCTGGCAACAGAGATGCCCAAGTGGCCATGCTGACCATGCACAGAGAACACAAGACACTGGAAACTCACTCACAGCCCAACCATAGTCTGTGGTAAACAGAAAGAACTCAGGCTCAACCACACAAGCCAAAGTGTCAATGTCCAAGTCCCAGAGGAATGGGAGAGGTAGAGACCTGACACTGACCAAGAGATAAAGTAGACAAGAAGGGAAAAACCCAAATACCCAAAGTAAAAGAATAATGTTGTATCCTTATATGAACCATGTACACAAGGAAACCAAAAATGAGAAGAAAATGAAGACAGTCCACTGAATGATAGAAAATATTTTCAAATCAAATGTAAAGAAATCCTGTATTTAAAAAGAGGAAATTAAAAAGTTCCTGGAAGTCAATGAAAATGAAAACACAACCTACTGGAACCTGTGGGACACAGCAAAGGCAGTCCTGAGAGGAAAATTTATAACCAAGAGTGCATATATTAAAAAGACTGAAAGATTCCAAATCAATGACCTAATGATACATCTCAAACTCCTAGAAAAGCAAGAACAAGCAAAACCCAAAACAAATAGAAGGAGAGAAATAATGAACATAAGAGCTGAAATCAATGAAATAGAAACCAAAAAAACCATACAAAGAATTAATGAAACAAAAAGTTGGTTCTTTGGTCTGTCTTTGACAAACCCCTGGCAAACCTGACTAAAATGAGGAGAGAAAAAACCCAAATTAGTAGAATCAGGAATGCAAAAGGGGAGATAACAAGTAACACCATGGAAGTCCAGGAAATCATCAAAGATTACTTCAAGAACCTATATTCAAATAAGTTTGAAAATCTTAAAGAAATGGACAAATTTCTAGATACATATGATCATCCAAAACTGAACCAAGAGGAAATTAATCACCTGAATAGACCTATAACACAAAATGAAATTGAAGCAGCAATCAAGAGTCTCCCCAAAAAGAAAAGTCCAGGACCTGATGGATTCTCTGCTAAATTCTATCAGACCTTTAAAGAAGAACTGATACCAAACCTCCTGACACTGTTCCATGAAATAGAAAGGGAAGGAAAACTGCCTAACACATTTGATGAAGCCAGTAATACACTTATCCCAAAACCAGGCAAAGACACCTCCAAAAAGGAGAACTATAGGCCAATCTCCCTAATGAACATTGATGCAAAAATCATCAATAAAATAATGGCAAACTGAATTCAACAACACATCAAAAAGATCACTCACCACGACCAAGTAGGCTTCATCCCGGGATGCAGGGTTGGTTCAAAATATGAAAATCAATAAACATAATGTTTATATGGAAACACAAGAGGCCACAAAGAGCCAAGGCAATACTCAGTCAAAAGAACAACACTGGAGGTATCACAATACCTGACTTCAAAATATATTACAAAGCAATAACAATAAAAACAGCATGGTACTGGCACAAAAACAGACATGAAGACCAGTGAAACAGAATAGAGGACCCAGATATGAAGCCATACAACTATAACCAACTTGTCTTTGACAAAGGCACTAAAAATATATGATGGAGAAATAGCAGCCTCTTCAACAAAAACTGCTGGGCAAGCTGGTTAGCAGTCTGCAAAAACTGAAACTGGATCCATGTATATCACCCTATACCAATATTAACTCAAAATGGATCAAGGATCTTAATATCAGACCATAAACTCTAAAGTTGGTACAGGAAAGAGTAGGAAATACTCTGGAATTAATAGGTATAGGTAAGAACTTTCTCAGTGGAACTCCAGCACCTCAGCAACTAAGAGATAGCATAGATAAATGGGACTTCATAAAACTAAAAACCTTCTGCTCAACAAAAGAAATGGTCTCTAAACTGAAGAGAACACCCACAGAGTGGTAGAAAATATTTGCCAGCTACACATCAGACAAAGGACTGATAACCAGAATATATAGGGAACTTAAAAAACTAAATTCTCCCAAAATTAACAAAACAATAAAGAAATGGGCAAGTGAACTAAACAGAACTTTCTCAAAAGAAGAAATTCAAATGGCCAAAAAACACATGAAAAAATGCTCACCATCCCTAGCAATAAAGGAAATGCAAATTAAAACCACGCTAAGATTCCACCTCACCCCTGTTAGAATAGCCATTAGCAACACCACTAACAACAGGTGTTGGGGAGAATGTGAGAAAAAGGAACCCTTTTACACTGCTGGTGGGAATGTAAACTAGTACAACCACTCTTGAAAAAAATTTGGAGGCTACTTAAAAAGCTAAACATTGATCTACCATATGAGCCAGCAATACCAGTCTTGGGGATATACCCAAAAGACTGTGACACAGGTTACTCCAGAGGCACCTGCACATCCATGTTTATTGTAGCACTATTCACAATAGCCAAGCTATGGAAACAGCCAAGATGCCCCACCACTGATGAATGGATTAAGTAAATGTGGTATTTATACACAATGGAATTTTATGCAGCCATGAAGAAGGACAAAATGTTCTCATTCTCTGGTAAATGGATGGAATTGGAGAACATCATTCTGAGTGAGGTTAACCTGGCCCAAAAGACCAAAAATCGTATGTTCTCCCTCATATGTGGACATTAGATCAAAGGCAAACACAACAAGGGGATTAAACTTTGATCACATGATAAAGCAAGAGCACACAAGGGAAGTATAAGGATAGGTAAGACACCTAAAAAACTAGATAGCATTTGTTGCCCTCAATGCAGAGAAACTAAAAATGATACTTTAAAGCAACGAGGCCAATAGGAGAAGGGGACCAGGAACTAGAGAAAAGGTTAGTTCAAGAAGAATTAACTTAGATGGTAATACACATACACAGGAAATCAATGCAAGTCAACTCCCTGTATAGCTATCCTTACTCAACTAGCAAAAAACCTTGGTCCTTCCTATTATTACTTATACTCTCTCTTCAACAAAATTAGAGATAAGGGCAAAATAGTTTCTGCTGGGTAGCAAGGGATAAGGGGGGCTAAGGGAGGGAGGGGGGGTAAGAGACGGGGCGGGCGTAAGGGGGGAGAAATGACCCAATCATTGTATACACATATGAATAAAATAAAAATTAAAAAAAAGAAATCCTATATTTAACAACAAAATACAACCCTATGCAAAAATGTGTAAAGTGCTTCAGTAGACACTTTCCCAAAGGTGATCTGCAAATGAAAACAAGCAGCCCATAGAAAGATTCTCAACATATTCATCATTAAGAAAATGGGAATCAAAACCACAGTGAGGCAGGAGAAAACCTGGGGAGTGGAAAAGGGGAGATGCTGGTGGGGACTTGTTCCCAGCAAGGCAGCCTGGGCTTTGCCTCCCTTGGGTTCCCTGGAAGCAGGCAGATGGGAGGCCAGCAGGGGAGCAATAGCTACAGAGGTGGAGGCCTTAACCAGGGCAGGCCAGGGGGCCCAGGTGGCTGGATGGGGTCTGTTGCCTGAAAATGGGAATTCTCTTCATTAAGCTATAGAGAATGTTCAATTGCCAGGAGCAAGAAGTTATCATTGTTGGGTTGGATAATGTAGGGAAAACTACCATCCTTTACCAATTTTCTGTGGATGAAGTTGAACGTACATCCCTACAACAAGAAGAAACATAGAAGAGACTGATTAATAATACTCATTTCCTAGTGGGGGATATTGATGGCCAAGCATACCTTTGTTCTTCCTAGAACACTTACTATGCTAACACAAATTTTGTAATAGTTGTGGACTCTATGAAATGTTTCCTTAGGACACAAGGACCTAAGGAAAGCTGAATTGCTGATTTTTGCTAATAAACGAGGTGTTAGAGAACACATGCTGTAGCAGAATCTCCTAGTTTGTGAAGCTAACTCCTACTAAAATCACCAGTGGATATCCAGGCATGCTGTGCTCTTACTGAAGAGGGATTTTGCCAAGGGTATGAATGGTTCATGTCACTACCTAAGCTCAGTTGATCTGTACTAACATTTTCTCATAGACTGTATAATCTAAGGACAGGACTTTGCCTGAAAGTTGTAAAACTTAATGGTTTACATATATTTATAATAGATTAAACTTTTTTATAGGAAGTAAAGTTGAGACTACTAATTTGAAAACAGTGATGACGTCTGACCTTATAATTTGCTTTCTCATTAGTTCCTTCAAAAGTACATTATTAGATCAAGGGCAAACACAACAAGGGGATTGGACTATGAGCACATGATAAAAGCGAGAGCACACAAGGGAGGGGTGAGGATAGGTAAGACACCTAAAAAACTAGCTAGCATTTGTTGCCCTTAATGCAGAGAAACTAAAGCAGATACCTTAAAGCAACTGAGGCCAATAGGAAAAGGGGACCAGGAACTAGAGAAAAGGTTAGATCAAAAAGAATTAACCTAGACGGTAACACCCATGCACAGGAAATCAATGCGAGTCAATGCCCTGTGTAGCTATCCTTATCTCAACCAGCAAAACCCCTTGTTCCTTCCTATTATTGCTTATACTCTCTCTACAACAAAATTAGAGATAAGGGCAAAATAGTTTCTGCTGGGTATTGAGGGGGGAGCGGGAGGGGGTGGAGTGGGTGGTAAGGGGGGGGTGGGGGCAGGGGGGAGAAATGAACCAAGCCTTGTATGCACATATGAATAATAAAAGAAAAATGAAAAAAAAAAGTACATTATTAAGGCTGTGGTTGCCATTTTGCATCCAATGACTCCCCTCAGAACTTTGTGTAGCCTTGGTACATACACAGGCAGAGGGAGACATTTTGAACTTTAAGACTGTTATTACCAATAAAATCTTCCCTGATTGAATGTTGTTTTCTTCTTATCCCACGAAGTCAAGTATCAGCACAGATATTGTTTCCAACTTTTTTAATGTAATATTGCTTATGGAAAGTATTTTGACTTAGGGTTATGTCTGTATTGTGTAAATGTTTCAGGTTAATGGCTTTGATTTATGTTCTAAAGAAACGTATATATATATATATATCTCCTGATTACCTAATAGGATAATTACTGGCAGGGGTGCTAAGTGCCATTTTTTAATTTTTCCCTGTGTCTCTGTATTGTACTAACCAGACCTCCACTCCCAAATCACTGAGATGCTCTTGAAATAAACAAACAAATGAGAAAAGTCTTGACATTGTATATTTATTTTTGTCGATCAATAATATACGTGGCAGTGTGTAAATTCAACTGAGTGGAATATCAGTCAGATTCTTGGCTTAGTATTACTAATAGCCAGAATTGCACAATGAGAATTACCAGGTTATTCCTTTGGTTAGTTCTTTTGCCATCTAAATTACTGAATGAATTGCTAATTAGTCAATCATAAAGTGTGGTTAAACTATCTTCTAATTGAAAACTGTTGTGTGTAACATTTCCACCCAGAAAGGTAGCATTCTATAAGTATTATTAATTATTTGTCTACAGTTTTTTTTAATTATATGTCAAGAAGTTAAAGTGAATTTGCGAGTACTTTCCAAACAACATTGATAATTTCTTAATTTGTAAATTTCTTATTTTGTAAGTTGGAATAGTTTGAGTTTGTTTGTTTCTGCAAGTTCTCTTGTATCTCCCACCACACAAATGCATTGCTTAACAATTATAAAGTGCAATTTTTAATGCTTTTAAGAATTTTGTTGAAAAATTGATTGATATATATTATTTCTACTAAGAAATAACTCGACCCAAAATACTTTTTATGTTTGCTTAGGGCATTCTTTTTTTTTAATTTTATTATTCATATGTACATACAAGGCTTGGGTCATTTCTCCACCCTGCCCCCACCCCCTCCCTTACTACCCACTCCGACCCCTTCCTCTCCCCCCCACCCCCTCCATACCCAGCAGAAACTATTTTGCCCTTATGTCTAATTTTGTTGAAGAGAGAGTATAAGCAATAATAGGAAGGAACAAGGGTTTTTGCTGGTTGAGATAAGGATAGCTATACAGGGAGTTGACTCAAATTAATTTCCTGTGCATGTGTGTTACCTTCTAGGTTGATTCTTTTTGATCACACTTTTTCTCTAGTTCCTGGTCCACTTTTCCTATTGGCCCCAGTTGCTTTTAAGGTATCTGCTTTAGTTTCTCTACGTTAAGGGCAACAAATGCTAATGTTTTAGGTGTCTTACCTATCCTCACCCCTCCCTTGTGTGCTACAGCTTTTCTCGTGTGCTCAAAGTCCAATCCCATTGTTGTGTTTGCCCTTGATCTAATGTCCACATATGAGGGAGAACATACGATTTTTGGTCTTTTGGGCCAGGCTAACCTCACTCAGAATGATGTTCTCCAATTCCATCCATTTACCAGCGAATGAGAACATTTCGTTCTTCTTCATGGCTGCATAAAATTCCACTGTGTATAGATACCACATTTTCTTAATCCATTCGTCAGTGGTGGGGCATCTTGGTTGTTTCCATAACTTGGCTATTGTGAATAGTGCCGTAATAAACACGGGTGTGCAGGTGCCTCTGGAGTAACCTGTGTCACAGTCTTTTGGGTATATCCCCAAGAGTGGTATTGCTGGATCAAATGGTAGATCAATGTCTAGCTTTTTAAGTAGCCTCCAAATTTTTTTCCAGAGTGGTTGTACTAGTTTACTTTCCCACCAGCAGCGTAAGAAGGTTCCTTTCTCCCTGCATCCTCGCCAACACCTGTTGTTAGTGGTGTTGCTAATGATGGCTATTCTAACAGGGGTGAGGTGGAAGCTTAGTTGGTTTTAATTTGCATTTCCTTTATTGCTAGAGATGGTGAGCATTTTTTCATGTGTTTTTTGGTCATTTGAATTTCTCCTTTTGAGAAAGTTCTGTTTAGTTCACTTGCCCATTTCTTTATTGGTTCATTAGTTTTGGGAGAATTTAGTTTTTTAAGTTCCCTATATATTCTGGTTATCAGTCCTTTTTCTGATGTATAGCTGGCAAATATTTTCTCCCACTCTGTGGGTGTTCTCTTCAGTTTAGAGACCATTTCTTTTGATGAACAGAAGCTTTTTAGCTTTATGAGGTCCCATTTGTCTATGCTATCTCTTAGTTGCTTTGCTGCTGGGGTTTCGTTGAGAAAGTTCTTACCTATACGTAGTAACTCCAGAGTATTTCCTACTCTTTCCTGTATCAACTTTAGAGTTTGGGGTCTGATATTAAGATCCTTGATCCATTTTGAGTTAATCTTGGTATAGGGTGATATACATGGATCTAGTTTCAGTTTTTTGCAGACTGCTAACCAGTTTTCCCAGCAGTTTTTGTTGAAGAGGCTGCTATTTCTCCATCGTATATTTTTAGCTCCTTTGTCAAAGACAAGTTGTTATAGTTGTATGGCTTCATATCTGTGTCCTCTATTCTGTTCCACTGGTCTTCATGTCTGTTTTTGTGCCAGAACCATGCTGTTTTTATTGTTATTGCTTTGTAATATAGTTTGAAGTCAGGTATCGTGATACGTCCAGCATTGTTCTTTTGACTGAGTATTGCCTTGGCTATTCATGGCTTCCTGTGTTTCCATATAAATTTCACAGTAGATTTTTCAATCTCTTTAATGAATGTCATTGGAATTTTGATGGGAATTGCATTAAACATGTAGATTACTTTTGGAAGTATCGACATTTTTACTATGTTGATTCTACCAATCCATGAGCATGGGAGATCTCTCCACTTTCTATAGTCTTCCTCAATCTCTTTCTTCAAAAGTGTGTAGTTATCCTTGTAGAGGTCTTTCACATCTTTTGTTAGGTTTACACCTAGGTTTTTGATTTTTTTGAGGCTATTGTAAATGGAATTGTTTTCATACATTCTTTTTCAGTTTACTCATTGTTAGTGTATAGAAATGCTAATGAATTTTTTATGTTGATTTTGTATCCTGCTACCTTGCTATAGCTATTGATGATGTCTAGAAGCTTCTGAGTAGAGTTTTTTGGGTCTTTAAGGTATAGGATCATGTCGTCTGCAAATAGGGATATTTTGGCAGTTTCTTTACCTATTTGTATTCCTTTTATTCCTTCTTCTTGCCTAATTGCTCTGGCTAGGAATTCCAGTACTATGTTGAATAGGAGTGGAGATAGTGGGCATCCTTGTCTGGTTCCTGATTTTAGAGGGAAAGGTTTCAGTTTTTCTCCATTAAGTATAATAATATTGGCTGTAGGTTTGTCATATATAGCTTTTATAATGATGAGGTACTTTCCTTCTATTCCTAGTTTTCTTAGAGCTTTTATCATGAAATGGTGTTGGATCTTATCAAAGGCTTTTTCTGCATCTATTGAGATGATCAAGTGGTTTTTGTCTTTCCTCTGTTAATGTGGTTTATTATGTTTATTGATTTTCATATGTTGAACCACCCTTGCATCCCTGGGATGAAGCCTACTTGGTCCTGGTGAATAATCGTTTTGATATGTTGTTGGATTCGGTTTGCCATTATTTTGTTGAGGATGTTTGCATCAATGTTCATTAAGGAGATTGGCCTATAGTTCTCCTTTTTGGAGGTGTCTTTGCCTGGTTTTGGGATAAGTGTAATACTGCCTTCATAAAATGTGTTTGGCAGTTTTCCTTCCCTTTCTATTTCATGGAACAGTTTAAGGAGGGTTGGTATCAGTTCTTCTTTAAAGGTCTGATAGAATTCAGCAGAGAATCCATCAGGTCCTGGACTTTTCTTTTTGGGGAGACTCTTGATTGCTGCTTCAATTTCATTTTGTGTTATAGATCTATTCAGGTGATTAATTTCCTCTTGGTTCAGTTTTGCATGATCATATGTACCTAGAAATCTGTCCATTTCTTCAAAATTTTCAAATTTATTTGTATATAGGTTCTCAAAGTAGTCTCTGATGATTTCCTGGACTTCCATAGTGTTTGTTGTTATCTCTCCTTTTGCATTCCTGATTCTATTAATTTTGGTTTTTTCTCTCGTCATTTTAGTCAGGTTTGCCAGGGGTCTATCGATCTTGTTTATTTTTTCAAAGAACCAACTTTTTGTTTCATTAATTCTTTGCATGGTTTTTTTGGTTTCTATTTTGTTGATTTCAGCTCTTATTTTTATTATTTCTCTCCTTCTATTTGTTTTGGGATTTGCTTGTTCTTGTTTTTCTAGGAGTTTGAGATGTATCATTAGGTCATTGATTTGGGATCTTTCAGTCTTTTTAATATATGCACTCATGGCTATAAACTTTCCTCTCAGGACTGCCTTAGCTATGTCCCATAGGTTCTGGTAGGTTGTGTTTTCATTTTCATTGACTTCCAGGAACTATTTAATTTCCTGTTTTATTTCATCAATGATCCATTCTTCATTAAGTAATGAGTTATTTAGTTTCCAGCTGTTTGCATGTTTTTTGTCTTTAGTTTTGTTGTTGAGTTCTACTTTTACTGCATTGTGATCAGATAGCATGCACGGTATAATTTCTATTTTCTTATATTTGCTGAGACTTGCTTTGTGCCCTAGGATATGATCTATTTTGGAGAAGGTTCCAGGGACTGCTGAGAAGAATGTATATTGTGTAGAAGTTGGATGAAATGTTCTGTAGGCATCAACTAGGTCCGTTTGATCTATTGCATATTTTAGATCTTGGATTTCTTTATTGATTTTTTGTTTGGATGACCTATCTATTGATGATAATGGGGTGTTAAAGTCTCCCACAACCACTGTGTTGGCGTTTATATATGCTTTTAGGTCTTTCAGGGTATGTTTGATGAAATTGGGTGCGTTGACATTGGGTGCATACAGGTTGATAATTATTATTTCCTTTTGGTCTTTTTCCCCTTTTATTAGTATAGAATGTCCTTCTTTATCTCATTTGATCAATGTAGGTTTGAAGTCTACTTTGTCAGAGATAAGTATTGCTACTCCTGCCTGTTTTCGGGGGCCATTGGCTTGGTAAATCTTCTTCCAGCCTTTCATCCTTAGCCTATGCTTATTTCTGTCAGTGAGATGGGTCTCCTGTAAGCAACAAATTGTTGGATCTTCCTTTTTAATCCATTTCGTCAAGCAGTGCCTTTTGATGGGTGAATTAAGTCTGTTAACATTAAGCATTAGTACTGATAGGTATGTGGTGATTCCTGTCATTTAGTTGTCTTAGTTGTTTGAAGGTTTGATTGTGTGTACCTAAGTTGAGGTTACTCTCTACTGTCTTGCTTTTTCTTTTCCTGTGCTTTTTGGTGCTGCCTGTCTTTTCATGGTTAAGTTGGGTTTCACTTTCTGTGTGCAGTATCCCTTGAAGAATCCTTTGTAGTGGTGGCTCTGTGTTCACATATTGTTTTAGTTTCTGCTTATCATGGAAGACTTTTATTGTTCCATCTATTTTGAATGATAGTTTTGCTGGGTAGAGTATCCTGGGGTTGAAGTTATTTTCATTCAGTGCCTGGAAGACCTCACCCCATGCTCTTCTTGCTTTTAATGTTTCTGTTGAGAAGTCTGCTGTGATTTTGATGGGTTTACCTTTGTATGTTACTTGTTTTTTCTCTCTTACAGCCTTCAATATTCTTCCTTAGTTTCTGAACTTGTTGTTTTAATGATGATATGTCATGGGGTAGTTCTATTTTGATCTGGTCTGTTTGGTGTCCTGGAGGCCTCTTGTATCTGTATGGGAATATCTTTCTCTAGATTTGGGAAATTTTCCGTTATTATTTTGTTAAATATATTACACATTCCCTTCGCTTGCACCTCTTCTCCTTCTTCAATGCCCATGATTCTCAAGTTTGGTCTTTTGATGGAGTCGGTGAGTTCTTGCATTTTCTTTTCACAGGTCTTGAGTTGATTAATAAATAGTTCTCGGTTTTGTCTTTAATTACCATTTCATCTTCAAGTTCTGAGATTCTGTCTTCTGTTTGTTCTATTCTGCTGGATTGGCCTTCCGTTTTGTTTTGCAGTTCTGTTTCATTCCTTTTTCTGAGGTTTTCCATATCCTGGGTGGTTTCTCTTTAATGTTGTCTATTTTTATCCTGAGTTCATTTATCTGTTATTCATCATGTTCTCTCTTTCACTTTGGTGTTTATACAGTGCTTCTATGGTTTCCTTTATTTCTTTTTTGCTTTTTCAAATTCTCTATTTTTGTTGTCTTGGAATTTCTTGAGTGTCTCCTGTATATTTTGTTTGACCCTATCCAGTATCATCTCTATAAAATTCTCATTGAGTACCTGTAGTATGTCTTCTTTTAAATTATTCTTGTGGGCTTCATTGGGTCCTTTGGCATAATTTATGTTCATTTTGTTGGAGTCTGGATCTGAGTATCTGTTTTCTTCATTCCCCTCTGGTTCCTGTACTAATTTTTTGCTGTGGGGAAACTGGTTTCCCTGTTTTTTCTGTCTTCCCATCATTGTCTTTGGTGTTGTTACTGTCCCTGTACTGTGTGCCATTAAGTATTTTCTAGCTTGTAATAATAACAATGGTAATATTTAGAATGGAAGGGTGAGCCAAGATGGAAAGCAAGAAGTTAAAGAAATGGGAAAAACAAATACACAGACTGGAAGGAGAAAACAGAACAAGGTATCAGACAAGAAGGTTTCAAAGGTATAAACAGGGAGCATTAGTGTACTAATCGACAGTAAGCTGAACAGACATTAGAGAGACAGAGGATTGAAAATCAAAAATAAAAAAAAGATAAGAATAAAAATAAGTAAATGAAAGAAAAATCTATATATAAAAATGTATTAAAATAAAATGAAAAAATAGAAAATTTTAAAAAACCAAAAAACCAAATTACCAAAAAACCAAAAAACCTCCAAGTTCAAATGCAATGAAGTTTCAGTCTTAATAATTTGGGTGTCTGTCTCAGTCTCCAGTCCTGGAGATGGTGCCTCAGATGTTGTTCTGTAGTTGTCTCATCAAAGGGGACGCATAAAGTAGAACAAAACTACACACACACGCACAAAAAAAAACCCACCAAGTGTCCCAAGTTCAAATGCAATACAGTTTCAGTGAGATTTTCAGCTTGCAGGTGTAATTTGGTTGTTCTCTCATCAAAGGTAGGGAGACAAAGAAAAAAAAAAGAGTCTGGAGACAGTTCTGACAATGGTATCTGTAGCTGTGGCTTGCCTGCCTGCTGCTGTCATCCTGCTGTTGCTGGAGGTGTTATTTATGCAGATCTCAGGGGTGAGCTTAGCACTCACCTGGCCTGCAGGCTTTGTTTACTTAGAGTTCTCCTGTGCGTGAGCCTCTGCTACAAGCTTTTCCCTTTCTAAACACACTGGGAAAGGTGACACTGCACCCGCGTTGTCAGGCCTGCATGTTTATTTACAGTTCATGTGGGAGGTGGGTCTTCTCCCCTCTCCTGTGCAGTTTTCCTCCCACCACCACTTTCACAAACTTTCCTTCTCCTGATTACTGGGCGGTGCTGCTGCTCCTGCCAGCAGCCATGTTTGTTTACATCTCACATGGGAAGTGGGTCTTCCCTCCTCTCCTGTGGAGTTTTCCTCCCTCTGCCACTCTCACAAGCTTTCCTGCTCCTGGTTGCTGGGCGCGCGCCCCCCGCTCCCACCAGAGCCTCTCTGGCCAGGCCTACTTGTTTATTTACAGTTCCAGGAAGGATTCCCTTCCCCCAATCTTCAGTGCTCAGTGTGCCCCACCCTCTTTCCCACGTGTCTTTATTGCTCTTATTGCTTATTACTCAGTTTCTCTTTTTTCCCCAGGTGGAGGTCAGTCTGTCCAGGGAGCTACGCTGCTCGGGCCCAAACTTGTCTGTGGGAGTACCACGGTACCGTGAAGCTCACCTGGTCTGCATCTTCCCAAGCCTTCTGGGCGATGGCGACTGGCAGTCCGGGGGCCCTCCTTGTTTCTCCGTTTAACGTGAAGTGGAGATTCTTTGCACCGGCTGGAGGTGTGGAGGGGTCAAAATTATGCCTCTTCTCAGTGATCATGCCTGCAAAGTGTGTCTCCAGCATCTCTCCAAGATTTCACTATAGGAGGCTCGCTTTCTGCTTCCTTCCTCTAGCCGCCATCTTGGAATCCCTCAGGGCATTCTTTCTAAAATTCTGAAAGTTGAAGGTGTTTCTGGCATAACTATAAATAAAATTATCCTAATTGTGTTAAAATCATATTCTTGGGTACTCTATTTCCATTTCCTTCATGCCCTGAAAATTTGAAGGTTAATCCTATCTGACATGTTTTACAATATTCAAGAATTTAAATTTCATGAAGGTTTTGGTAAGGAATAATAATGGTACATACTGTAGACATTGATGGAACTTTGAAATGTCTTTCTATAAGATATAAAATATTAATATCCAAACATAATACAGGCATGAGAAATCAGTGTTTATATTGGATATTTTGTGTTTATATTTGTGCTATACTCTTCAAAATGCAAATATAACATTTAATATTTGTCAACACAGTTTTTACAAAAGTAAATCCTAAATTACCAAGCGTAATTCATATGTTCTCATACTTTTTCAAATGACTATAAGACATTACTTCATATATATTAAAAATTCCCTTAAGGGCTGCTGTTGTGGTTCTCATGGTAAAGCACTTGCCTAGCAAACATGAAACCCTGATTTCAAACCCCAACACCACCAAAAATTAAATCCTTTTTTAAAAAACACACACACAATGAGACACTCCCTTAATGTGATTATAATTATTTTAATAGAAAATAAGAAATGTTTGGCAGAATGTGGGAAAATTGGAACTTTTACACATCGCAAGTGAATGTACATTGGCATAGATAATTCAGAAAATTATTTGATGGCTCTTCAAAAAGCTAAAAATATAGTTACCATATAACCCAGCAATTCTAGTACTGTGTATTTACCCAAAGGAATTGAAAGCAGGGACTCAAACAGATACTTGCAATGTTCATTGCAGCATTATTTAAAATAGACAAGGCACAACATAATCAAGTGTCCATCAACAGATGAATGGGTACACAAAATGTGGTACATACATATATACAATGAAATAATACTCTTTTTTAAAAAAGGATTAAAGTTCCAGGCCAGGTGTGGTAGGATGGATTTGTAAGCCATTCCAATTACTGGGGAGGCAGCAATCATGACACTCATGGTTAAAGACCAGCCAAAACAAAAAGTTAGCAAGATCCCTTCTCAACCCACAAGTTGGGCACGGTGCCACATGCCTGTGATTCCAACTACAAGAGAGTCATAGATAGAAATGCAGTCCAGGCCAGCCCCAGGCAAAAGCAAGAGACCCTATCTGAAGAATAACTAAGGCAAAAAAGGGGGGAGGTAGGGGATGGCTCAAGTGGTAGAGCACCTACCTAGCAAGCATAAGGCTCTGAGTTCAAACCCCAGTACCTCAAAAACAAAAAAAAGAGAGAGAAAGGGAATGAAGTTCTGATACAGCCTAGAGCATGTGTGGCCTTGATCACAAAATGCTGGTAAAATAAGACAGCATAAAAGGACTAATACTGTATGATTCTGCTTACAAGTAGACAATAGGCAAATTCAGAAAATAGATTGCATAAAATAGATTAGAGCCAGGAAGTGCAGGAAGGGAGAATGGGGATTTATTGCCTAATGGGTATAGAGTTTCTATTGGAGTAATGAAAAAGCTTTAGAAAAAGTGATGATAATTATAATACGTTAGAGTTGTAATTAATGCCACAAGACTGCACAATAAAATTGATTAAGTTATCCAATTTTGTGTGTTCTACATATTTCACTAAATTTTTAAAAAGCTTAAATGGCAAACATGTAGATTTTATGGCATATATATTATGTCTGAATAAAGCTGTTTAAACAAAAAGCCTTTTTTCTTAGGGACTCAGCCTTTGTAGATTAAAAGTAAAAAATACATGCAAATTTACATAAGCACTGAACTTAATTTTAAAAAAACAGAAAGCAAGGAGCTCCTGGGGTAATCTACTTACAGGAGTAGCTGCTTTAAGCTTCCAAGCTGCTTCAAGCAGCCTTTTCTCTGCTTTTCTTTGCTTATAAAGTAAACCAAGATGTTTCCAGGAATAAAAACATCAATTTATTTGTTAAAACTATGGAACCCAAGAATGATCTTAAACTGTGTTCAAATGGATATCCAACCACACTAGAGTTTTGCTCACTTCCTCTCTTCCTCATTCACCAAATAATCAGCCAATGTTTAATAGGCATCATCAATAAGATACCATCTCTGCCCCATGCTAGGGGAAGCCTTATGACATTCAATGCCTAGTTACAACCTTCTAGGATCTTTTGTTGAGGTATCTGGGTACCAAATGATTGGGAGAGGTGTTTGCTTGTTAATAAATCTTAATGGTGCCAATCACAATTTTTGTGAGAGATAAGCACATTCTCTACATATGGTTCTATATTCTGTTTTTATCACTTTCTTGTAAACTTTACTCATGTCCTTCCAGATTCTCCATGAAAATCACTTGAATAGACTATGTACTATGTATCCACATCATTTGTCATACCCCTCTCACAGGAGCTTCCCTGAACAGTAAGAACTGCATTTGTGCCAAAAAGTGGAATAGATAATTTGTCACATCTTCCTGCTACTTGGAAACACAGGATGAAACATAGCAGACAGGAAGTGATCCCTGGATATTTGGGGAGTTGGATTGACTGGATGCCTCAACTTATCATCTTCTTTACATCAGTGGCTAACAGCAAAGTCTCTGGAGACAGACTGCCTGGGTTAGAGTCCTGGATGCAACTCTTACTGGCTGAGTAGTCCTGAGCAAGCAAGTAACCTCTTTCTACCTCGGATTTCCCATCTATACTAAGAGACTTAAAAAATAATATGAAAACTATCGTGTGGTGGTGCCGTGAGAAGAAGAATGTGATGTTCTCCACTCAGTGCCCTGAGCTTACTACCTGCTCACTAAATCTTCACAGTTACCACCTCATGAGCTCAAATGTAAAGAAGAACTCAGGATTCAGAGAGGGAAAAGAGTCACAGATAGAAATCCAAAGCTCTTTCCATTATAGTCCCTCCTACTAGGGTGAAAGCAGGTGCCAATCCAAGCAGGGCAAAGGGTCAAGATCCAAGGGTCCCAGGTGGGAGGAGAGGAGCATGATGTAGAGATGAAAAGTAGATACAGAACTGGGTAAAAGTTCAAGGGAATGGGGTGTAAATAGTTACATTCCCCTTCACCCTAGTTTTTGTCAGGGCCCCAAATTTAGGAGAGAAATAAAAGAACTCCAGCCCCATGGGTTGTGTAATCAATCATTTCTTATCAGGAAAGGTGAAGAGAGGGCTATTGGACATTTCAGAAGCTGCTGGAGGCTTTTTTATAATCTAATAGGGAAGGATTTTAATTGCACTAGGACTCTCAAAAGCTGTTTTCTTTTTAAAAACATCACTTTGACTCTCTGTCATCAGTTTCTTATCACTAAAATAAAGGCAATTATTGCAACCAGCATACCTATTTAACATTTGGTAAACTAGACTGTGACTCCTTTTAGGTCAGGGTTTTTGTCAGCTTTCTTTGCCACTGTCACAACATCTACTATCTGCCTGGAACACAGGAGGAGCTCTATGGAATGCCATTAGCATCAGCACCATCCACCTTCCAAAGGTAACACAGTTTCAAAAGAGGACGCACAAATAGCCAAAAAATACATGAGATGTTCAGCACTCTTAGCCATAAAGGATGTGCAAATCATTGAAATTCTATTTCACCCCAATCAGAATAGCAAGAATCAGAGAACAAATAACAACAAATGTTGGTGAGGATGTGGGGAAAAGGAACTTTTATACACTGTTGGTGGAAATGTAAATTAGTGCCACCACTATGGAAATCAATATGGAGGTTTCTTAAAAAACTAAAAATAAAACTTCCATATGATCAACCTATACCACTCCTGGGCATATATCAGAAGCAATGTAAGTCTTCACACCCATGTTTACTGCAACACTATTCACAATAACCAAACTATGGAATCAACCTAGGTATCCATCAACTGATAAGTGGATAAAGAAAATGTGACAGATAGATAGATAGATATAATATCTATCACACAGTGGGGTATTATTCAGCAGTAAAGAAGAATAAAATTATGTCATTTTCAGGGAAATGAATGGAACTGGAAATCATCACATTAAGTGAAATTAGCCAGACTGAGGAGACTTGGCATGTCAATTTAGAAGAAAACATGCAGGTGCTGGACTTAGTGAGCAAACTCAAGGAACTCCCTGCAGAAGCAAGTAAAGTCACAGCCTGAATAAATCATGAAGTCTGGGAAGAGGCCCAGGGCATGGCAATTCCTACTTAATACACTACTTTATCAGTGTAGTGATTTTTGTATAATAACCTTGTTTGATGCCTTAAAAAATAATATGTTTGCAACAGAAAAAAGAAATGATAAATGATAAAAGACATGGAAATTATAGTTATCCTGATTTAATTAGTACATGCTATACCCATGTGTTGAAATATCACACTGTCTCCCTATAATTGTGTACAAATGAAAAATATAAAATAATTTTCAATTAAAAAGGAAATGGAAAAGAAGATAAACAGATAAATAAATATATGTGAGTAATATGAAGGGGGAAAGGGCATTTCACAAAGCCATTACTAACAGCTGACAAAGCATTTCTCTGTCTCCTAAAGTGAATCATTCAAGTTCATCAGCTCTGGATTCTGAGGTCAAGTTATCCCCTCACATTTCTCCCTCCCACAGGTAGGTGGAGCAATCCTCCCAGGACTTAAGCAGGGGAGGTAAAGAGTAGGTGAGACTCAGGGTCAGTCAGCGATCCAGAAGCTGCTGCATCATGAGTGTCTCGGCACTGAGCTCCACCAGATTCCCAGGCGGCATTTTTGGGCTCCTCCAAGTGGCCTCCCTGCTTGGCCTGCTTCTGCTGTTGTTCAAGGCAGCCCAATACTACCTACAAAGGCAGTGGCTGCTTAAAGCCTTCCAACAGTTCCCATGCCCACCTTCCCACTGGCTCCTTGGGCACAAGGTAGGAAGGAAAGGGAAGGGAAGTGGGAGGCAGGGAGGCCAGGGCTCTCAATGGTTGCCCAGGGAGTCCACAAGACCAGGTCTGCAGTGTTACAAGCATATGACCCCAGGAAACAACCCACTTGCTTCTCAAGCTGGTTTCATCCCAGCAACAAATAGCTCACTTGCTCAAAAGAGCCTGGCCTACTGTTACTCAGCTCTGCTACATACTCCTTCTTTATGTAAGTCTGTCTTCTCTCCTGGCAGCCCTGCACTTGAGGGCTGTGGTTAGTCCTTCCTGAATTTCCTCTTCTCCAGGCTGAGCACCTCTAACAGCATCAGCTGTTCTCCCGGAATCAGGCTTCTAGATGGTTCCCTACCCTGATCACTTGGTGTCACCTTGGTGTGTGACCCAGAGCTTGCCTGAGAACACAGACATGAATGTGATGGAATCCCTGCCCTGTGGGGTTTATGGCTTATGGTGATGATAGATTTGAATCTATGGGGTATCAGGACACAGGGAAAGAGCTCACTTTGCTGGAGGGGCAGATTATGTCAGGTAGAAAGACCAAATGACTAATTTTGTCCAAGACTGAGGGAAATTCCAGAATGGGTTATTTACAGGTTGAAAATCTGAAGGATTTTCAGGATGTGGGAAGGACTAAAGTTTGAGTTCCCCTTTAATCAGTTTCTGTTTAGCAACCTGCTGTCCTCCCACACACGCTGCACTTGGAGCTCCTTGGAGCCATGCACACCATCCCCTGCCAAGACAGGATCTGGCATGTGTATATAGGCAGGAACGAGGAAAAAGAGCCGACTGAGGTCTGGGGAGGGATAGCACCATCCTCCTGAACTGTCACTTTTATGGTGCAGCACAGACCTGGGTAAGGGGCTGCACAGAGAGATCCTTGGCAAGGAATTGTGCACTACCCACACTTATGAGGAGATGGAGGATGTGGAGTTCATGCATACAGCTAAGACTCTGGCCCTCCATAGCTCCTCTGATGCACAGAGCTCCATCGCACAGGACCAGGGGATAGGGTTCTGTTCTAGGAGACAACAGAGATCTGATGACACCACAGACAGTCACCAAACTGCTCCAAATTTCTGACTGCTGATGAAATAGCCAGAACTATGTCCCTGTGGTTGTCCTGCCCTTCACTCCACTACAAGAGCTATAACTATACAAAAGTTTTAACTGGTTTTTCTTTCCTTCGATGACAGATTGACAGGGACCAGGAGTTACAGCAGATTCTGTCATGGGTAGAGAAATTCCCGAGTGCCTGTCCTCGCTGGTTCTGGGGAAGTAGAGCTTTCTTTACTGTCTATGACCCTGAGTACATGAAAGTGATTCTGGGAAGATCAGGTGAGAGTCAAACCTCTTTGTGCACAGAGAAGCTCCTCCCTCTTTGGTACACATTCCTGGCCTGTCAAATTCCAGAAGAAAATGACACTTCATCCATCACCCTACATGCTCTTCCTACCATTCTCCCAAGCCACAACCAGATATAACCAACTATACTCATTACTGGACATTTCAAATAGCTGTGTGGAACCAAATAACTTTATCTTTTTGATTTCTTTGTTATTTAATCAAATTAAGGTAATCAGTTATGTACAATGCTCCATATCTGAAAAACAAACTTTAAATTGATACTGACTTGGGTTTGAAATCTCTAATTGTCACTTCACTTGAATCAGGGAATGACAAAACCACTATCCACTGTAGAAAAGTCACAAGGCTCTTGGTTTGAGGGCACAGCCTATGCTTCTCATCTACTCACTGTCCCAGTCCCAGGATTTCCAGCTCTAATACATGGAGTCTGCCTTACTGAGCCCAACTGATTGTCAGATAAAAGACAGAAGGGGATGGGAGGCAGAGGGAGGTGACATGGGATGAACCAATAGAGAGTCATCAAGAATTCATGGCAACCCATGGCCTCAACCATAGCTGCCTCTAAGCTGCCTTATTTGTTCTATTTCCTGTTATGCCCTTACTTCCCTTTCAGATCCAAAGGCCAATGGTGCCTACAGATTCCTGGCTCCCTGGCTTGGTACGTACATCTAAATTAGGAATGTGATCTACTCCCCAATTAGGCTCTCAGGCTCACAGAGAACAACAGGTGACAAGCCACCACTGTTAAGAGTCATCCTACATCAAGCCTCACTTCTCTTTTTTCCATCCAGACCTTCACTCCTTCCTAATGCTTCCTTGAGCCTCCCCCTAAAGCTTGGCTTCTGCCAAATCACTTCTCCAAACATTCCCAGCCTGACATTTATTTATGTCCCTCCTTGACCTACCCCCAATTCTTCTTCAACTTTTATCTCACAGCTGTCATAGTCACATTAGATGTACCAACCCAATTAGGAAATTCATGAATTCATGTTCCTAAACTTTACCGTTGTTTGAGAAATTCCACCTTCTTCAGGGTTGTCTTCCCCAGTTCCACCCCACAGTCTCAATTTTTTCCAGTAGTCTCTGAGTACACATACATACACAACCCATCTTTGGCCCAGGTTATGGTTTGCTCCTGTTGAATGGGCAGACGTGGTTTCAGCATCGGCGGATGTTGACCCCAGCCTTCCACTATGACATCCTGAAGCCCTATGTGGAAATCACAGCCAAATCCGTCACAGTGATGCTGGTGGGTATCTTTTTCTCTTTCTCTCACAGCATACTCTCACAGAATCCACTCTCAAATATGTGCGTTCAATGACAGCCATCACGCAAGTCACATGATAATACTCTCAACCAATTATTATGAGAGTAGGTTCCTCAAATGTAGATGGAACAAAAATGATCTGGGCCCCAGGATGGGACCACACTTTGCTCATTGTCCAAGGCAGAGAACATCATAGTATTCACAGGCCCCGCATCCCACTTCCAAGTCCTCCGCACAGTGGACTGAGGTGAAGTAGTCACCTCAGCTAGACAGAAGGACTATGTGTCCCTGAAAGGCCTGAGCAACAGAAGCTTCAGTAGCAGGGGGCCTTCCCAGGATGTCACTCAGTCAGGCTCTGGCCTGGAGCCCAGGCTCCTGCATGGGCTTGAGTGACCCATGCAGGGAAATGGACACCAACACCTCTCAACTAGACTCTGAATTCTGACCCAATTGTCCTCAACAAACTTTTGATGCATAAACAGGAATTAAAGTCCCCGAGAACCCCCATTAGAAGTGCTCATAGTGGCCACTTATGTTTCCTTTTGCCTTGACACATTTATCTACTAAAAATGACAATCCTGTCAGTTCTTCAGGTTAAGTTTGGCATTCAAAACATTAATGTGTCCTCTTCCTTTTATCCCCTTAAAAAATTGCCTGTCAGATAAAACATCTTAACCAGCTGCAAATTTTTAAAACTTATTTCAGATTATAAAGGATGCTATGTTTAGTTTTTGAAATAATTTTTTAGAATATACATGTCATTTAACAAACATTTGCTTTACAGTCTGGAGTGTGTCTGGCCTCTAAAGTGGGGGGGCTTTGAATGAACATCTGGAGATACAGAAGAAGAGCATAATTTAACACAGGTCTTCTGGGGAAAATTAGAAGGTCAATGGCCTCCTCTTACCTTAGGACAAATGGGAGAAGCTGATTGGCCAGGAAAACCCTCTGGAGATCTTTCAACATGTCTCCTTGATGACCCTGGACAGCATCATGAAATGTGCCTTCAGCGACCAGGGCAGTATCCAGCTGGACAGGTCAGTGACATCTCTTGAGCTACAGAGTCCTTGGTCTTACCAACTGATGTGAACTCTCCTTAGAGGCAGATGGGGCAGCTTAGATGCTTACTTCCACAACAAGCAAGATTCTGAACTCAGCCCCAAGCCAAGTTCTTAATTCCAGACCAGATATAACCCTTCCCAAGCCACAAACCATTGATCTCAAAAACAAGAAGAAGCCTGAGTACTCTCATGTCATTTTATAAAGGCCTGAAGTCACAAGGGCTGTCTTACAGCCTTAGTGTTACCGGCTCCCACAGTGGAGGAACTATCCACACAGAGCTCTCTCTGACAAAAGTTAGAACTCCCTACAATCTAAAATATTGTGCCTTCTATCCCTCAGGAAATCCCAGTCCTACATCCAGGCCATTTCGGATCTGAATGAACTGTTTTTTTGTCGTGTGAGGAATGCCTTTCACCAGAATGACTCCATCTACAGTCTGTCCTCTAATGGACGCTTATCACAACACGCCTGCAAGGTTGCCCATGAGCACACAGGTCCTTTCTGTTACCCCTGTCTCTCCTCTCTTACCAGGCACAGTCCAAAGGGGCTGGTCATGACTCCTCAGACAAATCTGGGCCCTCTGGTGCCCCTGCAGCACCTGTTATTTATTCTTGCTGGGAACTTCCTTAAGTGAAACTGCTGGGAGCTGAGATGTTAGGATGCCAGGTGCTGTGCAGGCGGATAGATACCATTGTCGTCATATTGGTGATGGAACTCAAGCAGAGTTCCATGGTTTGACTCCTTGAGGGGAAGCCTGACCTACATGTGATGGTACTGGACACCCAAACCTGCCCACCACACACACATACACACACTCATTCCTATATGCATCCTGAGCTCTACAGGACACACAGGCTGGGGAAGGGGACACATGGACCTACTGGGGATTGCTGTAGTTCTCAGCCATGCCTGGTAACTGCTCTGCTGTGACAGACCAGGTGATCAAGCTGAGGAAGGCTGAGCTGCAGAATGAGAGAGAGCTGGAGAAGATCAAGAAGAAGAGGCATCTGGATTTCCTGGATATCCTCCTGTTTGCCAGAGTGAGTGTGTGGGGGAGAAGCCTGAGGCTTTTCCCAGAAATCTAGAGCAAAAGAAAAATCCTACTCTCTCACCCATGAACTCCCCCAGATGGAGGATGGAAGCAGCTTGTCTGACAAGGACCTGCGTGCTGAGGTAGACACATTCATGTTCGAAGGTCATGACACCACTGCCAGTGGCGTCTCCTGGATCTTCTATGCTCTGGCCATGCACCCAGAGTACCAGCAGAGGTGCAGGGAGGAGGTTCAGAGCCTCCTGGGGGATGGAGCCTCCATCACCTGGTGAGTAAGAGCGCAACAGGTGAGAGAGCCCTACCTCTCTGGTCTTTCCAGAGCCCTAAGGATGGATTTTGTTTTAGGGACCACCTGGACAAAATACCCTACACCACCATGTGTATTAAGGAAGCCTTGAGGCTCTATCCACCAGTTCCAGCTGTTGTTAGAGAGCTGAGCAAACCTGTCACCTTCCCAGATGGACGCTCCTTACCCAAAGGTTTGACTCTCCCAGACTCACTCACCTAAGCTCTCCCCAGGAAAAAGGGAAAAATCAGAAATCCTTGCATGTCTCAGCAGTTATGAACCACCTGAGTCTCATTTCCTTGTCAGTAAATACTCACTTACTGGGTGCTTCTTACTCATAAAGTACAGTTTCAAATTTGGGACATAAATGACCTATAATATTCCTTCCAATTCTGCTGTTACACATGACTAGCATCATAAGCTTCTTGCTCTTCACCTAACCTTCCTTCTTATCATCATGGTCCTATGATACCACAGTTAATTACAGTTTGGGGGCACTGACATTCTTTAATTATAATACTTCAGACCCAGTGCCAGACGCCAACACAACATAATTCTTGGACATCCCTGTCCTTCATGTGTCCTCATTGTCACATCGTTTTATCATTCTCTGCATTGGATACAATAAATGGAAAACTTGTTTTAAAATGCAAAGAACTATATTTACGGATGGGTGAATATGATATAACTCTGTTCTTGGAATCTTCTCCACAAAGAGACCTTAGTCTTTGGATATGACCTCATGACCTCATGACTTTAGCTCTCAAATTCTATTCCCTAAGATGTAGAAGATAAAGGGAGAATCAGACAAGAGGTAGGGAGATATGATTCTTTCCTTGGGTCAAGGCAAATGAATGAGATTGGTGAATCCCATGCCATGAGTCATACGTAGTCCAGTGTCTGAGGGCCTTCAGCTCAATGGTAGAGAGCAGCAGATGACTAGCTATGAGGCCCCTGCAATGGTAGGAACCACCCTTTGGCTCAAACCGCATTAGATCTCAATACCAGCCCTGCCACATCCTACCTGTGAGACCATAGGCAGTTTTTCTCTGAGGCTTTGTTGATTCATCTGAAAAACTGGGATATAACAATGCATTCTTTAGAGGATTGTTGTGAGGACTAAATGAATAGATGTATACTCCTCAGTGGAATTTCTTCATAAACATAAACTCTCGTAAGTAAGTTCCAACTCTCTGTCTCTCTCTCTCTCTCTCTCTCTCTCTCTCTCTCTCTCTCTCTCTCCTTGTTTTCTGCTCCCCAGCTGTGTTCAGGTGCTTTGCAAAGTCCACCCATGTCATCCAGCTGAAAGTGATAATTTTTGGCACACAGACCTTTTTGTACATGCATATTCCCTGCTGGTTAAGAAAACCACACCTTTGCCATAATCAGTCTTCTCTCTTTCTCTTACTTGCCCCCACAGGCATCCCAGTCACACTCTCATTTTATGCCCTTCACCACAACCCGAAGGTGTGGCCAAACCCAGAGGTATGATGGCCTTGGAAGGAGAGGAGGGGACAATCTCTCAGGATCAACACCTCCTCCTGCTCCCGCCTGTGGGCATCCTATTCCCTCATGGGTTGGGAGCAAGGGATTGGCCTTTACCTGTCCTGACCCTGCTGTTCCTTCTGCAGGTGTTTGACCCTTCCCGTTTTGCACCAGATTCTGCCCGACACAGTCACTCATTCCTGCCATTCTCAGGAGGATCAAGGTGAGATCCTGTGCATGTGTTAATGGGGTAATGTGAGGGTGGATAATATCTGATGTTTGTGACCTCCTACTTTCATACATAACATCTTCAGGTATGGCCATCTTTGTTACTGTTTATGTGAAAGAAGCTCATGTAGGTGTGTTTGTACACAAAAGAAAGGAGGCATTTCAGGACATACCAAAGAGACAATGACCCACTGCCCTTCCCAATAGCCAGGAAAATTCAGTATTGGTGGATGCTCCACACTTCACTACATTCTGGTGTTTTCCTCACTTTAGGGGTAGGGCTTTACAAATTAGATTTTCTCATATAAATTTAACTTCAGGTGTTATGCTTCTCAGCTGCCAGGAATCTTACAGGGTACAGTCCTCTCTTTCTATACATTCTCAACCCTGCTCACCACTCTTTCTGAATGATTTTCTAATCCTAGAATCACTATGGCATGTGATTAGCTTGCCTGGGTTTGTTTTCTGGATGCCTACTGTGTACAGAAAGTTACAGTCACCCTTCAAAGAAAGTTTTACATCAGTGTACATCAACTCCACAATTGCAACCTCTTCCTAACACGGTTTTTGTCTGCATGTTAACATTCATATTTTCCTTACAACTTCCACAGTTGTCAAAATTTAACAGGTGAGGTAAAATGTATATACCTGGAAATTACACAAAAAGCATAAAAGTAGGGACAGTAAGCTGTCTTGGAGAGAAAAGTTGATGTTTTGTGTATGCCATATAGCATTGTGAGGGTTCCTGGGCGTGTGAAATATAAAACACACTTGAAATAGCCATGGAACTGGACAAGGACATGCCATAATGTCTACTGTACAAATCATTAGAGGATGTAGAGTCATCCATTAGGACACAACTTACTATAAACTTTAAAAGGCTTTAGTAATAGCAAGTTATTCTGAGCCCATACTTCTATGAATTCTTCAAATGGCAAATCAACTTTCACAGAGCAGACTTTAAGCAAGTTATTTTCCCAGAAATTGACTTTCTTCAGTTTATCTCAGGATTCAGTACTTCCTTCTATATTGGTAACAAATCATCTTGCTGCCACTAGAGGACAGGAGAGTATTAGTAATTCAATTTATGGGTCAGAACTAATTTTTACTTTTGTTGTACTCTAATATATTCTGCATTATTATTTAAATTTAGTTTAATTTAATTTTCAAAATCGACTGAAATTAATTCAAATATGTAACCTAGCTTCTGTATGCTAGGTCATTAGAATACAGAGATGAAAGATACTGTTTCTGCCTCTGAGAGTTCAAATATGTTCTACAGAGACAAATACCTCTGCTTATAACACACACTGTTCCTTCCTTCACTCTTTCACTCACTGATCACTCATTGAGCAGTTTGTGGTTCCACATTCCTGGCATTGTCCAAAGCTCTAGACTGTGGAACATCCTTGAATAAAGTACTTATGGTGAGTTAGGTGTCTGGGAAGAAGAAGGGTCAGCAGCAGAGAGGTGACAGCCTTGGTCATTGGCCTGAGCCTTTAGGATATGCAGACAGAGGTGGAAGGAAGACATTCTCAGTGATGAACAACATGCACTGAGCTAGGAAGTGGGACCGGGCAAGTGAAAGGTGGGAAGAAAGCAGCCCTAGGGGTGTAGATGCAGTTGGGTCATCTGGACACAATCCTATCTGATGGTGGACATAGAAGGGTCACTTGGGAGGGCATCAAGGAGAAGAGAGAAGTCCAGACAGGAAACTGAATATGGAAGAAAGGACATTTTATGAGTATAATGAGGAGAGGAGATGAGGAGGTCAGCTAGAACTTGACCACCACTGAGTATGAGGCAGATGGGGCCCAAACCCGTTGCCCTGTCCACGAGCTTTCTCAGGGACATCTGATACCCCTTGGAGGATCTCAATTCCTGGATCTCCCCAGATGGAGTGAACTAACCAGTGATTAGCTTTTTAAATTATTCATGCAATTGGACTCTGTGCTGGCCTTATCCTAACAGAGATTTCAGCCTGAGATTGGGAGTAGGGTCGGGATAGTCCTGGCAGACTGGGAGGCCTTGTCAAAGGTCAGGAAAGTATGAACCAAAACCTGAGGGAGAAGTCTGTGTGACCTGTAAAGAAAGGGATCAGACTGGCCCCAAGGAGGACCTTGAATGCCAGCTATGAGCTGGAACTCAGGGGCAATGCCTGCCCAGCTCAGAACATGGCCTAAGGCCATGTCTCATTTCACTGTCCCTGCTTGGCCTAGAAACTGCATCGGGAAACAATTTGCTATGAATGAGCTGAAGGTGGCTGTAGCCCTGACCCTGCTTCGCTTTGAGTTGCTGCCAGATTCCACCAGGGTCCCCATCCCCACACCACGACTAGTGTTAAAGTCCAAGAATGGGATACACCTGCATCTCAGGAAGCTCCACTAACTCTGGTAGGGATAAGGACAGGCTCTGGGGGCCTTCCGCCTGTCTTCTTTGTGTTCTTGTTACCTGCTTCTGTTCCCTACCTGTTTGTTCACATCCTGTTTCTATCTGCTCACCTGTCTTTCTTTCCACCTCCTGCTGACCTGCCTTCTATCCTCCTGTCTGTCTACCCTTTCTGTCTCTCACCTTCCTCCGGGCTCCCTATCTGCTTATCTGTCTACCTGTCTCCCACTGTCTGCATCTTTGAATGTCCACATAACCATTGATCACCTGCCTGCCCTACAGCCTGCCTGTCCCTCTACAGGTCTTTTCTTTCTGCCTTTTTATTTTTCTCTGTATGAGTTTCCCATTGCTGTTGCAATCAACTGCCACACCACAGTGGTTTTAAATAACAGAAAGCTATTCTCTTACAGTTCTGGAGCTCAGAAGTCTGAAATGAGAACCCTGGGAGAAAATCAAGTTGAATAGTAGCCGACCTTCTTCTGGAGAGTCTAGGAGGGAACTCTTACCTTGCCTCTTCAGTCTACAGCTGCATTCCTTGCATTTCTCAGCTCTTGGTTCCTCATTAAAGCTAGATCTTTTTCAAATCTCTCTCTCCCTCCCCCTCTGCTGAGAATAGTGGTACACGTTTGTAATCTCAGAGTTAGGTAGGATCATAGTTTGAGGTCAGTGCAGTCAGAAAAGTTAGAAAGATTCCATCTCAACCAATAAACCAGGCATTGTAGCACATGCTTCTGATCCCAGCTATATGAAAGACATAGGTAGAAGGATAGTGGTCTCAGGCCAACTCTGGGGAAATTGCAAGACCCTATCTAGAAAAATATCTTTAAAAAAAAGATATTTTTTTTAAAATATCTACACTTGATGTGTAGCTCAAGTGCTAGAGCACTTGACTTGAGTACACACACACACACACACACACACACACACACACACAGGTAACCTAGGACAATTTCTCCAGCTAAGATCCTTTACTTAGTCAGAACTTCAGTTCCTTTTGACATATGAGTTAACATATTCATGGGCTCCAAAGTTTAAGACTTAGACATAGTGGGAAGCCATTATTTAGCTTAGCCCAGTCCTTACCTGACTGTCACACAATCTGTCCATCTAAATATTTCCAGCATAGTCTCTGATTGTCTCTCACACAAGCCTCTCCATCTTCCCTCCTCCCTGCAATAAAGCTCCCAGCATCACATGTCTTGCCTGTCTTCCTTGGAATGGGATGGAGGGAAAATAGAGAGACAGAGGGTCAAAGAGACAGAGGAGACAAGTCCCTTCTGAAAAAGAAGAAGAAGGAGGTGATGTCTACCCTGTAGTGCCAGGACCCCACCTGACCTGACATGGCCTAACCCCTTCAAGAAACCCATGTGTTCCCTAAGGCCTACCACCTTCCCAGCAGCTGAGACTCCTACGTTGCCAAGTTTGACTAAGAATTTTCTCTGGGAACTCAAAGGGAGACATTCACACCTGTTCAGGAAAGAGATCAGAACTTTCTTCTATTCAAAGGCTAACACTTCTTACACTAGGCTTTCCAGAATAAATCTGAGATAAGTCCCTCTTGAGCTGAGCAGGAAAGACTTACTGGTTTGGTCTGACATGAGAGCCTTGGGGACTCCTCTTCACAGACCCAATGAGACATGGCAAGAGAGCCCAACTTGTCATGTCACCAATCACCTGTCAGCCTTCCTCACACCTACGGTCTGAAAGCTCCTCAGGAGGCTCAGGGGAATGGACAATTGTCCAACAAAGGCTAGGAGGAGCCCAGGTGAGCAAATGGGTCTGGCAAGTAGGATAGGATGTCAGATCTCAAAGAGCTTCTACTCTCTAAGATAGTCCCATCGTGGTTCTCTGCTTCCCTGGCTGGACACCCTGAGGAAGGTCAGTGGGTGCTGGGGCTCCTGACCTTAGTATATGATACCTGTACTCCCACGAGATTCCCTGGACTAGTATCCTTGTTTCCACTACCCTCTCTGCTCTGCTTCTCTTGCTGATGTTGAGCACAGGTTTCCCTGATGCCTCAAGCCATTCCTAGATCAGGGTCCTTGATGCCATAAACAGTACTACCTAGAATCCTCTGCCTTCCCTGCTATGCTATGCTCTACTTCCTGGAAGGGCTTCTCTCAAAGTCAGTACCTACAGCCAGGACCTCCTTCCTATATCCTGGCCTTCCAGGTCACTAGGATAGATCAGCCTTGCTCTGAGGAGAGGCAGGAGATGGCAGGCTGGAGGCTCAGTGCTTCACTGAGGGGAGAGGGGAGCATTGGTGGGGCAGGAGTGAAAGTCTGGAGTGTCGTGGACAGAACATTCATCAAATGGTATAGAAGGCTCATGCTGACCTTGCTCAGAGAGCACGGGACAATAGGAACTCACAATTCTTCAGCCAAGAACAAGTGCTTTAAGCACAGGATTCCACAGGGGGTGTATGTGTGATGAAGTGACTCTGATACCTCCAAGCCATGAGCAAGACCCAGGCCTAATTCACACACGCACACACACACACACAAATACACACACACATGCACATACACACACCTGTGACCACACATGAAGAACTTTCATAAACCACTCCTGTGTACACCCGTTGCTGCCTCCACACTCTGCCCATGCATTTCCAGGATCACAGTAGGCAGAAGGGATGTGTTTGGAGAGCTAGAAAGATTAAGTAAATTCATTTTATGACACTCAGAATTCAACTGTGATGCTCATCAGTCCCAGTCTCCACACTCTATCCCCAAGGAATCCTCCCCTCCTCTTTGACACTATTGTAAGTGGAGTCCGAGTTCTGACTGTATTTCCCACTGACACACAACCTCAATTGATGTAGTCTTGGTCAGAAGACACCAGAATCAGGACACCTCAGCTCAAGTTCCTCTTCAATGTGTGTCTCTCAAGTCCTTTCTCTTAATATTGATATGAGATCATGCCCTCCTCCCACCAGGATCAGGGGCACCATCACCCAGTCCATAGTTGGTGACTGCCTGAGTTGTAAAGATTTAAAGAGATATGGACATTGGATGCAGTTTAAACTCAGGTCCCACCCAGGAACACAAGGAAGTAATGACCTCTAGGCTTGGCTCCCGGGTGATGACTGCTGAAACCTTATTGTCACATGTACAGAGAACAGTCTATACAGGTGCCAAAACAGAAGAGGAAGTTGGTGGCATAGGGCTGACAGCTGAGAGGCACACCCTGGTTGAGTCTTCTGCATTCCATTAACAGGAATGGCTGGGCCTTAACAGGCCTTGCAGGAGTAGACAGATGGCTGGTGGCAGACCTGCCAAGGCTGTGGCCTTTGTCTTATAAGATTACCTTATCAATAGCAGAAAGGATTTATCTCCCAATGGCACATCCTTCAGGGCACCATCAAGATAGCACCAAGTCCCAGGACTAGAATTCCTCTCTCCTGTCCCCTAGCCGAGTCTCCAGGGCCCTTTCTTCTACATATATCTAATTCCTGAATTGGAGCCGACTAGTGGCCTTAGACCTTGATCCCTAGAGGTGTTTGTGCCCACAGTCACTAAGCAGCTGCCACGGGACTTACTAGGGAAAGACCTCTAAGTCATTGTTTGGCCCACAGCTTGAGGCCCTCCCCAAAAGTCCTTCATACCTCACCCATGATTCAAGGCCTGATGCAAGGGGGGCTTCCTTCTTCCTGGAACTCCCCTGTAATGTCACTCTGCCACCTTCCCAGTCAAACCCTAAGTGTGCAGAGCACCAAATGACTATGAGATACCAATACTAAAAATGACAGAAACTCCACAGAGACCTATTCCAGAGAGGCAGAAGACATACTCATGAAACCATCTTCATATTAATCTTTATTTTGTATAGTGGTGGGTCAGGTGATTTTCCCTTATGTCCATTATATTAAAAGAAGAAACACATCTCAATGAAAAGGCAACACCCTGAGCTGTCCTTCTCTCCCACACCATGAGATACTGTGAATCTCAGGCAGAGTGTCCATTGCATTCAGTAATAGTCTCCAAGGCCGAAATGTATGTTTCTGCTGTACATTAGAAAGACTGCAGATTATGGGAGCTAAATGAAATTTCTCAAAGCAAATTAGGTGCTCATCAAATGCTTGTGGAAGAATGAATAACAAAAATTTCTTAACATGCATGTTTACAAGGCACTGTTCTCTGAGACATTGCCCTTCAGTACCTACTCCCCTCCCAAACTACAAGCCCCCTGAAGAGTAGAGAGCCACAACTACTCTACATTCAATCTAAGAGGTCAGTGCCCAGTAAGAGGGCACAGTCTAGGCTGTCTGGGTTTGCTCTCTTCAGAGCTACTTCCCAGACCCAGGGCCCAGCGGCTTCAGATGGAGGTGGATACCATTCTTGGAGCGCAGGACCAGCTGGGGCATCTTGATAGGCAGCCGGGAAGGATCCAGAGAGAACTCAAAGCGGAGCAAACAGAGGGCTGTGACCACCTTTATCTCATTCATGGCAAACTGCTGCCCAATGCAATTCCTGCAGCAAACAGCACAAAGAGGCATGGGACTATGGGGTGTCCAGAGTGATGAAATTCATTGCTCTTAGTGGCCAATAACTATTTTTGGATGCATAACTAGCTAATAGATTGACTGACTTGGACTAAAGAAACAGATCTTGAGAGCACAGTGAGGGCCCCCAACTGAGTAGTTTCACATTGGGGTTCTGGCCTGGAATGACCCACCCATCTCACCCACTTCCCGGGGACAGAAATATAATAGCAAGAGGGTTCTTGGAGCTTACTCTGCATTATGATAACACAAACTAAGCATGGTCACCTCATTACAGCGCACCCTAAGTTATGCCTCCCCCATGATGTCCTCCACTCATTGTCTTGAAGATCTATGGATACTGGGCTTCTCCCTACCTAGGACCAGCAGAGAAGGGTATGAAGGCGTAGGGATGGCGTCCAGTCACATTCTCAGAGGAAAAGCGCAGTGGGTCAAAGACCTAAGGGGATAGGACTTGCTTAAATATCCACCAGATCCTGGCATAGGGTAACTCCTGTGCTCCCTCCCCATCCTGTCTGACTTCCAGGCTCAGAGATGGAGTACCTCAGGGTCAGGCCATACTGCACTGTTCCTATGGAGGGCATAGATGTGCAGAGAGATCAGGCTGCCTGCAGACAGAAAAGAAGCCTGGTGACCAATGATCTGGGGCCTCCAGAGCAGTCTCCACATATTCCCTAGTGTCTTTCCTCTTAGGGCACTAGCCCCCATCTGAACACTGCCAGTAATGATGAATTCTTGATTCAACTCATCAAATACTTTGACCATCACCATGCCTAATTCCCATAGCCCCAGAGCTGAGCATAGCATCTGACACAAACATTTGTGGAATGAAGAAAAAAGAGAAATGACCTCACCCAACCACAAAGTAGGACAGACAAGGGATTATTATAGCCTTTCTGCTTTTCAATTAACTAACTCTCAGGAAGTTATTGTTCATAACATTGTGATATCAATAGTAATTACTACCATTCACTGGGTGATTACTACAAGTCAGGAACAGGCCTAAACACTCTTTATGAAGCCACAGTTGTACATGTTATACACTGCACAGCATCATAGCTAACATGAATCATCCTCTTAGAGTCATCCGACACACCACCTGGATATTCATGGTGGTAAATGAGAGCCTTGCTAAACATTGTCTCTTTAATTGTAACAACAACCTTGAAAAGTAGGTACTCTTCTCACTCCCATTTTACTGAAGAGGAAACAGAGGCTTAGAGGTAAAGGAATTTACTCATATGTTGTAGAGCTGGAACTTGGACCCAGGGCTCTCTGAAGACAGAGGCTGAGCTCTTGGTGCAAATATTTGGCCAAAGGCACTGGGATTGTCAGAGGAACATCGACTCTGATTCCACCTCCAAAACCACCCCATCCCACCTTCAGGTAGAGAGCGGCCATCCACAAAGGTGACAGGCTTGCGGAGCTGGCGGTACACCTGGGGTACAGGTGGGTAGAGGCGGAAACTCTCCTTGATGCACATGGTCAAGTAGATCATCTTGCCCAGATCATCCCTGCCACAAAACAGGACATTTGAGAATAGAGACAAGTAGGGTAACAAGAGAAGGCAAGCACCAGCCGCAACTTCACCACCTCATCACCGCATCATCTTTCCCCTCACCACCATATATCCAAGAGTCCGATAAAGATAAGGCCACTCAAACCCAGGAACTGGATCCACTTCCCTCCAACCCCTCCTCATCTTCACTGCTAGGAGAGGAAAGCACAGGACCCTAAATCATATGCACCCAACCATCAAAGACAGGGCCACTTCTACTTCTTTGTTTGTTGGGGCCCCATGGAAGCCCCACAAGTGACAGTTCTTTAGTTCTTTAAGGTTGCTTGGTTTCCCCTGTGGATTTGAAATGGAAAGTACAGGGGCTGATACATGCTGACTGAATGTTCATGAATTATTTGGGTGAACAATGATAAAGTGTGTGTGTGAGTGTGTGTGTGTGTGTGTGTGTGTGTGTGTGTGTGTGTGCACGTGTACACATCTTTTCTCTTTGGCCACCAGAAAGCTCAGACCCAAACGTGAGGTTCAGCTGCAATACTGAGTAGTACCTTATTACAGAGCCCCAAATTCTAAGTCATCCCCTCCTCCCAGCTCCTACTTTTCATTTGTTTCACTCTTTTATTGAATAAGTGTCCTCTAAGTTGTTTAAAGTTCTAGATGGAATTAAGGGAAAGTTTTTAAAATTTTTAACTCAGCCAGACACCGGTGGCACTTGCCTGCAATCCTAGCTAATTGGGAGGCTAGATTGCGAGGATTTCAACTGATAGCTGGTCACATTGGTGGATCATAGTTCCAGGACAGCCTGGGAAAAAAGTTTGCAAAACTCTATCTCAATGCGGGGGAAAGTGGGTATGGTGGTGCACGCCCATCATCCCAGCAATGGTGGGAAACTTAAAACAGGATGATCATGGTCTAGGCAGACCTGAGCAAAAAAGCAAGAGTCTACCTCCAAAATAACCAGAGCAAGAGGGCTGGAGGCATGGCTTTAGGGGTAGAGTGCCTGACTCATAAGTGTGAAGCCCTGAGTTCAAACACCAGTACTGTCAAAAAAAAAAAAGTTTAACTCCATGCCTCAAGCTATGTTTACTTTTTACTCAGCATAGAATATCTGGTCACTGCCTGAGTTCTAATCCTCCTTTAAAAAGTCAATTTATTAGGGCTGGTGGAGTGGCTCAAATGGTAGAGTGTCTGTCTACTAAAAAGTCAATTCATGCCCCACCTCTTCTGATCCCTCGTCCTCAGCATCAAGGCCACTCATTTTTACTCCATCCTGTGGTTTTCTCGGGCTCTTCTGTTATGGCTCCTCCTCTTCCCACCTGCACCCCAGATTGTCACAAGGCTGGACACCCTGGAAAGTTTCCAGCATCTAACCAATAAAAATAAGTAATGGAGAACTCCATTCCCCAAATTCTATCATTGACTGAGCATTTTCTGCACCTCTGCTGTATGCCTAGCCCTATGCTGAAGGCAGCTGAGGAGCCCAGAAAGGTGAGGTGCCTGACAAGATGCAAAGGCTTAAGGGGAAGGAGGCAGTGGAAGAAGCCTGTGAGCGATTCCCAGAAATCATGCTACAAAGAGAGGTTGGTTCACTCGGTGTCATGCTCAGGACTTCAGACTTGAACCAAGAAATGGAGAAACATTTGAAAGTATTAAGTGATGTTGTTTAGGAAACAGTCTTTTCTCCCTTGTCAGGGCTAGAAGTGTGGAATCTGGAGACTATGTGCTGCCACCACAGGCAGGTGGCAAGGGACTGGCTCTCCCAGCTGTCTTATCCTTCATCCTTCATTTCCTCCATTTTTTCTCCCAGTCCTCTCTATTCTATCCAGTAGCAAGATGGACTGGTTCACCCTCAGCCTCACTCACCACTGGAAGGAGTGCTGGTCCCCCAGGATCTCGCGGACCTCTTCCCTACAACGCTGCTGGTGCTCAGGATACAGGGCCATGCAGTAGAGAAACCAGGAGATACCACTGGTGGTGGTGTCATGGCCTTCAAACATGAATGTGTCCACTTCAGCCCGAAGGTCTGCATCTGACAGCATGGTCCCACTTTCATCCTGGGTTAAGGCACAATGGGGCAGCTCAAGGTCTTTCAGGTAGACGCCAAGAATTCTGCACTAGTTTTCAAATGCAGGACTGAGGGAGGGCACGAAGGCTGCTTGGCCAACTGGGGGTTAGGACCTTCCCTCAGATTCCTAATTTTCTTCTGAACCTAGCCTGCTCCGTGAAGCCTTCCCTGACCCCTCTGGCCAAGAGACCTGTGTCCTTCTCCAGCCCTGACTGAAAGCTCTGCTAACTTAGCACACAGAATGCCAATCAGAAGAGGAAGAGATCTTTGTCAATATCTGCCTACTAACCCCTCCACTAGACTGTAAGCACCTGGGGGACAGAGCCAGGTCTTTCCCATCTCTGTAGCCTAGCACAGGAACTACCTCGGGATATGTGCTCAGTGAGTTTATGGAGTGAAGGAAAAAAGGAATGAATACAAAATCTGAATTTGAAGATCCTACAATGCCAAGACTAAGGAATCTTAGAAATCTAGAAATGTCTCCAGGCTGCTACCATATGACAAGGCTCCCAGTTTCTTATTGTCACAACCCAGCCATACACAATTGCATCTCTACACCTTGATTGGCAGGTGTCATGGGACAAAAAATAGGTTATATTTGCTGGAGGGAGGGTTAACAGCCCCTTCTGCTGAGCAGTAAATCGGTCCTAGAATGTTGGTCTGAGGACCCCTCTGGAACCAAGCCTCTGGTGGGACATGTGCACTCACCTGAGCACCTAAGAGAATGTCCAGGAAATCCAGGTGCCTTCGGTTCTGAATCTTCTCCTGCTCCTTCTCATGCTTCAGGGCTTCCTTCCGCTTCCTGATGACCTGGTCTGGTCCAGGAGCACAGGTGTCACTGCCTGGGAACCATCCCCTACCCATAGGGGAATTGAAGTCCTGCACTAGGAGGGACCCAGAAGATCCCAGAAGAAGAACCCAGGCTTCCTAGGGGTGGACCCTGTGGGAAAGGCCCACCTGTATGGTCATGGGCTGTCTGGCAAGCCCTCAGGAAGCGGCGGCCATGTGGAGTGAGCCAATAGATGAAGTCATTGTGGTACTGGAAGGAGTCAATGCGCTGCTGCATCAGCAGTGTGAGGTCACTGACTGCCAGGTAGTAGTCACTGTCCCTGTACAACAGGGGGTGCAGGGAGGAGCAGCTCAGACACTGACTGGGGGACAGATCCCTGAGCGTCTACCTTCCAGGAATCCCACCCAACCACAGCAGAGGGAGAGGATTCCTGCTCCTCCTGTTCCCTCCCTTAAGCCTCCTCACTAATGCCAAATGTGTCTCTCCACCGTGAGTGAGGCCTGTATCTTCTCTCAGGCATGACCAGGAACTCTGCCTGCTCCCCCTTCTGAACAGCCTGGGAGGTGCCCCTGACCTGTGGCTCAGGCCGCTGTCCGCTTTGCCAAAGGTGCACTTCATGAGTGTGTCCAGAGCCATGTGACCCACATCACTGAAGATGTCAAAGCTCCTATTCTCCTGAGCTTTTTTCTCCCAGTTGTCCTGTAACCCAGAGATAGGAGGCAATGTGAGCACCAACTGGGCTAAGTACTCCACCCTGTGCTCCAGGACTGCTGGAGCTAATCATCCACCACCAAGCCCCACTCCACACAAACACCCTGTCCTTTTCCCGCCCTCCATCCTGCAGGAATGTGTGGTGGACAGCTTCTGGGTATCAGACTCAGAGGGCAGAACCAGCAGACTGATGTAGTCCATCACACACTTTCTCCCAGATAGGGCAGATATAAGAAGCAGGGGACCGAGAGGTGGTGGGCTTCCCAGCACAGTGTGTGTTAAAAATCAGGCCTGTAGTAATGCTGGGGTGAGGTGGTGGGGTCCTACTAACTGAAAGACAAGCCTGGTTATTGTCCAGCCCTGAGACTACAAGTCTGGTCTAACATGCCTCTTAGAGATGAGCCTTAAAGATGAATTTAGGCAGTTGTGGTAGGCAAACAATAAAAAAGGAGCTGACTCTTAGATGTAAAGGGCATTTCTGACACTCTCAAATATAGGCAGCCCTCAGATCAGCTCCATTAGGGGACTTTCTGCAGCCTCCCAGAGCTCTTTAGCTGGCAAGAAAGAGCGCATGATGAACTTCAGCACCCAGCCAGCAGTGGCATGCAGCAAGAGACAGCAGAGCAGGGCTTTGGCCACTGTTGCAGGCAAAATGTGGACATGACCTCAGGGTATCCTCCCCCCTGTGGAGCATAACTTGCCCTCGTCCTGGGCAAAAGGAGGGTATAGAGAGCTGGTGCACAACCTTCTGCAGGGAGCTCACCAGCATGGCACGTGCGGAGTCAGCAAACACAGCCACATAGGGCTTCAGCACATCATAATGGAAGCCAGGTGTCAGCAGCCTGCGGTGCTGGAACCACTTGGGCCCATCCAGAACCAGCAGGCCTTTTCCTGGGAAGTGATGGAAGACAGAGAATTAGGAAGTCCAGGCAATCCTGCCCCAACCCTGGCTGTTAAGACAAGGATACCCACCTCCCATCCTCAATATGTGAACCTTGCAGAAGTGAGCCATTGAAAGACCAGGTATTGTCTTCTGGGACCCCACTCCCAAGCTACCAGGACCTCAGGACACAGAGGAGGCAGCAATTCTTGGCTGAGTGTGCTCCTTCCTCAGGGTAGATGACTCATTTTCTACGTCTCAACTGCACCCACAAAGCCTGGGCTCCAAGAACTTGTGTCATATGTCACTGGACTCAGACACAGAAGATGTGCTGCCAGGGACAACAAGGCAGGAGGGAAGCCCGCTAGGTCTTGGCTCTAAGTTGCTGAAATGGTGGCCACAGCTTCAGGACTTGGGAGAAATCTGTCATGTTTCTGCTTTGTGGCCCTATCCTCCTGCCCCTACACACACCCAGCCTTGGAAATGCATTCCTATCTTCAAAACTGCCTCTCATTTTGTCTTTCCTTTTAGCCTCCCTTTCATGGATGAGGAGAGAGTAAGACTCACTGAAGTCCACAAAAGGACTTCCTTGTGTTACTCTCTGAGTAAACAGTCTTGTTACTGTTATCTTCCTCTTGCCCTGCCCTTTCTTAGCTCTCAGGAAGCTGCCGAGACGCCTGGAGATCATGGGTAAAGCAAGGACTTTAAGAAGCATAAGAACATGGCTCAGAAATATCAGTGGCTCCCACCCATCCTCAACATAAACCGACAGTACTAATCCTGACAGCCAAGGATGGCCAGTCCCTCCCTGCCCAGCCTCATCTCCCAATCGAGGTCTGCCTTACAGTCACCCAGACAGTTCTCAGCCTCTGGCGACATCAACCATGGTCCTATGACCACACCCTTCCTCAGGCACTTTCCCTGGACAGCACCACTTACCAAAATTTCCTGTAGGTGCAACTCCAAGAAGCCATTCTTCATACCCAAACATTCCCCAGAGCCCTGCCCCTGCCTAAAATGGGGAGGAGATGAAGACCCAAGTAGAGAAAGTGCCTGGCCCCACTTCCCATGCCAGCTAGAAGCTCCCCTGCTCCTCTTGTCTCGCTACAGAGAACTGAGCTTATGACAGACACATGGGGCCAGGCTGTCCAGCTGATGGGACAACTGACTGTGGAGGGCAGGGCAGGGCAGGATCCTGGTCACCCAACTCAAAAATGGGAAGGGAGGGGCCAGAAGGCAGGTGCTCCACTCACCAATCCACTGGAGAAAGAAGTCATACACATCCGGGGCCTTAGGGTCTGCAGAAGGAGAGGTGGGTCAGATGGAACAGTGAGTTCTAAAAAGAGGCTTGTTGATAAGCAGGGTGGGGACTTGGCCATCCTTCTCCCAGACTTTGGACACAGATCCTGATCTTTTCCCCACATTGTCTCCTGAACCCTTTGCTCTCAGGAAGCCCCACCCTCTCCCAGGGAAACCTCACCCCCGCGGCTATACACGGCTTTGGCATAGTCAGGCTCATAGATGTTCAGGAAGCCAATGAATTGTCCAAACCAGAGTGGGTGGGCATAGGGGAACTGGTGGGCCCAGGACACCACCTTGTCCAGGCACCCGATCTGCTGGATCTGAAATGGTAATAGAAGGTGAGAACCACTCAGGAACCCAGTGTCACCCAGCCAGGTTCCAGGTCTCTAGGCAGAGAAGGGAGTATACTGCCCAGGCAGGCCCTGGGACCTCCCTCCCTCCTGTTGCATAGTCCCTGTCCTGAATAGTTCTGGTGTAGTACCCATACCAACCCCATAGTCACTGCTTTAAGTCCAGGGATCTTTGTCTAACCCAAGTCACTACCCTCAAGGGCTCTAGAAATTGGCCTCTTTGGGGCTCCAACTACCAGTTATGTCTTCTCTGGGTTCCAATTCTCCCAGGCCATCCATACAGTTTGATGTAAACAACCACAGATTCATCCCTCAGATTCCCGAGTTCAACTCCAGGTGGTTACAAGAGTTTTAATCACCTTTGAGCAGATAATGACAAAAAGAAGATAAAGGGATAAAAATCATCTCTCCCCACAGGTAAGAGGGAAATCTGGTGACCTTGCCTCTTTTCTAGCTGGTATCCCTGGCAATACTCCCTTCCCTATGTCTCTCTTATTTTTCTATCTGCCCTCCTGGATTTTCCTTAACAACTTTCTGATTACCTGGTCACTCCTTTTCTCCTTACCCCTACAAGGTCCAGGGAATCCAACTGGACATGACAGGGAAAGGCTGAAGTCACAGAAAATCCAGACTTATAGGATCTCAGAGTTGGAAGGAGCCTTTGACTAGTCTGATTCATCTGAGCACTACTCCCCTCCTTATCACCCATGCTTGTGCCCTTCTATAGCATCCACCGATTGACAAGAGACCCTAAGCTCACACTGACTCTGATCTTGATCACAGATAGCTTGTCACAGCCTCCCAGTGCCCAGTGCCTTTCTCCTAGTTGTCCTAATTGTCCCAGGAACCCGGGGAGAGGAAGGACAGCTTCTAGCACTTGACCTCACAGCTATGGCTAAAACCCCTTCAAGAGGACTGGGACATCATCCTTCTGGAGGACATGTGGCTGCTCGCCAGATCCTCTGGGTTACACAACAGGATGCCTCAGACTTGTCCTCAGATCCACTGAATTGGGACACTTACTAGGATGTCTGGGCCAGCTTGTTTTTGTCCTGAGGAAGGAAGCAGGGGAAAAGCAGAGTGTAGAGATAATTCACTGCACTCAAATCTCCAGCCCCATCCCCCTCATCCTCTCATTTGCACTCCTTGTTGACCCTTCCAGGAATAAACAATAGGATATTCTTGCTTTCCAAGAACCTGAGTAAATTTTTCTCCAAGAATCAGATCAGAAAGGCATGTTATGTTGTCTACTCAAACTACTACCTCTCTTTATAGGTGGGAAGAGTGCAATCCTATGACCAAAGGGTTAGAGCAGACCCATGAGTTAGGGAAGATCAGGGATCTTGACTGAGGCTCTTCCTGCTATCTTTCCTGTCAACAAAGCTGCTCAGGCTTTTGGCCAGTTGATCTGAAGTTACCTGTTTTGTCTATCTTTGGGTGACATCAACATGGGTTACTATGACTCTCCTAGCCAACTATGTTTTGCATAGGAAATGATGATGGGCCTTGTCCAAATTCAAAAAACTAGCATCATCCCCAGGGCATTAGGTTCCAAAACTTAGGCATGATGCTAGTTTTTCCCTAGCCCCAACACCTCTTCTGTCTTCAGCATCCAAAGATGAACTCCAGCCCCAAGAATGACCAGTTGGAGGGGGAGTACAGGAGAGCATTCAGACACCTAAGAGGATAGAAGGACAGGGGGCCCAAAAAATGCCTAAGGGTCCAGGAAGATGCAGTCATTAGTCCTCAGCCTGTGTGAGTGGTTTTGCTGCCTCAAATTTGGTTCCCAAAGAATTCATTCACTCTTCCAGTACATAGACATTGAGCATTCTATGTACCAGGTGTTACAAGTCCCTGGGGATGTAATAGTGAGCAAGACAAAGCCCTGCCCCTCCTGCAAGCCTACATTTCAAGTGGGGAGAAAACAAATAAAAAAGAACAAAATACATCAATAATAGGATTTCAGGTAGTGATAACTCTTGCAAGAAAAATGAAGTAAGGTGTGGATCTGCTACAGTAGACAGGGGTCAGGTGGGTCAGGGAAGGCCTCCCTGAGGTGCTATTTAAACAGAGATCAGCAGAAACACCTTTTAGAAAGTTCCGTAGCATTATCCATAATCTGCCTCTCAAAAATTTCTCTTTTCCCAACTGCCCCCCTACTCCTCTGATTCCCACTCTCAGCTGATGACTCTTGCTCCACCTTGCAGAGAAGGTAGACACCATCAGATAAGAAAGCCCAAAAGTCAGCCACAAGACTTGCACAACCACCTGGCCTGCACTCAGCCTCTCCACCAGTCTAGTAAAGTCCTCCAGGCCTATCCAACCCCCTTGGAGTACTTCCTCTCCTACCAACATTTAAAATGTGATCCAGTCTCTCCCAATTGCAGAGAGAAAGAGAGAGAGAGAGAGAGAGAGAGAGAGAGAGAGAGAGAGAGAGAGAGAGAGAATGAGAAATTTAAAAAGGAAACAAAACTTCATTAGTTCCACCCCCAACCCCTCCTTGTCAACTGAGACCTGCCTTCTTCCTTCCTTCAGAAACATCTTCTTTTGTTGTTACTTTTTCTGGGGGGTTCAGTGTTGTTTTTTGTTGTTTGTTTCTTTGAGACAGGGTCTTGCTATGTAACCCAGGCTATCCTACAACTATTCATCCACCTGCCTCTGCCTCCCAAGTGCTGAGATTATAGGTATGCACTATCACTGGCTCATAACCTAACTTCTCAAAGGAGTTCTTCCCACTTCAGTTCCCATCATACCACTTGCTCCTGCTGATGTATCCAGTATCCTCCCCGGTGTTAAACGCTGACAACTACTAGCTGCCGTGACACAGTTGACTCCTTCTTACTCTTTTCTGGATGTCCTCCTTGTCTCCTGATGCCCCTCTCAGTGTCTACTCCCTCATTGTGCGTCCTCAAGGATGATGCTCCTCCAAGTCTTACCTTGGGCCTCTTTCTGTCCTGCACCTTCTCTCTGGAGGCTCTCACCTTCTCCCATGCCCACGTTTGCTACCTTTCTTCCTCACTCAACATCTCATCTCAGCTGATCATTATCCTGAGACTCCCAAACATCAACACCCACAGACATCTCTACATGACATCCTCAGACCCAGGATACTGAGACTCAAGTTCATACACATGTGTTTATATATATCATGTTTGCCCCCTAAATCTGCCCCTCATTCTGTCCCAAGGAATGAAATTGCTACCCATCTCAATACTAACTGGAAATACAGAATATGGTTTTCTCCATGGTTTACAGTGATATCAAAAAGGTGCCTTGTGAAGGCTGGCCTTTACTGCTGCAGGCCCACCAGAGCTAAGAGAACCAGATACAGCAGCAACCAGGAGGAGGCTTCAGCATCAAATTTTCTAAATCTAGTATTAGAAACTCCCATTCCTGGATACTGATAGGTGTCCCAACCTCTGAACCTCCCTTCCAATGCCTCAGATCCCCACATGTTTCAATGCAGATATAGAAATTCATTTCTTTTGATTAAATTCCCCAAATCTCATCCTTGTGGCTCAAAGTTCTTTTCTGCTTTCAGGTGGCATTGCCAAATTCTGCTCTGATATCTCAATTTAACAAAGCCAAGGGCAACCTTTGACTCTTTTTTCCTAGTAGATAAAAAGGACCTCACTGACGCTCTCACATCTATGGCAGAGGCCTTGATGCCTTTTCCCTCTCCTCTGCTTCCACACGAAGACCTGGCCTACTTTACTGCTCACTCCTCCCTATTCCACTAGCTTACTCCTCAACATCTCCCTGTATCACCTCCACCTTGGCCCCCTGCCTTCTTTTTGTCCGCCACCCTGACTTTCTTCTCCCCTATTTGCCCCCTTCCCTGGCCCTCTACTGATAATTTACCCTCTACCCTAGCCCTTCTCCTGTTTGTCCTCTACTTTGGCACCCTGTCTCCTATTTGCACTCCATCCTGGCCACCCTGCCTCCTTATGGAGCTATTTATCAGCTAGTTGCTTGAGAAAAAAGGAATAAAGACCAGCTTGATATGAAAGCAAGAGAGAACAAAAGAAACCAAGGTATCAGGATGTTTGGCATCAAGAATTCCCCTACAATGATTTAACAGTTGACATCTGTCTGCTGAGCAGTTTGCTAAGTCTCTGTATTTTATCCCTTTTGATTCTCTTATAACCTAGAAAAGTAAAGATGATTTCTCCATTTTATCAAGAAGAAAATGGAAGTACAAATGACTTACCCAGCAAAAGCCCATGATCAATGTGTACTAAATATAGTGACCAAGAGTCCTCATTATCCAACACAAAGTCAAGGGGACTTCTAGCAATGGGTAGGGCCAGTGAGGAGGCCTCAGAAATCTCAAGGGATCACCTTTCCTTGGGCTGGGAAATAGTATTCCTTGCTACACACACACACACACACACACACACACACACACAGAGGTCAGATTTGTCAGCCCTCCCAGAGGCTGTAAACTTAGACCTACAATGAGTTCTTGCTATGTGCAAAGTCTTCCTCAAGCCCCAGAGTGGAGAGAGAAAGATCCCAGAAGAATAGGATCTGCCCTGCCTCAAGGGGACACATTCTTAAAATTGAGTAAGATGACAGGTAGATGCTACCAGGGCTTCCACACTGTAACTGGAGGCCAAGAAAGAAGAAATTAATATTGATGGATAGCTCTTTCATACCCCCAAAATCATTGCCCACCAATATTCTTCCTTCTCTTCCAATGCTCATTCTAAATGGGTGTAGGGATCAACTTTCAGTTACTTTTTATGGACTTATCATATTCTGAATTAAAATGTAGGATTCCTGGGCCCAGCTTTGACTTGACTCCTAAGCTACTTGTTATATGGATTTAAGTAAACACCTCACCCCTTTGAATTTCAACTTCGTCATTGTTACATTAGGGAAACTAATCCCTACCCTGCCCTTCTCCTGGCTCAGGTTCAGGTGTGGATTCAACCAACAGCAGAGGTGCCAAGCTCTGGAGGAATGCAGGGTGGTGTTGTCCCACTGGTGTCAAATGGTTCCCCAGGAAACCTTTGTAGTACTCAAGAGCACCCGTCTAATCCTTGCACTCCCTTCCTGGTGTCAGGCAAAAGCCCTCCAGATAGTTGTGCTGGTGCCAAAAAGCCAGAGGTAGGCTGCATTCCAGGCTCTTAGTACACTCCCAAGATGAGGGCAAGAACAACTGAGGTGAAGAGCTCAGCCAGTTCCTGCATGAAGTTATGGGGGAACAACATCCCTGTCCTAGGAAAATCTTGGCTGAGGGCAAACCCAACTCTGATGGAGGCAGGCAGAAGTAGAGGGGCACAGCAGAAAAGGATGGGTGATGGAAGAGGGAGAATAACAGAGACGATAAACAAAACCAGGGTATAATACCTGTATATGTGGAAACATCACAACAAATTCCCCTGTATAAATATCATACTAATGAAAACATTACTAAAGAAAGAAACAATCAAACAGATTAATTATTCAAGTAAAAAATAAGATGAATAAATAGTTTAAGTAATGGCCTAAAAAAAAAAAAAAGAGGAAAAGATTGAAAGTTTCCTTAAATACCACACATACTCTGTTAGGGTCAGATTTCAATCTTCCCTTGACTCTGCTTCCATACTTGGCAAAGACCCTCCCAAACCCCACCTTGATACCTCCACTTATCTTCTCCATCACTCTGTCCTCTGTGGATGTCCCTCCATACTCAGACATTCTCTGTTCATTCATTCAGCAATGCCTGGTCTGTAACAGGCTGCCACCTGTACCTCAAGGGCACAAGGATGAATCAGACCAGATCTCCATTCTCCAGAGTCTACAGACTAGTAGGGAAGATGAACAAGGGCTGAGATGAAAAGAATAGAGCAGATGTGAAATCCTGGGAAGGCATGTTCCCTTCTGGACAGTAACTTCCTTGAAAGCCTAGGCAGGGTCCAGTTCTCTCTTCAACCCACCTTTTCTTATCTTAGATGTTCCCAGGATATAGATAGCTTACTAGGCTATCCCTGGAGGGTTATCTGTAAGGGGCAAGGATAGGCCTAAAGGTTAAGTTCTTATCCAGTATCAATCACAGAGGAGAGGCAATTCCCTAGATAGAGGATGAAGAAAGTGGATTCAAGAAGTAGGAAAAGAAATTATCCCTTCTCTGAGCCTTCATCTCTAGCATCTGTACTGGGGTTCCCAAACCTGGCTTCAGGTCAAAACACTTGTGGTTGGGAGGGGGGTGTTAGATTCCTAGTTCGTCTGACAAATTAGAATTTCTCTGCACTGTGGGCCCCGAAATCTGCCTCTCAAAGTTGACTCCACGCCACTGCCTTGTACTCAGAAATGGCTATTTGGATGTCCATGATAGGAGGAATTCCTGAGAGTAGATGCTAAGATGGTCCCACTATGCTTCTGAAACAGCAGGATGAGCCAGGATCTGAACCCAGGAAGATGCCATGGTTCCTGAACCACCCATAAGCCTGGGAGGGAGGGAGGCCTGTTGGACACTCTGGAAGCGAATACCCTTACTCTCATAAGACAGCTCTTATCTCTACCTTCACCTTTGTTTTATTCCTTAGTAACAGAATCTTTACTCCACAGATCAAAAGGACATTGGTGAAGCTCTAAACATGCTTGCCTAGTACTGTCAGACTATGGGAATTTGGTTTCTCCTCTATGCCATAACCAAGCCTCTGGCACACCCTAGTCTCAACCTTGGCCCTCCAAATGTTAGGAAGGCATTTGTGGTCTTCTTGGGCTCCAACTTTGAAGTGCTGTCTGCTTCTGAAACCAGTTTGAATGGTAGGAGTTAGGGAGCAATACAGTGGGAAAGCAGATTGCCTCTGCCTAAGTGGATCACCTCCCTCCCCAGCCTTCAGGGAATTCAGCCTAATTCTCTAAAGGAAGGGAAGCTAGCTCCTTTCTCCAATCTTCTCCACATACCTCATAGGCATGCCCAAAGAGCCAGTGGGTGGGGGGTCCTGGGAAGCTGTCCATGGCCCTGGCCAACTTCTGCCTCCTCAGAAGCAAGCGGAGGAGCTTGAGAAAGCCTATGAGCAAGATCACTGCAGAAGCCCACAGGCCCAGGTGGGAGAGCCTCAGAGAGAAGAAGCTCAGCGCCATGGCTGCAAGCTACAGTGCCCAGGCTCCAGGCTGCCTCCAGAAGCCCCTGGGTTTTCTTATACTCCTAACCTGGGCATCCTGCCAGTTCCCACCCCCAGCCACGCCCTGCAGACAGCAGCAGCCTAGGCTGGGCCAAGTGCCATAGGGTGGAAACAGCAATCTCAAAATTCACAGACAACAGAGGAGGGCCTGGCTGGCTTCTCTCAACTTGTCTGAAGAGAAGTAAGGTAGTGGGCTTCAAAGAAGCCCACCAAGGTTTCTTGGAGGAGAAAATAGAGGGCAATTCTAGGTGTAGTCATTGCCATAATAAGAACTTTTTCCTACAAGCACCTTGTATGTTTAAGGGAATTTTTACACACTATCTCTTTTAATCCAAACTACAAGGAAATCATAGGTGCTCACTTTTTATACCTATTTCCCAGATAATGAAACTAAGGCTTGGCTTGCCTGTGCTTTCTTATAAGAAAACTTCCACTGACCCCTTCATTTTTGCCAGGTTCATGATGCTTTAACTCCTGTTTTGTGAGGCACCTTCAGGGATGAAATTACAGCCCCAGAATGGAGCTCTTGGGTCAGAAAAGGGCTAACTGTACCCCCAAAACTATAGTACACATTCAACACTTAGAACATAGAATATTGTCTTCAGAGTGATTAGAAAAGATCATCAAATTCAATCCTTCTTGGATGGAGCTATTTAGGCCCAGAGAAGGGTAGAGAAATGTCCAGAGTTGCACAGCAAGGCAGTAGCTGTCCTCAATGCCACAGGACAGGGTTCTTGAAGAACAAACTTGGCCAAGGCACCTGCCTTTGCAGAGACTGTCTTCTGTTCCTCTCTTTGTTGGGTTGTATCAGTCAGAGCCCCAGCAGAACACAGAATTCACTTCTGGTGTTTCAGATGATTCTTGGATGCATGTTTCCTTTCAGAAGGATAGTCAGAATTATGAGGTATCAAACAAAATGGGATCCAGAGACCAGCAAGAGCAGGAAACCCATCAACACTTGTAAGCTTAAGGAACTAAGAGAAGAACAGTCTTCCAAGAACCTGGTAGAAGCTGCATTTATGGGGAACAGGATAAGTGATGCTGGCACAGGAAAGGAACCAAGAAGTAATGTCCCAAACCCTTTTCTCTCCTATCTTCTGTCTCTTACTGGTGTCTCCTATCAGTCAACTCCAACCAGAAATGAGAATGCAAGGCATCCTATGGGAGTCAGTCTGTGGGAGCCAGCTTCCCAGCAGGGAGAGGAGAGCAAAGACCAAGTGTGGTAGGGAGGTGGGAAGAGTAAACCAGGACACATGTGGACTTGGAACTCAGATCTCAGAACTCAGATGGCAAGTAATGACTCAGAGAATGGTGAAATGTCATCATGACCTCTTCACCCCTTCTGGCAGAGGAGACTAAGCCTCCTCCCTGTTAAGGAGGTAGCATATCTAGTTCTACCCATAGGCAGAGAAAGCAAGAACAGAATATGATGAGTGGAACTTCTCCATTGATCTGTCACACTTCCTGAAATCCTACATCTGTGCTTCATTGTATTGGATCAACACACTGATGCTCCATTTAAAATGCAATTCACCCAGGTCAGAAAATAAGGGAACATGATGAGCTATCTGCAGACTTCCATACTTTATAGTGAATTTGTGCATCAGCACGGTCCCAGCTTGGCAGTGTGGTGAAGGGAGTGTTTGGGAAAGAGCCTGAGGGGGTACCATTGGATGAAACAGCCATGATCCCTGGTAAGACTATATGGGATTCACCTGGAAGCAAGTAGAGCTAGCCTAGACAGCGTTAAGTGAATAGAGTAGACATTGATTGAGTGAGTTCACAGCATCCATTTCTTTTATTCTCCCTTCTACAGCATAAGATGAATTTATTGCCTTGAGGGTAAAATATGATTGGCCTTACCCTCAGTTCCAGTATGGGCCTATATTTGTGCAGAACGATACCCAGTGTTTATAGTCTATTTGTCAGACCCTGATTTGCACTCCTTGGCTCTAATCCGGAAGCCATTCAACTTCAGAAGACAGGTAACCACAAGGCCAGAATCAGAGGCCAAGTAGCAGCCAACTTCCAGGTCCTAGCCCACTAGCTACCCACACCCATCCAGCTTTGCAGAGTGATTTTTGGAAGCCAAAATGTACTCTCCAATTCAGTAATGTGCAGGAACAGCATGGAACTGGCTTGCAAGAGCAGATTATAATCACTTCCTAGCTTTAGGTGCAGTAACATCACACCAGTTGCTTAGACTTGGCTGTCATGGGAGTATTTACACCACAGGAATTGACAAGTGCTACAAATTAAGGCTATCTCCCCAGGGGAGCCAGCTGCTAAACATTTTCCAACATACCATTGTCCCAAATCCCTAACTGCTAAGTAACTGTCTGTCCTTTCCAGTGGCACTTGTCTAGTTCATCACTATTATGCAGGTCTGTTGGCCAAGACTTGCATGGAAACAATATATGGTAATTTCAGGCTAGACTTTTGTAGCAGGAAGAAGGACAGAGGGATGGATAATCAGGGTAGGAACTCAGCTGTATCTAGCTTTTAATTGCTTTTGAAAGAGAGGTGACTGAGGGTATAGCTCAGTGGTAGAACATATTCCAGCATGCATAAGGCCCTGGGTTTGGTCTCCAGCAGAGACAGAGAGAAAGAGAGAGAGAGAGAGAGAGATCAGAAGCAAATATGGCAAAATATTCACATAGGTTTCTGTTCTTTTCTATATTTTCAGTTTTATGGCATCTTGTCTTTTAATTTAAAGTCAAAGTTAAGGGCTATAAATGTGGTTCAGTGGTAGAGCACGTGCCTAGCATGCATGAGGTTCAATCTCCAACTCAGGGAAAAAAAGGTCAAACTTAAAACTCCACTTGTTGTTCAGTGCCTCCACACAGTGGCAGGGGCAGACTCACATGGGACATGATTTGAGGAGAGGTGGCAGCAACAGTGGCAGTGGCAGTGAGAAGGTGGCCTGTTGAACTTCTAGTAACAGTTATGGTGTCTTTCTGACTCCAGACAATCCAGTTGATCTAAATACAACCAGAAGTGATCTTTTGACCCCAGCAAGATCCTGGGGATTTCCTAAGGTGTGATCGTAGTAGCAGGAATACCAGAAGAGGAAGAAAGGACACTTTCAGAGACTGGGGAGGCAGGAGATCCAGCTATCTCATTGGAATATTAGAAAGATGTAAAGTAAGTAGTGCTATTTCCCTTTTGCTTTTTAAATGGAAATTATTAAAAGAGCTCATATTCTCATCTTTGGGGCCCCAGTCTGAGGACCACTTTATCTAGCTAAAATGTTGCAGAAGGTACTGAGCAGAGCTGGGAGTAGAGTTCGGATTCCTCACTCCCATCAGATTCACATCTGCAATCTCAGAAAACTCCCAGCATCTCCCAGTCCCCAGCATCAGAGAAGGTTTCAGTTTGGCAGTGCTGTGGAATTGTTGCCTAGAGTTGCCGGGCACCACACGTGGAATAAAGAGAGCTCTCTCTGCCCGAAGCCCCTAAAGCCTCCTTCACAATCTAAGATCCTTCCTTCAAATTTCCTCTGTCTCCAGGTGCACACAAGAAAACATTTCTGTCCTCACTCCCAGTTCTATGGGCAGTTTACAAGTTACTTACCACCAGAATTACAGAGCACAAAGTTAAGATTAGCAATAAGACTTTTGGTCAATTGGCAAGCCCTAGAGAGGAGAAGAATTTGGCCAACAAGTCACTGAAAGAGCTAGGAAATTTAGAACTTCAGTCTCTAGGTTTACACAATCACCGAGGTTGGAAGTTCCCTGGCAGAACTTGGAAACTACAAGGAAATAAACAGGAAAGAGAGAAGAGAGGTCTGAGAAAATCTAGTGATGGAGTCCAAAGTGGAAAACAGAACTCACAGATGGGGTCCCTGGCAACTGGGACCTGAGCTCCCAGAGCTCAGAGGGTCCTGAGCTCTTTGGCCCAGAAGGTGGAGTCACAGAAACAAATTTCGGGGCCTTCACTAATTCTGAAGATCAACCCAGAGGATACATCTTGGAGCCAAAGGGGAAAGCAAGCCCCTACCTCCAACACAGCCATGTGGAGGTGAGGACAGTGGGAGGTGATAATAGTGCCTGAGCTGGGAGGAATTCACTCAGCCAGATTCACAAAGCTGACAGTTGGCAGTCACAGCAGAGCCTGGCAGGGATGATCACAGTGTGTGGCCACCCCTCCGCCTTAGTTTTATCTTTTTTCCCTAGCTCTATTGATGACACCCTGATGTAATGGAGGAGATGCAGCACTAATATAGGATGAATATATAGAAGGACAAAGAGATTTCTTATAAGGAATTGACTGGTGATTATGGAGACTGGCAAGTCCCAAGAACTCTGCTTAGCAAGCTGGAGACCCAGGATAGCCAATGGCACAGTTTGTCAACCTGAATAATAAAACAGTAAGAAAGAAGTTCTCCAAAGAATAACAACATTTAAAGCCAGGTGTAGTGCTACTGTTAGGAATGGGAATCCTATTCCCCCGAGAGACAGAGAGCCAGGCGTGAATGCAATCAACAAAGCAGAGTTTATTGGGCTGGCTAGCCAGGGTCGAGCTCCCACACGGACACGCAGGACCGGTTAGGAAAACACGACCCTGAGCCTCTTTAGGGGAAATCTTATATACACCACGACCTGCCGTTACAGCAAAAGCCCGCGCAGCACTTAACCAATGATTTTGTAACACAGAGTAAAAGGTCAGCAGTTGCGCGCGTATTTTCGTTATCAACATTGAGCAAGCAGACAGAGCACATCTTGTACGTACATCCCGTCATCTTTCGCAACCTTCTCACATTCCTCACATTCTATATCCCCGAGCCGAGCCCTGCTGCCCTGCTTATCTTATCTACACGGGGCATCTGGTACCGGTTTCTCCAACAGGGGGGTGGGGTCCACTGAGACATCTCATTCCTTCTTATCCCTTTCATTCCCCCCTTTTCTTATGGCCTAAATTGAGGAATCATTCTCAAGGGGATGAAGAGCCTGATATTGTTGGTGGAGGACCAGAAGTTGGATAGTATTAATTCGACCTTTGACAAAAGTCATAAGTCGGTTTAGAATCCAGGGTCCTATGGTAACAAGTAATAGGAAGATTATTATTGGCCCTGCCAGTGCAGATAAAAGGGTAGCTAACCATGGGGACTGGTTAAACCAAGACTCGAACCAGCTTTCCCCGGCCTCTTTTTCTCGTTTTCTTTGTTCCAGGCTCTTTCAAAGTTTAGACATGGAGTCACGAACAACTCCAGTATGGTCAGCGTAAAAACAACATTCTTCCCCTAGAGCAACACATAGTCCCCCCTTTTGGAGGAACAACAAGTCCAGACCTCGTCGGTTTTGAAGTACTACCTCAGACAGAGAAGTGAGGGATTTTTCTAGGTGGCTAATGGACGTTTCTATTCTCTCTATATCTTCGTCTATGGCTGCGCGCAGTGAAGACATCCCTTTCTGCTGGGTGGCCAAAGAAGCTATGCCGGTTCCTGCTCCCGCTAACCCTAGGCTGAGTAGGGTAGCAATAGTTACTGTGGAAATAGGTTCTCTCTTTTTCCTTTTTTCAACCATTTTTGTATTCCAGTATGAATATAGACTCTCTTCCGAATGATAGAGGATGCGGGGCAGCACAGCCACTATAACACAGAATTCTTTAGAGCTGTTAAACACCTTAGTTGATAGGCACAGGGTGAGTCCGGACCGCGAGCATAGCCACCACCCATTGTCCTTTGGAATTACCCATTTAATAGCATTTTCCCAGGTATAACTGGCGTTAATAACAGTACATAAGTCTCGTCTATTCTTTGGCACTTTTCCTAAGCAGGTTCCTTGGCTGCTTACCTGTTGTATGGTCAGACCTCTCTTACGGTCTCCCCAGGAACACTGAGTGGGGTTTTCCTCAGATGAGGTATTGTGAGTGGTGTTTAGCCCTATTGCCTCATATAATGGGGGCCTCACATCATAACATAACCAACAGGAGTTAGTCATGTTAGGGTTGGTGTGGTTTAACGTCAGGAAGGCAGTGCCCACTAGGTCCCAGAGGGGGTCTTCAGATCCGGTCATGAGACTGGGCCTCACCAGGGGAGGGCTGGTTCCTGATGGTCTTGGAGTTGTAACATTAGCCCGGGCTATGGTTGAGGGAAGGTGGTGAGTTGTGGAAGGTCGGGGAGGTGGCTTTACATAGGGTGGCCTAAGTACCTTATTAGGGCCTACTGCTGTGGACGGTGGCCCCGTGGGCTCAGCTTTCAATCTGACTACTATGGTTGAGCCAGAGTGTCCACCATATTTATAAAATACAATTCCCCATGCCCTTCCTTGTATCCATCCTGGGGTGTCCTTTTTGCCAGCTTCAGTGAAAGTGACCTTGATTCTATCTAGATCTGCGGGCCGGCACTCGCGGGTGATATGCGGAAAGCGCAGGCCCCCCCACATCTGCTTCCCCATGGTACCCCATTTACAAAGGCAAATTTGAGCAGGTCTGGTTTTGATACTACCCATTTCCATTCACCATCGTTAGATGTGACGCATGCCCACGACTTACAGAAAGAGTATTGTATCCCCCCACAGTCTTTGCTCTTTTGGTGGCCCGGGCAAGCATAAAAACCATAGCGTCGAGCTGAGTCCGGGGCGGTGGCCCTGTAGGTAGGATTGATGTCTCTGAAGCAGAATTGTAGTTCTGGCCACCAAGTTCCCAATGGGGCAGTGTGAGTAGTCTCGTTGAGGGTGGTATGTGTCTCCCCATCGGTGAGTATCCAGGTTTGTTTATAAGGCTGGTGAGGGTTGGTTTCGGCAAGGCTCCTGCTCCTGGCAATGAGCAGGATCAGGAAGATCATCCAACTCATTCGTGACGGCTCCTGAAGACTCTGCATGTTTTTGGGGCCGCAAGAGCTTTAGCTATAATGGGTTGTCTGGGTGCCGCCGTACGGTCCACTCTTTAGCCCCTTTTTGTTTTTGATGATTGGCTCGACGCACGTGGGAGTAATGGATCCAAGGTCCGATGCCGTCAACCTTGAGGGCGGTAGGGGTGGTAAACAGTACAACATAAGGTCCTTTCCATCTAGGCTGTAGGGTTTTGGACTGATGCCTTTTAACCCATACCATATCCCCCGGGACTATGCCATGTTCCGTGTTCGGGGTCCTCTCAGCAGTATGGTACGCTTGAATTAGGGGCCATATTTGTTGTTGTACTTTAGCTAAAGCCTGTAGCATAATCAGATAATTTGGGGCCAGATCATCTAGTCTCGGGCCTAAGGTCCTTTGAATGATGGGGGATGGAGCCCCATACAGGATCTCAAAGGGGGTTAGCCCATGGACATACGGGGAGTTCCGGACTTGGAAGATGGCCAAGGGAAGGAGTGTCACCCAATCACCACCAGTCTCCAGGGCCAATTTGGCTAAAGTCTCCTTTAGTGTCCTATTCATCCTTTCTACTTGCCCTGAGCTCTGGGGGTTGTATTCACAATGTAACTTCCAATTGGCCCCCATAGCCTGGGCTAGTCCCTGCAGGACTTTACTAACAAAAGCCGGACCATTATCTGACCCAATTGCCTCGGGCACCCCATATCTGGGTATGATTTCCTCTAGCAAGGCCTTTGCCACTACCTGACTCGTCTCCTTCTTTGTAGGAAAAGCCTCCACCCAGCCCGAAAAGGTATCTATGAATACCAGCAAATATTTGTACCCAAACTTTCCTGGTTTTACCTCAGTAAAATCTACTTCCCAACTTCTTCCCGGAGCCCTCCCCCATTCCCGAGTACCTGTATGGTGCCCCTCCCTTCGTCCTGGTTTCATGACTGTGCAGCTGGCACAATCTTCCACAATTTGGCGGACTGCCACAGTCTGGTTCGGAAATCGGAGCTGCGCAGATGTCAACAGGTCTAGCAATTTTCTCTGCCCCAAATGGGTGGACTTATGTAAGTTAATCAACAGGAATCGTCCGAGTTTTTTGGGCAGAATTAACTTGCCTTCCAAGTCACTTCTCCATCCGTTTTCCCCTTCTCTAATGGGGGAGTGGGCTCTCATCCAGGTGAAATCCTCCATGGAGTATTCTGGTCGGGGGGGTAGCGAAGGGAGCTCTGGGACAGGCACGTCTACAGCCGCGACCATGGAAGGACTCACCATTGCTGCTCTCTTTGCTTCTTGATCTGCTCTGTTGTTACCGACAGCTTCCGGCGTCTTGGCAGACTGGTGGCCTGGGACATACATCACTGCCACTGCCTTCGGTTTTTCCACTGCCATTAATAGACGCTGGACCTCGGCCAGGTTCTTTAGATTTTTCCCTTCTGCTGTGCGGAATCCCCTTTCGCAATAGATGGCCCCGTGGACATGGATGGTACCGAAAGCATAGCGACTATCGGTGTAGATATTGACTCACTTTCCTTTTGCCCTCTCCAGGGCCTCTGCCAAGGCAATTAATTCCACTTTTTGGGCTGAGGTTCTGGGTGGGAGAGCGCTGCTCCATACCGTATTTCCTTCTTGGTCGACTACAGCTGCCCCTGCCCTTCGGACTCCATCTTGGACAAAGCTGCTTCCATCGGTGTACCAGTTTAATTTGCAGCCAGACAGGGGGGTATCCTTTAGGTCAGCCCATACCTGTGTAACTTCGGTGAGGAATTCTTTGCAGTCATGGACAGGTGTTGGTAGTTCCAGGTTAGGCAACAGGGTGGCAGGGTTCAGGGTTACGCGATCTGTGAATGTGATTCGAGGGGAATCCAACAAGAGCCCCTGGTAGTGGGTGAGCCTGGCATTTGTCATCCATTTCCTGGGGGGTTGTTTAAGGATTCCCTCCACTGGGTAAGGGGCCGTTACCCAAAGGGCCTGTCCAAAAGTTAATTTATCGGCTTCTCTCACTAGCATGGCGATGGCCGCTATGATGCGGAGGCAGGGGGGCCATCCCACTGCTACTGCGTCTAATTTCTTGGAAAGGTATGCCACAGGTCTCTTCCAGGGGCCTAGTTGTTGGGTCAGGACTCCTTTGGCTACCCCCTTTTTTTCATCTACAAATAGAGTGAATGTTCTTGTAGGATCTGGCAAGGCTAAGGCAGGGGCCTATAAAGAGCGTCCTTTAGCTGGTCAAAGGCCTGTTGTTCTCTTTCCCCCCATCTCCAATCCGGAGCCTCTTTGGTGGCCTCATATAAGGGTCTGGCTATCTCTGCAAATCCCGGAATCCAGAGTCTACAGAATCCTGCGGAGCCCAGGAACTCTCTCACTCCCCTAGTGGATGTGGGGGATGGGATAGCCAAAATACTCTGTTTCATGGCACCAGTCAGCCATCTTGCCCCGTCTGCGATCCGATAACCCAGATATGTCACTGACCTTTTACAGATGTGGGTTTTCTTAGCACTCGCCCGATATCCCAGCTCACCTAATTCCGTTAGCAGGTGTTCAGTAGCCTCGTTGCATTCCTCTCGGGTTTCTGCTGCTAACAGTAAATCATCAACATACTGTAATAGAGTGACTCGCGGGTGGCTCCAGTGAAAGGGTTCCAGATCCTGGCTCAGGGCCTCGTTAAACAGGGTGGGAGAATTTTTAAATCCTTGCGGCAGTCTGGTCCAAGTAAGCTGTCCAGATTGGCCCCCATCCTCGTGCCACTCAAAAGCAAATAGCGGCTGGCTAATTTCTGACAATGGAATGCTGAAGAAAGCATCTTTCAAATCAAGGGTTGTATACCACACTTGCGAAGGGGGTAGGTGGCTGAGCAAGGTATAGGGATTTGGAACAGTGGGATGAATGTCCTCCGTCTGCTTGTTTACCTTTTGCAGGTCTTGCACAGGCCTGTAGTCCTTGCTTCCTGGCTTTTGGATGGGGAGCAGAGGTGTATTCCAGGCGGACCGACAAGGCAGCAGTACTCCTTCCTTTAATAGCCTGCGGATATGAGGGGCTATGCCTCTTCGAGCCTCCTCGGGCATAGGATACTGTTTCACCCAAATGGGAAGAGCGGAAGCCTTCAATTGTATAACTACGGGAGGGAGGTGTTTGGCGAGCCCAATTCCCACAGTCTCTGCCCAGGCCGTGGGAAATCTTTTTACCCATTGGGCCATGTCCCCTCCTGGCTCCTGTTGACTCTCAAACAGATGATGTTCGTCAACCAATGATAGGGACAGGACATGTATCGGGCTCCCCTCTCGATCAGTCACAATTATTCCATCTGGCTCAAAATGGATATGGGCCCCTATTTTGGTGAGTAGGTCCCGTCCGAGCAGGGGAGCGGGGCTCTCAGGAACGACCAGGAAGGAGTGTGTGACCTGGTGTTTTCCTAAGTTTACCCTTCTTTTGGTAGTCCATGTACATAACTGTGTACCAGTGGCCCCCTGAACGACATTTGTTCGTTCCTTATTCAAAGGTCCATGTGCCTTGTTTAAGACCAAATACTGGGTGCCGGTATCCACCATGAACCCCATCGGCTTCCCCTCCACGTGTACTGTTACCCAAGACTCGGGGAGGGGGTCCGAGCCCCGTCTCCTTCAGTCCTCTTCTCTGGCTAGGAGGACTCTGGCCTGCTCTACTGCTCGTTCCCTTTCCCTTTTATCCCCCGGTCTCCTTCCAAACCCTCTTCTTCCCTTTAACTTAGGGCATTCTCTCTTCCAATGCCCAGTTTCCTTACAGTAAAAACAGTGTTCCTTATCTGGGGTCCTGGCATGGCCCCCTCCCCTGGGTTGGTCCCAGACACCTGCTAGGAAGATATGGGCCATTTCTCTTTGTTGCTTTCGGTTTTCCTTAGCCTGGAACTCCCTGTCCTCCTTTCTCAATTTCTCCTGGGCCTCCCTGTCTTCCTTTCTCCGCCTTTCCTCCCTTTCTTCTGGAGTTTCCCTAGCGGTAAAGACCTTCTCTGCTATTTGTAGCATTTCCCTAATGGTCATTTCCCCTAAGTTTTCCTGCTTATTGAGTTTTCTCCTAATGTCTGGAGCTGCCTGATTAATGAATGAGAGCACCACAGCAGACCGGTGGAGCTCCTCCTCAGGGTCAATAGGGGTGTACTGACGGTATGCCTCATAGAGGCGCTCTAAGAAACCGGCCGGGCTTTCATTTTCCCCTTGGACGACTGCTTTTACTTTTGCAAAGTTGGTGGGCCTTCTAGCAGCTTCTCGGAGACCGGCCATAAAAGTCTGGCAGTAGATTCGGAGACGCTCCCTACCTTCTGCGGTCCTGAAATCCCAATCAGGGCGGCGTAGGGGGAAGGCCTCGTCTATGGCCGGTTGGAGAGTTGTGGGTCTCCCATTATCCCCCAAGACATTTTTTCTTGCTTCGTTGAGAATGCGCTCTCGTTCCTCCGTCGTAAAAAGAGTATTGAGCAGCTGATGACAGTCATCCCAAGTGGGATGGTGTGTATGCATGATGGACTCCAAGAGATCTATGAGACACTTGGGGTCTTCCAAAAAGGGCGGGTTCTGTGTGCTCCAGTTATATAGATCACTGGAGGAGAAGGGCCAGTACTGAAACTGTTGCCCCCCCTCCCGGTCCCCCTTGGCCTACCATCTGGACTGGAAGTGTAGGGACAGTTTCCTCCCCATGTGTTGATGAGGAGGGCCCGTCTTCCCCCTCCCTTTCCTGAACCCCTCGGGGGCAAAGTCTTCGACCCATTCCTCCTCCTACTGCCAGTCCTGTTGAGGAGGATGAGGAAATTTCCTCCTCCGGGGCACTGGCTTGGCCAGGGGGAGTCACGTATGGAGGCGGCCAATCTTCCTCTGCCCCTGCGAGGGATGGGTAAAGGGGGGAACTCTCTGGTAAGACCGGAGATGGTAAGGGAGGTGCCCTATTCTGAGGACCAGTCAGGGTGGGAAGAGGAAGTTTCTCCTCCTCCTTTATGACCAAGGCGGGCATGACTGGGGTTTTAGCCCCGGGAGCCAAACTGGAGGGGTGAGTCAGAAAAGCTGTTAACCAAGGCGGGGGGGGGGGGGTTCCTCGCCAGATCCTCCCAAACCATAATGTAAGGGACTTGGTCTGGATGGCCTCGATTGCCTGGCCGAAAAATGACTGCTTTAACCTTAGTGATCATGTCTAGGGAGAGGGAACATTGAATGGGCCACCCGACTCCGAAGGTGGGCCACTCTGCAGAACAAAAGGTGTTGAACTTACCTTTCTTGATGACCAGACCCGCATTTAAGGCCCTTTCTTTAACTTCTGAAAAGTGAGAAAGGATCAAAGACTTTGGGGTTGTTTGTCCCTGTCCCATTGTGGAAGGAGAATCAAACACCAAGAGAGATAGAACAAAAAGGGTAAAGGCAACAACAATTCCACATACACACAACACTCTCCAGCACTCGCTCGGACCAGTCCTTCTCTCACACTGGTGCGCACCCCATTCAACCTCCTCACCGTCCGACTTGGATATCAGGCCGAGAGGCGTCCACTTGATGGGTGGTTGGTCGACTAGCTCAATTAGTTCTTCACCTGGCGCCAGGATTCCTAAAATGCTCCAGCCCAAATGAGAGGAGAACCTCTCCCGGCAGGACCCTGCGGTCCTCCTAATGAAATTCTCAGAATAGAACTCCCTGGGGATTGGCTGAATCCCTGCCGCGGCCCAAATGGAACACTCAAGTTCCTCCAAATGAGGGTCTTGGATCCCCTCCCAATGCCTAGGACTTGGGATCTCCCCTGCTTTCTCGCGGGCAAGTTCTGTCTCTCAAGAAAATGGAATCTCAGTGGGACCTCCAAATGTTAGGAACGGGAATCCTATTCCCCTGAGAGCCAGAGAGCCAGGCGTGAATGCAATCAACAAAGCAGAGTTTATTGGGCTGGCTAGCCAGGGTTGAGCTCCCACACGGACACGCAGGACCAGTTAGGAAAACACGACCCTGAGCCTCTTTAGGGGAAATCTTATATACACCACTACCTGCCGTTACAGCAAAAGCCCGCGCAGCACTTAACCAATGATTTTGTAACACAGAGTAAAAGGTCAGCAGTTGCGCGTGTATTTTCGTTATCAACATTGAGCAAGCAGGCAGAGCACATCTTGCACGTACATCCCGTCATCTTTCGCAACCTTCTCACATTCCTCACATTCTATATCCCCGAGCCGAGCCCTGCTGCCCTGCTTATCTTATCTACACGGGGCATCTGGTACCGGTTTCTCCAACAGGGGGGTGGGGTCCACTGAGACATCTCATTCCTTCTTATCCCTTTCACTACGTATCTCCAATCTTAGCACTGGGGAGGCTGAGGCAGGAGGACTGCCTAGGCTACATAGTGAGACCGTATCTCACAAGAAAGAAAGGAAAAAGGAAAAGAGAAAGGAAAGGGAAGGAAAGGAGAAAGGGGAGGGGAGGGGAGGGGAGGGGAGGGGAGGGAAGGGAAGATTGGAAACAGCGAACACTGTGATGCAAATATGCTTACCATAGTAAACTTAGAATGCATTCAAAGACATTGAGACAAAGGCAAGTTTTCAAACACAAAAATGAGGACTGTTACACTAGATATTTTGAAACCACAGTCCTTGGCCACGATAATTAATAACAAGAGTATTGTCAATCTGAGATTTACTCGGTAAGTGTCCTTGTAGAAGTACCTTCTGAAAAAAAAAAAAAAGAAGTACCTTCTGCATAAGGTTTTGTTGGCCTCTGCAAGCTTGTCATTTGGCAGAATCATTTGTAAGTTATTATCAGGCAACCATATGGAAAAATCCTTCCTCTATAATACCTTTGATTTGATTACTTTTTGTTTAGTGTTGACCTAACAACTCCTTTTTTATTCTGAAAACTTTCATGTTTCTTTTATATCTGGAGGCCTGAGAACCAGGAGAAATAATGGTACAGTTCCACCAAAACCAGCAGACTCAAAACCAATTCAAATCCAAAGGCAAGAAAAGAAGTGGTGTCCCAGCTAAGCAGTCAGGTAGCAGGAGTTCCCTCTTATTCAGCCTTTCTATTCTATTCACATTCAATTAATTGGATGAGGCCCACCAACCTTAGAAAGGGCAATCTGCTGTACTTAGTCTACTGATTCAAATGTTAATCTCATCTAGAAACACCCTGTCTGCACATCCAGAAAAAGGGTTGACCAAATATCTGGACAGCCCATGGCCCAGGCAAGCTGGCACATAAATTAACCATTACACAGCTTCATCATACAGGAGCAACAGATGGCTATTCCACCTCTCTGGCCATTCCTTCTTAGGCCCCTTGCTGGTTCCTTCCCCTCTGTAGTCATTATCTACTGATGTATAACACATTTTCCCAAAACTTAACAGCTAGAAACAATAAACTTACTACACATAGTTCAGAAACTGAATTTTGGCTCAAAGTCTCTAATGAGATTGATTGAAGACAAGCTGTTGGCTGAAGTTGACATGATCTGAAAGGGCTGGAAAATCCACTTCCAAGCTCAGGCTTGCAGATATCAACAGGAGGCTTCAGTTCCTCATCATGTGGTCCTTCCCAGAAGCTGTGCACAGTGTAGCAGCTGGCTTCCCTCAAAACAAGTCATCCAAGAGCGAGACAATACACAAGAGAGAGCAAACAAAAAGGAAGCCACAGTGTCTTTTATCATTTATCTCAGAATTAACATATCATCCATCCCTTCTGACATATTCTTTTGGTCACACCCATGAACTTGGTACTATATGGCAGGAACTACACAAGTGTGTCAGTCCCAGGATGCATGACCATTTAGGGCCACCTTGAAGACTGACCACCATAGTCTATCCCAGACTATTAAATGTTGGTAGCCTCGGGATTCTCTCACACACCTGACATTTTCCTCCACATCCTCTCTGGAGGCAACTCCCACAACTACCTATATCCCAACAATTCCAAGACTATATCTCCTGCCTAAGCCACTCTCCTGAACTGCATGTACACACAACTTGTCCTGACAGTCTCACTCACCTGTTTCCAAGGCATTGCAAACTCCATATGTCAACATTCTTTATTCCCAAACTTGTTGCACTCCTGGGTATCACACTTCAGTAAATGGCCCCACCCTCCACCCTTTTTCTCAGAATGGAATTTGGATTTCCTCCAAATCCACTGCCACCACATTCAATATATTGTACTTCCCAAAGAACTTCTAAGTGAACACAAACCATATTTACACAAACTACTGCAATGATCTCCTCCTGAATCCACTCTTGTCTCTCTCAAAGGCGTTCGCTATGCTACAACCAAAAACATTTCCAGAAAGCAGATTTGACCGTATCACTCCTCTACTTAAAACTCTTCTATGTCTTTTGCTAATCCTTAAACTACAGGATGAAGTCCTTACTTCAGCCTCATGGAACTGCTCAATCTAGCTCCTGTTTTCCCCTTCAGCTTCATCTTCTTCCCCCATCCTACCAGGCTGCTGCCATCAGCCTCCCTGCCTGTCTCCCAGGGTACTTGCTCCCACTTGTTCATGTTTTCCCCATATGTTCTTTCCTCAACTAAGAATCCTTTTTCCCCTCTCTTTGCAAAGTCTTAGTCATTTTTCACTTTAAATATCATTTCCTCCAGGAAACTTTCTATGAATTCCTAAACTAACTAGATTTAGCTGTTATGTATACTTCCATAGGACTTTGTGCTTATTTTTCAAACTTTAGCATATTTTCACTTACTCATTCAATATCTGTCTCCCTGACTAGGATTTGAGATCCATGAGAGGAAGGGCCATGACTGTCTTCTCTAACTGCTATATCCCCAGCACTTAAAAAATACAGTTGAATGAAAAAAAAATGAAGAGAGCTGAGTACAGAGCCACCAAGACACCTACAAGAATGAAGAGTACGCATAGGGCTCAGGACTTAAAAAGTCATTGGAAAGCATTACATCAGTAGAGTGATGGAGACAGAAGCATGATGACAGGATTTTGGTATAGAAGAAAAATCAGGAATTGTAGATAACTCTTTTTCAAGACCTGTAGGTAAGAATAAAAGACAAAGATATGGATGGTTTCTAGGAGTGTGCTGTCAGGCAAAGATATTTTAGGGACTTGGGCATTATTGTAGTGTAGATAGAAGATAGAAAATAGAGGAGAGAGGGGATGATCAATGAAACAAGTTAAAGACAAAGGAGGATGTAGTTATGGCACATATGAAGGGTTAGTCTTAAACAGGAAGAAGGACCTTACTCTATGAAGCTGGAAAAAGGAGCTTAGAATTGGTGTGGACATTCACAGATTTGTGTTGAGGATAGAAATAGAATCTTGAGAGAGTTCATTCTAAATATTAGGAAAGAAGAAACATTGGCTTTAATAGCTAATTAAAGACAGAATATGAGAAAAAGGAAAGAATTAGGGATGCTTTCAAAATTACTAGCTTGAACACCTGAGTTTATGATAGTAGAAGAGGGAGGGAGGGAGAGAGATTGAAAGAAGAGAAGTAGGTTTGGGAAAGAGAGCAAAGGATAAGTTAAGATCAGAACAACTGCAATGAGTGTGAGGTACTGAATTGCCTGTGAGTCATCCAAGCAGAGATATACATTGTTCAATTCTTTAACACAAGAGGGTGCCCGTAGAAGCAATAAACTTTTGGAAGCTGTTGTCAGTCAGAAATAAGAAGAATTGGCAGTTCTAGGGGTCCAGTTAGCATAAACTAGTTGTCAATCTCAATGGGACGTGCTTCCAGGTAAATCATCTCAAAATTCCAAGAAGAGCGTCCACTTATTCTAACTGCAATCATATGTCACCCCTTCACCTATGGAAGATAGGCATCTTGATGTTCCACCAAGATTATATCCAACCAGAGAAGGAACCATGCACACTGAAAGCTAGAAGGCAAGGAATAGAAGCTTCTCAGGAAGAGATAGGGCCATCTCCTTTGGGGGGCCATCAGGCTATGTGTGATTGACCATGGAAATGGATAGGACCCCATGAATTGTGTAGATGGAATAAGAAGAGAGGAAAGGGTTTTCTCACTGACATTTCCTATACTTGCAGAATTTGCTTGCTCTCAGAGCCCTCTCAGTCACTCTGACTTGGTACCTTGGGGAATGTGGGGCCACTTTCTTCATGGGAGCTGAAGAGGACACTGAGAATCACAGCTGTGGTTTCTTCCTCACAGAATCTTATTATCATTAATCATTTTGCAACACCTGAATTTCTCCTTACCTCCTGGCTAAGTGAGCATCCACCCTGAGAACAAGTATGGACTCAGATTCACCAACACAGAACTACTTTCCCACCACAGAGGGGAACCACAGGTCATGCCACAGAAGGAAGCCAGGGGCAAACATGTTGAAACAGCCTGAACTTTGCTAAGAAGAGAGAGACCAGCTATTGCTTTGGTTTTACCATTTATACATTCCCAGAGAGCCAGAGGTTGGAGGAAAACATCCACTGCTCTTACAAGACTCAGCCTACCAACAGTCTTTTCTGGTCAAACTGGTTTCAGAGACCAGTTTACTTTATGGCTCTACACATAAACTGTGAAAAACAAGAAGGAGGAGTTCCACACCATTCCTCATAAGGAAGAAATATTGACTGGTAGGGTTTATTTGTTTGTTAGTTATTGGATTTTTTTTTTTTATTTTCTTCTGTCTTTTTCTGTGCTTATTTTATTGTGTTCTTACATTCATCCCATACTTCTCCCCTCTTTCCTATCTTATTTCTCTCCTTTTTCCCTATCCTCCTTTTTTATTACTTAATTATCAAAACATAGCTTTTTTGTTGGTGTTCACATCCTTGGTTATATTTTTCCTTTTTTCATCGTATATATTAATTGTACATAGTAAGGAGATCCATTATGACATTTCCATACATGCATACGATGCACTTTGATTATATTCACCCCTCCATTACTTCCTCTCAACCCCTGCCCCCTCCCCTTTTTCTTTTCTTTTCTCCCTCTCTAGTAGTCCCCCCTCCATTTTCACAACCTTGTGTCCCACCCTGCCCAGTTTCCACAGATGAAAGAAAACATCCATACTTCTCTTTGTGGAACTAGTTTGTGTTGTTAATGTGATCCCCAGTTCCATCCATTTCCCAGCAAATGACATAATTTCATTCTTCTTTATGGCTGAGTACAACTCCACTTTTTTTTATCCATTCATCCATTGATGGACTCCTAGGCTGATTCTGTGACTTGGCTATTGTGAATAATGCCAAGATAAATATGGGTATACAGGTATCTCTACAATAAACTGACTTTGATTCTCTTGCGTGTATACCAGAAGTGGTATGGCTGAGTCATATGGTAGTTCTATTTTTAATTTATTGAGGAATTTACTGCCTTGGCTAAGAATTCAATTCTTAGCCAAGAATTTATATTGAATAAAAGTAAAGTGGTCAGCCTTCTCTCTTTCCTGATTTAGAGGCAATGCTTTCAGGTTTTCCCCACTCAGTATAATGTTGGCTATAGGCTTGTCATATTTAGCATTTATTGTACTGAGGCATGTTTCTTTACGAAGGGGTGTTGTATTTTGTGGAAGGCTTTTTTCTGGAAACCCCTTTATATAATTAAGAAAAGGGGGGTTCTGTATCTATTGAGCTGATTATGTGATTCTTGCCCATGCTTCTGTTTATATGCTACACTATGTTTATCAATTTGCATACATTAAACCATCCTTGCATTTGAGGAATGAATCAAGTTGACCATTATGTAAGATAATTTTAATGTATTTCTTGCATTTGTGGAATGAAATCAAGATAACCATTATATATGATAATTATAATGTATTGCTGAATTTGGTTTGCTATTTTATTAAGGATTTTTGTATCTATGTTGATCAAGGAAATTGGCCCATAGTTTTCTTTCTGACATGTCCTTATCCAGTTTTGGTATCAGGATACTACTGGCTTCATAGAATGAGTTTGGAAGTATTGCTTTCCATTGTATTAAAGGTAATGATTCGAGTGGCATTGTTCCTGGTTTTTATTTAAAGAGCTGGTAGAATTCAATAGTAAATGCATCCGGTCCTAAATTTTTCTTTGTTGGAAGGTTTTCTTACTGCTGTTTGAATCTCATTGCTTGTTACTGACATGTTTGGGTTACTTGTCTCTTCTTGGTTCAATTTTGGCAGATCATATATGTCTGCAAATTTACCCATTTCATCTAGATTTTCCAATTTATTGGAGAATAAGTTTTCAAAATATTCCCTAATGATCCTCTGGATTTCAGTGGTATTTTTGTGTCACACACACACACTTCACCTCTTCTTTCTCTTCTTTTTGGTTAGTTTAGGTAAGAGTTTGTCAATTTTGTTCACCCTTTCAAAGAACCAATTTTTTGTTTCATTGATTCTTTGTATTTTTTTTTAGTTTCCATTTCATTGATTTCATCTCTAATTATCATTATTTCTTTCCTTCTACTAATACTGGAACTGGCTTGTTCTTGTTTTTCTAAGAATTTGAGGTGCATCATTAGATTAGTTAGTTGAGATCTCTCTGGCTTTTTAATGCAGGTATTTATAACTATAAACTTCCCTTATAGAGCTGCTTTCATTGTATCTCATAGGTTCTGGTATGTTGTGTTTTCATTTTCATTTTCTTATAGGAATTTTTTATTCTCTATCCCTTTCCTCAATGTCATGCTGATCATTTTTAAAACTATTGTTCAGCCTCCATGCATTTGTATATCTTTTGTATTTTCTCTTGCTGTTGAATATAGTTCTATTCTGTTTGATCAGATAAAATAAAAGAATTTATTTCAATTTCCTTGTATTTGTTAAGACTTGCTTCATGATCTAAAATATAATCTATTTTGGAGAACATTCCTTGAGCTGCCAAAAAAGAATGTGCATTCTGTGACAGTTGTGTGGAATATTCTCTAACTTTCTGTTCTATTTGATATATAGATTAATGACACCATAGTGTAATTTAATTCTGGTGTTTCTTTGTTGATGTTTTTGTCTGAATTACCTACCGATTAGTGATAGTGAAGTATTCAAGACACCCACTACAATTATGTTAGGGTCTATCTGTGTATTTAAGTCCAGTAGAGTTTGTTTGATTAAATTGTATGCACCAACCTTGAGTGCATATATGTTTACAATTGTTTTATCCTCTTGAAGGATTGTTCCCTTTATCAATATGAAGTGACATCTTCTTTGTCTCTTCTAAGTAATTGTTGCTTAGAGTCTTCTTTTTCAGATATGAATATAGTTAACTCCAGCTTGCTTAGGGCTCTTTTTTTGCTTTGAATATCTTTTTCCATCCTTTTACTTTAAAGCTGTGTTTGTCATTGCAGTGAGGTGGATTTCTTGCAGGCAAAAAACAGATGGGTCTTGTTTTTTAATCAAATCTATCCATCTACATCTTTTAATTGGAAAATTGAGACCATAACATTCAGAGTTATTATTGTAAAGTATGTAATAATTTCTGTCATTTTGTTGTTTGTATAATGTTTGATTCTTTACTAATTCTCATTTGCTCATACACTCTTCTAGTGGGATTTATTGTTCCCCATATTCTTATGGTTTGTGTTTAATCTTCCTTTACTTTGTGTAAGATTCCTTTAAGTACCTTTTCAGTGCTAGTTTAGTGGTCATGAATTCGTTTAGCTTTGGTTTTTTTTTTTTTTCCTCATAGAAGGTTTTTATTTCTCCATCAATTATAAAGGATAACTTTGCTGGATACAATATTGTACGTTGGCAGTTATTTTCTTCCAAGGATCAAAGTATAGCCTTTCAAGCTTATAGAGTTTCTTCTGAGATGTCTGCTATTATTCTGATGGGTTTGTCTTTGTATATGACTTGGTACTTCTCTCTTGCAACTTTCAATATTCTCTCCTTGTTTTGTACATTTGGTATTTTTTTAATTTTTATTTTATTCATATGTGCATACAATGTTTGGGTCATTTCTACCCCCTTCCCTCCATCCCCTCCCTTACCTCCTCTTATCCCTAACTACCCGGCAGAAACTATTTTCCCCTTATCTCTAATTTTGTTGAAGAGAGAGTATAAGCAATAATAAGAAGGACCAAGAGTTTTTACTAGTTGAGCCAAGGATAGCTATACAGGGAGTTGACTTGCATTGATTTCCTGTACATGTGTGTTACCTTCTAAGTCAATTCTTCTTGAACTAACCTTTTCTCTAGTTCCTGGTCCCCTTCTCCTATTGGCCTCAGTTGCTTTAAAGTATCTGCTTTAGTTTCTCTGCATTGAGGGCAACAAATTCTATCAATTTTTTTGTGTGCTCTCACTCACAAAAAACTCACATGTGCTCAAAGTCCAATCCCATTGTTGTGTTTGCCCTTGACCTAATGTCCGCATATGAGGGTGTACATATGATTTTTGGTCTTTTGGGCCAAGCTAACCTCCCTCAGAATGATGTTCTCCAATTCCATCCATTTACAAGCAAATGATAACATTTTGTTCTTCTTCATGGCTGCATAAAATTCCATTCTGTATGAATACCACATTTTCTTAATCCATTCATCAGTAGTGGGGCATCTTGGCTGTTTCATAACTTGACTAGTGTGAACAGTGCTGCAATAAACATGGGTGTGCAGGTGCCTCTGGAGTAACCTGTGTCACATTCTTTTGGGTATATCCCCAAGAGTGGTATTGCTGGATCATATAGTAGATCAATCTTTAGATTTTTAAGTAGCCTCCAAATTTTTTTCCAGAGTGGTTGTACATTTGGTATTTTAACTATAAAATGATATGGAGAGGATATTTTCTGGTCTCAAAGCCTCCTATACCTGAATGTTCAGCTCCTTCCCAAGATGTGGGAAATTTTCTGTCATTATTTTGTTCAATATGTTCTTAAGACCTTTAGCTTATACCTCTACTTCTTCTATGCCCATGATTTGTAGGTTTTGTCTTTTAATGGTGTCCCAGAGGTCTTGTATGTTGTATTATTACATTTTCTTTATTATTATATGAATATTCTAAGTCATCTACCTTGTCTTTGAGCCCTGATATTTTATCTTCTACTTCACCTAGTCTACAGATGAGGCTTTCCATGGGGGTTTTCATTTTAACTTATTGAGCTTTTCATTTCCAAAATTTCAATTTGGTTTTTTCAGAATTTCTCTTTACTGAATTCCTCTTTCACATCTTGTATTGGCTTCCTTATTTCACTAAGCTGCATTTGTATTCTCTTTGAATTCATTCAGATGTTTATTCATGTCTTCTTTGATTTCATTGATCATTCTTGCCAACATTATTTTGAATTATTTTCTGGGGTTTCATCCACTTCACTATCATTAGTGTCCATTATTGTGGAATTGCAGACTTTTGGAGGAATCATGTTGCTTTTTTTCTTCATATTCTTGTGTTTCTGGGTTGGGATTTGCATATCTGAGGACAAGTATTGGTTGGAGGTTTTAATCTACAGCATTCTATCAATTGAAGTAGACTCAGTGTTCAAATAGGACTGGGTAGTGGCAAGATTGATGTGTAGTTTTTCACCACTGGATTGAAGTTTTAGTTCATAGACAAACATTCCCTCAATGTGCTCAAGGCTCCAGCCCCAATTCCCACCACTACTCAAAGAGGAGAAAACTAGCTACAGAGACAATCACAGTTGTACAATAACTAATTTTAAATAATTATCTACCACAACTCCAACATCCTTAGAGAACTAAGAAAGAAAAGATACTACTATGTGAACTAACAAGATACTAGTTAATTAGGATAGAAATAGAAAGAAAATAAGAAGATTAATACTTGAGAATAGTACAAAAATATAGAGATATGAAAATAGAAGAAAAAGTAAATAGAAGGAAAGAATGAGAAATAAAGAAGAGAATAGGTAAATAAAAATCAGCTAAACTTAAAATGGGAAAAATAAAAATGAAAAATAATAACACTCAGGGGAAAACAGCCAAACAATGATAATAAAGAATTATAGAAGGGGAAATACAAAAAATAGAAAAATTTAAAAAGACCAAAATCTGATATAACTGAAGAAAGAAAGAGAACTAAATTGGAGGAGGGAACTAGGAAGAAAAATGCTTAAAAATAAGTATTAAACACCAGAAGTAGTGGCTCATGTCTACAATCTCTGTACTTGAGAAGCTGATGCATAGAGAATGCAAGCCTTAGATGAGCATGGACACTGAGGGGACAGTCTGTCTTAAACACATAACAAAAATAAATAAACATTGACAACCAGAACAACAGAAGAAAATAAAAAAACAGGACAAAAGAAGTTGAATAAATTGGATATAATAATATCTAATTATATAATTATATCTAATTATATTATTATAATTACAGTAATTAAGTGAAGTATAAAGGCCAAGAAAGAGAGGGAAGAAATGGTATAAAATAGAGTACACATTATATGTAAATATACAAACTGATCAGTCTGGTTTTTTAACTCTCTATAGAAAAGTAAGAGATTCCAAGATGGCGGCTACAGGGAGGAAGCAGAAAGCGAGCCTCCTATAGTGAAATCTTGGAGAGACACTGGAGACACACTTTGCAGACATAATCACTGAGAAGAGGCATAACTTTGACCCCTCCACAACTCCAGCTGGCACAGAGAATCTCCACTTCACGTTAAATGGAGAAACCACGAGGGCCCCCAGGCTGCCAGTCGCCCACGCCCAGACGGCTTGGGAAGACATGGACAAGGTGAGCTTCATGGTACCGTGGTACTCCCACAGACAAGCCTGGGCCAGAGCAGCATAGCCCCCTGGACAGACTGACCTCCACCTGGGGAAAAAAGAGAAACTGAGTAATAAGCAATAAGAACAATAAAGACACATGGGAAAGAGGGTGGGGCATCCTGAGTGCCAAAGATTGGGGGAAGGGAATCCTTGCCGGGACTGTAAATAAACAAGCCGGGTGGGCCAGAGAGGCTCTGGCGGGAGTGGGGGCATGCGCCCAGTAACCAGGAGTGGGAAAACTTGTGAGAGTGGTGGAGGGAGGAAAACTCCACAGGAGAGGAAGGAAGACCCACTTCCCACATGAACTGTAAACAAACATGGCAGCTGGCAGGAGCATCAGCACCGCCCAGTAATCAGGAGAAGGAAAGCCTGTAAAAGTGGCAGTGGGAGGAAAACTCCACAGGAGAGGGGGGAAGACCCACCTCCCACATGAACTGTAAATAAACACGCAGGCCTGACAACGCAGGTGCAGTGTCACCTTTCCCAGTGTGCTTGGAAAGGGAAAAGCTTGTAGCAGAGGCTCCCACACAGGAGAACTCTGAGCAAACAAAGCCTGTGGGGCCAAGTGAGTGCTAAGCTCACCCCAGAGATCTGCATAAATAACGCCGCTAGCAACAGCAGGCTGACAGCAGTGGGCAGTGAAGCCACAGCAGCAGATACCAGTCTCAGAACTGTCTCCAGACTCCTTTTTTTCTTTTTCTCCCTACCCTTGATGAGAGAACAACCGAATTACACCTGCAAGCTGAAAAACTTACTGAAACTGTATTGCATTTGAACTTGAGACACTTGGTGGGTTTTTATTTTTCGTGTGTGTGTGTAGTTTTGTTCTACTTTACGCATCCCCTTTGATGAGACAACTACAGAACAACATCTGAGGCACCATCTACAGGACTGGAGACTGAGATGGACACCCAAATTATTAAGACTGAAACTTCATTGCATTTGAACTTGGAGGTTTTTTGGTTTTTTCTTTTTTAAATTTTCCATTTTTCATCTTATTTTAATTCATTTTTATATATAGATATTTCTTTCATTTACTTATTTTTTATTTTTATTCTTATCTTTTTTTTATTTTTGATTTTCAATCCTCTCTCTGTCTCTCTAATGCCTGTTCAGCTTACTGTCAATTAGTACACTAACACTCCCTGTTTATACCTTTGAAACTTTCTTGTCTGATACCTAGTTCTGTTTTCTCCTTCTTGTCAGTATATTTGTTTTCTCCCTTTCTTTAACTTCTTGCTTTCCATCTCAGCTCAACCTTCCATTCTAAATATTCCCATTGTTATTATTACAAGCTAGAAAATACTTAATTGCACAAAGCACAGGCACAGCAACAACACCAAAGACAATGACAGGAAGACAGAAAAAACAGGGAAACCAGTTTCCCCACAGCAAAAAATTAGTACAGGAACCAGAGGGGAATGAAGAAAACAGATACTCAGATCCAGACTCCAACAAAATGAAGATAAACTATACCAAAGGACCCAATGAAGCCCACAAGAATAATTTAAAAGAAGACATACTACAGGTACTCAATGAGAGTTTTATAGAGATGATACTGGATAAGGTCAACCAAGATGTACAGGAGACACTCAAGAAATTCCAAGACAACAAAAATAGAGAATTTGAAAAAGCAAAAGAAGAAATAAAGGAAACCATAGAAGCACTGTATAAACACCAAAGTGAAAGAGAGAACATGATGAATAAACAGATAAATGAACTCAGGACAAAAATAGATAACATTAAAGAGGAAACCAGCCAGGATATGGAAAACCTCAGAAAAAAAAGAATGAAACAGAACTGCAAAACAAAACGGAAGGCCAATCCAGCAGAATAGAACAAACAGAAGACAGAATCTCAGAACTTGAAGATGAAATGGTAATTAAAGGAAAAACCAAAGAACTATTAACTAAACAACTCAAGACCTATAAAAAGAAAATACAAGAACTCACCGACTCCATCAAAAGACCAAACTTGAGAATCATGGGCATCGAAGGAGAAGAGGTGCAAGTGAAGGGAATGCGTAATATATTCAACAAAATAATTACAGAAAATTTCCCAAATCTAGAGAAAGATATTCCCATACAGATGCAAGAGGCCTCCAGGACACCAAACAGACCAGCTCAAAATAGAACTACCCCACGACATATCATCATTAAAACAACAAGTTCATAAACTAGGGAAAGAATATTGAAGGCTGTAAGAGAGAAAAAACAAGTAACATACAAAGGTAAACCCATCAAAATCACAGCAGACTTCTCAACAGAAACATTAAAAGCAAGAAGAGCATGGGGTGAGATCTTCCAGGCACCGAATGAAAATAACTTCAACCCCAGGATACTCTACCCAGCAAAACTATCATTCAAAATAGATGGAGCAATAAAAGTCTTCCATGATAAGCAGAAACTAAAACAATATGTGACCACAAAGCCACCACTGCAAAAGATTCTGCAAGGGATCCTGCACACAGAAAGTGAAACCCAACTTAACCATGAAAAGACAGGCAGCACCAAACCACAGGAAAAGAAAAAGCAAGACAGTAGAAAGTAACCTCAACTTAGGTACACACAATCAAACCTTCAAACAACTAAGACAACTAAATGACAGGAATCACCACATACCTATCAGTACTAACGCTTAATGTTAACAGATTTAATTCACCCATCAAAAGGCACTGCTTGATGAAATGGATTAAAAAGGAAGATCCAACAATTTTTTGCTTACAGGAGACCCATCTCACCGACAGAAATAAGCATGAAAAGGATGAAAGGCTGGAAGAAGATTTACCAAGCCAATGGCCCCCAAAAACAGGCAGGAGTAGCAATACTTATCTCTGACAAAGTAGACTTCAAACCTACATTGATCAAACGAGATAAAGAAGGACATTCCATACTAATAAAAGGGGAAATAGACCAAAAGGAAATAATAATTATCAACCTGTATGCACCCAATGTCAACGCACCCAATTTCATCAAACATACCCTGAAAGACCTAAAAGCATATATAAACGCCAACACAGTGGTTGTGGGAGACTTTAACACCCCATTATCATCAATAGATAGGTCATCCAAACAAAAAATCAATAAAGAAATCCAAGATCTAAAATATGCAATAGATCAAACGGACCTAGTTGATGTCTACAGAACATTTCATCCAACCTCTACACAATATACATTCTTCTCAGCAGCCCATGGAACCTTCTTCAAAATAGATCATATCCTAGGGCACAAAGAAAGTCTCACCAAATACAAGAAAATAGAAATTATACCATGCATACTATCTGATCACAATGCAGTAAAAGTAGAACTCAACAACAAAAGTAAAGACAAAAAACATGCAAACAGCTGGAAACTAAGTAACTCATTACTTAATGAAGAATGGATCATTGATGAAATAAAAGAGTAAATTAAATAGTTCCTGGAAGTCAATGAAAATGAAAACACAACCTACCGGAACCTATGGAACACAGCTAAGGCAGTCTTGAGAGGAAAGTTTATAGCCATGAGTGCATATATTAAAAAGATTGAAAGATCCCAAATCAATGACCTAATGATACATCTCAAACTCCTAGAAAAACAAGAACACGCAAATCCAAAAACAAATAGAACCCAGTATTACACTTATCCCAAAACCAGGCAAACACACCTCCAAAAAGGAGAACTATAGGCCAATCTCCTTAATGAACACTGACACAAAAATCCTCAAGAAAATAATGGCAAACCGAATTCAACAACACACCAAAAAGATTACTCACCACGACCAAGTAGGCTTCATCCCAGGGATGCAGGGGTGGTTCAACATACGAAAATCAATAAATGTAATAAACCACATTAACAGAAGCAAAGACAAAAACCACTTGATCATCTCAATACATGCAGAAAAAGCCTTTGATAAGATCCAACACCATTTCATGATAAAAGCTCTAAGAAAACTAGGAATAGAAGGAAAGTACCTCAACATTATAAAAGGTATATATGACAAACCTACAGCCAGCATTATACTTAACAGAGAAAAACTGAAACCATTCCCTCTAAAATCAGGAACCAGACAAGGATGCCCACTATCCCCACTCCTATTCAACATAGTACTGGAATTCCTAGCCAGAGCAATTAGGCAAGAAGAAGGAATAAAAGGAATACAAATAGGTAAAGAAACTGTCAAAATATCCCTATTTGCAGATGACATGATCCTATACCTTAAAGACCCAAAAAAATCTACTCAGAAGTTTCTGGACATCATCAATAGCTATAGCAAAGTAACAGGATGTAAAATCAACATAGAAAAATCATTAGCATTTCTATATACTAACAATGAGCAAACTGAAAAAGAATGTATGAAAACAATTCCATTTACAATAGCCTCAAAAAAAATCAAATACCTAGGTGTAAACCTAACAAAGATATAAAAGACCTCTACAAGGAAAACTATACACTTCTGAAGAAAGAGATTGAGGAAGACTATAGAAAGTGGAGAGATCTCCCATGCTCATGGATTGGTAAAATCAACATAGTAAAAATGTCGATACTTCCAAAAGTAATCTACATGTTTAATGCAATTCCCATCAAAATTCCAATGACATTCATTAAAGAGATTGAAAAATCTACTGTGAAATTTATATGGAAACACAAGAGGCCACGAATAGCCAAGGCAATACTCAGTCAAAAGAACAATGCAGGAGGTATCACAATACCTGACTTCAAACTATATTACAAAGCAATAACAATAAAAACAGCATGGTACTGGCACAAAAACAGACATGAAGACAGGTGGAACAGAATAGAGGACCCAGATATGAAGCCACACAACTATAACCAACTTGTCTTTGACAAAGGAGCTAAAAATATACGATAGAGAAATAGCAACCTCTTCAACAAAAACTGCTGGGAAAACTGGTTGGCAGTCTGCAAAAAACTGAAACTAGATCCATGTATATCACCCTATACCAAGATTAACTCAAAATGGATCAAGGATCTTAATATCAGACCCCAAACTCTAAAGTTGATACAGGAAAGAGAAGGAAATACTCTGGAGTTAGTAGGTATAGGTAAGAACTTTCTCAACAGAACCCCGGCAGCACAGCAACTAAGAGATAGCATAGATAAATGGGACCTCATAAAGCTAAAAAGCTTCTGTTCATCAAAAGAAATGGTCTCTAAACTGAAGAGAACACCCACAGAGTGGGAGAAAATATTTGCCAGCTACACATCAGACAAAGGACTGCTAACCAGAATATATAGGGAACTTAAAAAACTAAATTCTCCCAAAACTAATGAACCAATAAAGAAATGGGCAAGTGAACTAAACAGAATTTTCTCAAAAGAAGAAATTCAAATGGCCAAAAAACACATGAAAAAATGCTCACCATCTCTAACAATAAAAGAAATGCAAATTAAAACCACACTAAGATTCCACCTCACCCCTGTTACAATAGCCATCATTAGCAACACCACCAACAACAGGTGTTGGCGAGGATGCGGGGAAAAAGGAACCCTCTTACACTGTTGGTGGTAATGCAAACTAGTACAACCACTCTGGAAAAAAATTTGGAGGCTACTTAAAAAGCTAGACATTGATCTACCATTGATCCAGCAATATCACTCTTGGGGATATACCCAAAAGACTGTGACACAGGTTACTTCAGAGGCACCTGCACACCCATGTTTATTGCGGCACTATTCACAATAGCCAAGTTATGGAAACAGCCAAGATGCCCCACCACCGATGAATGGATTAAGAAAATGTGGTATCTATACACAATGGAATTTTATGCAGCCATGAAGAAGAACGAAATGTTATCATTTGCTGGTAAATGGATGGAATTGGAGAACATCATTCTGAGTGAGGTTAACCTGGCCCAAAAGACCAAAAATCGTATGTTCTCCTTCATATGTGGACATTAGATCAAGGGCAAACAATGGGATTGGACTTTGAGCACATGATAAAAGCGAGAGTACACAAGGGAGGGTGAGGATAGGTAAGACACCTAAAAAATTAGCTAGCATTTGTTGCCCTAATGCAGAGAAACTAAAGCAGATACCTTAAAAGCAACTGAGGCCAATAGGAAAAGGAGACCAGGAACTAGAGAAAAGGTGAGATCAAAAAGAATTAACCTAGAAGGTAACACACACGCTCAAGAAATTAATATGAGTCAACTCCCTGTATAGCTATCCTTATCTCAACCAGCAAAAACCCTTGTTCCTTCCTATTATGGCTTATACTCTCTCTACAACAAAATTAGAAATAAGGGCAAAATAGTTTCTGCTGGGTATTGAGGGATTGGGGGGTTGAGGGAGGGGGCGGAGTGGGTGGGAAGGGAGGGGGTGGGGGCAGGGGGTGAAATGACCCAAGCCTTGTATGCACATATGAATAATAAAAGAAAAAAAAGAAAAGTGATCTGTCAAAGAAAATAGAGGAAAGGGGGAAATAAAATAAAAACTTAAATAATAAAAGCTTTCTAAGTATGCCAATAGTGTAAGCTCAGCACAAAATGTTGACTGGTTTTTCTTTCTTTGACCAATTGCAGCAGTCCACTTCCCAGTAGGAGCAAATAGTCAGCTTAGCTTCCTCTTTTTTCCTTTGTGTTGTTCACCTAGCAACCAGAGGCATGTTCTGTGGTATGAGCCAGCAGTTATTACTTCTCAGGACTGGGTGGAACACACTGTAAGCCTTCCACCAGCAAGTCCTATTTTCTGGAGCCTTCAAATGTCTGGTGCTGGGGTTGGGATGCACTTTTGTAGTGAAACACTCCACTAGTTCTATACTCCCAATCTCCCCCTCTTGAAGCTTTGCCCAGACAAGAAGTGGCCTCCACTCCCCTCTGTGAGTCTGAGCAATTTGTCTCTACAGAACCATACTTATTTTTTTTCTTTTATGGCTGTCTAAATGTAATATTTTCTTGATCTTCTCTTAAATCCCTGATATTCCTTCTTCTACTTATCTACTCTATTGGTGATGTTTTCTACTGTGTTTTTTATTTGATCACAAACTTTAAGAACTCTCGGACATGATCAAGAGACAAAACTTAATAATCCATGGAGTAGAAGGAGCTGAGTTACAAACTAAAGTCATATAAAACCTATTCAATGAAATTAAAGCAGAAAATTTCCCAAACCTAGGGAAAGATATGGACGTCCAAGTGCAGGAAGCATTTAGAACCCTATATACACATGACCAGAGAAGAACCTCTCCATATCACATTATAGTTAAAATGCTAAGACTACAGAAAAAAGAAAGAATATTGAAAACAACAAGAAAAAATACCAACTTACTTATAAAGGCAAACTCATCATAAGTATATCAGACTTCTCAGCAGAAACCCTGAAAGCCAGGAAAGGGTGGAATGACATATTTAAAGCTCTGAAAATAAGTACCTACGAACCAATAGTACAATATTCAGCAAAGTTATCATTTAAAATCAGTGGAGAAATAAAGACCGTGCAAAACAAGTACAAACTAAAGCAATTCAGAAGATACTAAAGCAATTCATGAGCACTAAGCCAGCATTTCAGAAGATACTTAAAGATGAGACAGAAAGAGTCACAAACACAAGAGCTCAGGAAGAATAAATTTCATAAGAGGAATAGAACAAGTGAGAATTAGAAAATGATCAAACATGTTCAACTCAGTCAACCAGCAAACTCCTAAAATGAATAAAAGAGAAAGAAAAGAACAAACAATTCAAATCAACTAAGAAAAATACAACAAAATTACAGAAATCAGCAAATACTTCTCAATGATAATCCTAAACATAAGTGTCTTAACTTTCCAAGTAAAAAGATATAGACTGACTGATTGGGTTTAAAAAATATCCAACTGTTTATTGTCTACAAGGAACACAGCTCATTGGCAAAGACACACAGAGAAAGAAATTGAGAGGATCTAAAACTGTATACCAAGCAAGTGAAAGCAAGAAACAAGCAAGAGTTATACTCATCTGACAAAGCAGACTTCCAGTCAAAATTAGTCAGAAGTCATAAGAGATAAAGAAGGTCACTTCATACTAATAAGGATAATAATCCATCAAGAAGATATGCAGCAAATGTTAGTGCATCCAATTTCATAAAGCAAGCACTATTGTACATGAAGACACAAATAGGTTCAGATACAATAATATGAGGTGACTTCAATCCCCAACTCTCATCAATACATAGATCATCCAGACCAAAAAAAAAGAAAAAGGAAACTTCAGAGTTAGGCAGCACAATAGATCAAGTGTACTTAAGGTATTCCATGCAACAGCTATGGAATACCCATTCCTCTCAGCAGCCCATGGAACTTTTTACAAAACAGGGAATAAAGCCATAAAGCAAGTCTTGACAAATATAAAACATTGAAATAATTTCTCATACCTTAACAGATTATAATGGAATAAAATTAGAAATAAATAGCAAGAAAAACAATACCAACACATAAAGATTAAACAATGCACTTTTGAATGATCAGTGGGTCATTGAAGAAATCAGGGAGGAAATTTAAAAATTCCTAGATACAAATAAAAATGAAAACACAACTTATCAGAGCCCTTGGGATGTAGCAAAAGCAGTTCTAAAAGGGAAATCTGTAGCTATGAGTGCTCACATTTAAAAAAAAAAAAATAAGAGATCTCCAGTGTCAGAGCATCTCAAGTGATAGAGCACCTGTCTAGCAAGCAAGAGGCACTGAATTCAAACCCCAGTCCTGCCAATAAAAACAAAAAGACAGACAGAGAGAGAGAGAGATCTCAAATAACCTAATGATGCACCTTAAGGTCTTAGAACAACAAGAAAAAACCAAACCTAAAATTAGTATGTGTAAAGAAATAACAAACATCAAGGTAGAAATTAATGAAATGGAGACTAAAAGAATAATATGAAGAATCAATGAAACAAAGAGTTGGTTCTCTGAAAAGATAAATAAGATTAATAAACACTTAGCCAAACTAACCAAAAGGAAGAGAAATAAGACATAAATTAATAAAATTAGAGATCAAAAGGGGACATTACAACAGATACCAATGAACTCCAGAGAATCAGCGACTTGTTTGAAAACTTATACTGTAATGAATTGGAAAATCTAGAAGAAATTGATAAATTTTGATACAGATGCAAGAATGGATTGACAAAAGCCATCAATACATGTAATACAGCACATAAATAGAATAAGAGACAAAAAATTCCCAACAGATGAAGAAAATCTGCTTTTAACAAAATTCAACATTTCTTCATGATAAAAGCCCTGAAGAAACTAGAAATAAAAGTAACATACCTCAACACAATAAAGGGTACAGGCAACACTGTACTGAAATGATAAAAACTAAAAGCATTTCCTCTAAAAATCAGGAGAGAAGAGTGTCTACTTTCTTCCCTCTTATTCAATAGAGTGTTTGAATTCTTAGCCAGAGTAAATAAGGCAAGAGAAAGAAACAAAAGGAATACAAATAGGAAATGAAGAAATGAATTATTATAGTTTGCAGATGATATGAATCTATACTTAAAAGACCCTAACGACTCCACTCCAGAAATTAGAATATGGTGTATGGAGGCACAAATGGGCAGTGAGAAATGTGCAGAATGAGAGCCAACAACAAACTCTTCTGAGCACCATTCTGCAGTGGAGAAGCTGAGGGGCAAGAATGGTCCAGGCAGGGCTCCTCTACTTCCAAAATGGGGAGTCCTGAGCACTTTAAATGCTGAAAGGAGCAGGCGGAAGATGCAGACAGAGAAGGAGATGAGACAAGTTGGATCCAGTTTCCCAATATGCAAGACATGAGAGCTATAGGGAAGGACAGGCCATGCTCAGGTGGCAAATGGCAGATAGGGGAAAGGCAGGTTCTGAGGGGACAAGAAGGACACTGGATCCTTCAGGCCTTGGGCAGGAGAAAGACTGCCCTGAACAGGACAGATGAGTGGGAAACAGGGGCCAGCAAAGAAGTCTAAGAACAATCACAAAGAAGGACATGAAGCAGAGCAAGAGCTGGGCCCAGCAATATTGAAGATGCAGAAGCCACCTGGAGTAGGGTAGCAGAATCTGTGAGCCTTCCAACAAGCCTTAAGGGAAAGCTAGGTCCTCTGGTTTGTTATAGGGTCCTCCGAGGCCCTACCCACAGTGTCCCTATGATTCCCCTTCCAGGGATTCTCTCCCTCCTCCAAGGCCCAGCCTGAGAAACCTCCTCAGTGCATCTCCACCCCAAGCAGAATGAATAACTCCTTCTTGAGAGCCCCTAAAGGCCTGTCTTTAAAACTGTACAATAACCTCTGGAGTGCTAAGTTCTTTAGACTTTTTTTCATTTAACTTTCATAACACACCCTCCAAAGTTAGGAATTACCATCTCATTTTGCCAAAGAGGACCGAGGTTCAGAGAGGTACAAACAGTAGCACAAGGACTTGTCTAGGGAAGCCTGAGAATAAAGCCATCTTTTCCCTTTGCCACTGTGTTAGAACTATCTGAGTGAGAGTGTACCATCATCTAAATGTGTGTGTCCCTCCCCTCTGGCTGTATGCTCCATGGGATACATGAGGGATAGGGTTGGCCTCATCTGCGCACCACCAGCAGACCAGCACAGCACTCATGGTGAATATTTGTGCAGACCCCAGAGGCAAATCATCTGGCCCAACCCTTACATTTTATTTATAAGGATATCTATAGGATCCTTATAATATCTGTCATAGATAAGAAAACTGAGGCTAAAGAGAAAGGAAGGTACTTACCAGGGTCACATAGAAAATCAATACTAGTACTGGGTTAGGACCCAGGACATCTGACTCTGAAACAAGAGCTGGGCCTACAAAACCTAGAATGGGGTTTGTGACCCTCCCAGGTACCACTCCCTCACTTGTAGCTGCCTAATTATTTGCCCACTAATCCTGTTATGTTCTGTGTGCCCTGAGCCCTGGATCAAAAACCAACTTCAAGGACCAGGAGCAGGGCCAACACCACTCTCCTGCTCTCTGAGCCAAAGGAAGCCACCCCAAGGAGCAACTTGGCCATCTGCCCAGGACTGGAATGGAGGGTGAACCTACAGTTCAAAGGTCATGCAGGGGTCCTCTTTGTTGCATTAGAGAAAACACAGATCAGAAACATCTGTGAGAGTGCAAAGAGAGGCTTAGTTCAGCCTAGGGGCTTAGATACGATATGGGGGCTACAGAGCCAAGACCAGAAGGATACATAAAAGATAGCCAGATAGAGAGGAGAATGAGAAGGGTGTTCCTAGTGAAGGGAAAAACAAGACAAAGACTGGGAGGTGGAAGAAAGAAAAGAGTGTTCAGAAGTCTGAAATTTCATGGAGGCTGTAATGAAGGTGCCAGGAGATGCAGAGAGTTGAGGGGAATAAGATAGAGTGCAGAGTTGAGCAAAGTGAGAAATTCTTCCCCTATAAGGAAGAGAATAGCACTGGGTACTTCAGGTGTGGAGAATGGAATGAGCAAATTTCAGAAGAGGGTGCAGAGAGAAAGCTATTTAAATTATGGCTCTGCCCTGCATAGAATCTTTCAATGAGCTCACACCTCTTCCCCTTGGGATGGAAGCCAAACACTTTGCTTTCCTGGCCTGGCACAAGCTGACTCTTAAGGGCCAACCTAGTGCCTCCCCACCTGCACCCTGTACCTCCACCTCACATGCAGCTCACCACAACAGGACAACTTGCACCTGCAATGCTTTCCCCAACTAAGATGCTTCCTCCAGGAAGCCCCCCTTGCAACCAGTCTCTTCCTAGTTTCTGTCCCAAGGTCCCCAGGGCTGGCCTACACCATAGCTGTAGTTATGCAGTTTCATTATGTAATAGAAAGTGAGAAGTATTGTTTTACACAGTCATGTGCAATCTCCACCAATTGGAGATTGGAATTGTTTTCAGGAAGAGAATATTCTTTGAGTTAGAAAAAGACAAAAAAAAGTAAATCTGCAAATGAAATTAGCTTGTTCATAGGTTAGATGTGAACTGAGCAGATACAAGACTTTCAATCTCTGTGTGTGATGTTTACTTCCCAATACTATCTCTATGCAACCTCTCCCTCACTTCCCAAATCCCAACCTCAGAAGCCAGCCCTGCAGGAGTTTGCAATCACAGTTAAATTTTTGACTTGAGAATTCAAAAGCTTAATCCTGAAAGATTTGAAGCATACACTCTAACATCAATAACAGATTCAAAAAAATGCATCACCCATTGGAGCCATTTCCCATAGTTGAGACCAGAACTGATGTGAATGAGCAGCAGGGAAAGAGAAAAAGAGTGAAGAAAAGATGAAACCTGATGAGCCCATGAAAAGATTCTTATGTTACCTCTTGTGGAAAACTCAGAGAGGGTAAAAGAATATATGCTGTTATGGTTTAGATATGAACTATCCCCCCAAAAGGCTTATGTGTTAAAGACTTGGCCCTTAGATTGTGTCACTATTAAGAGGTGATTGAATCAGAAGGGTGCTGACTTCATCAATGGATTCATTCACTGATGAGTTCATAAACTGAATGGGCTATGAGGAGGAGGTAGGGCCTAGCCTTTGAAAATCTCTCTCTCTCTCTCACTCTCTCTCTCTCTCTCACTCTCTCTCACTCTCTCCCTCTCTCCCTCCCTTTCTTCCTCCCTCCCTCTGTCCTGGTTATCATGTAGTGAGCAGCTTTCCTCTGCCATGATGTTTCTGCCTTGTCACAGGATTAAAGATAATGGAGCAAGATAACTATGGATTGATACCTCAGAAACCCATGAGCCAAAATAAATCTTTCCTCACTTAAGTAGCTTATCACAGGTATTTTGTCACCACAAAGAATATTCTCTTCCTGAAAACAATTCCAATCTCCAATTGGTGGAGATTGCACATGACTGTGTAAAACAATACTTCTCACTTTCTATTACATAATGAAACTGCATAACTACAGCTATGGTGTAGGCCAGCCCTGGGGACCTTGGGACAGAAACTAGGAAGAGACTGGTTGCAAGGGGGGCTTCCTGGAGGAAGCATCTTAGTTGGGGAAAGCATTGCAGGTGCAAGTTGTCCTGTTGTGGTGAGCTGCATGTGAGGTGGAGGTACAGGGTGCAGGTGGGGAGGCACTAGGTTGGCCCTTAAGAGTCAGCTTGTGCCAGGCCAGGAAAGCAAAGTGTTTGGCTTCCATCCCAAGGGGAAGAGGTGTGAGCTCATTGAAAGATTCTATGCAGGGCAGAGCCATAATTTAAATAGCTTTCTCTCTGCACCCTCTTCTGAAATTTGCTCATTCCATTCTCCATACCTGAAGTACCCAGTGCCATTCTCTTCCTTATAGGGGAAAAATTTCTCACTTTGCTCAGCTCTGAACTCTATCTTATTCCCCTCAACTCTCTGCATCTCCTGGCACCTTCATTACAGCCTCCATGAACTATGGCCTGAATGTTTGTGTCTTCCAAATTCATCTGTTGAAACCTAATTATCAATATGATGGTATTAGAAAGTAGGGCCTTTGAGGAAGTGATTAGGTCATGTCTCAGGAGTCCTTATGAAAGTATTACATTATAAAAGAAACCCCAGAGAGAACCACTCCACCCTCACCCTTTCCACCATGTAAGGATACCCTCTGTGAACCAGGAAGTGGGTACTCTCCAGACACTGAACTTGCCAGTGTCTGTTGTTTATAAGTCACCTACCTAGTCTCTAATATTGTGGTATAACAGCACAAATGGGTTAAGAAGCCTGGCAAAAAGGAGTGAGGAGACCTCGATGTGACTGAGATTCATTTCTGCCACCTAAAGAAAGAGAATTTGGAAAGAAAATAATTTCAATGTAGACAAATAGCATTCATTTCTTGTACCTCTGAGTTTATGGACTAAGAATCTAATAATTGGATGTTCAAAAGCTGCACCAGAGAGTGGGCAAGACCTGTAAGAAATTCCTTAGGTGTGGAGTGCCTATAAATTTTCACTTATGTGAATCCAATTCTCCAATTGAAGTTCAATTTGTTCTAGTCTGTACTTTCACACACACTCACCACTACTCCAAATCTTCAGTATTGCCTACTGCACACACTCACCTTGCATTAGTGATACTTTGCCAGACTGAAGGAAGATGGGAAATAACAGCACTCCCGACCCATAGAAAGATGGCAGATGGTGGCTGGAGTCCTCTCAAAGACCTTCTCACTCACACACAGCTCACACATCACCTTCAGCAGCAGCCGTTGGCCAGAACACCTACACATGGCTTCTTCATATGGCCTGGCATTCCTCACACTATGGCAGCTAGATTCCAAAAGCAACCATCCAATTTGTGAGAGCTTGACAGAAGCTAGATCGTCTTTCATGAAACTTAGCTTTGTGCAGTCAAGCAGCATAGCTATGCCTCCTTCTATTTATTAGAACAAATCACTAAGATCAGCCCATACTCAAGGGATTCCCCTCAGATCTTCATAGGAAGAATATCAAAGCATTTGCAGACATGTTTAAAACCATCACAAGACCCTGAAGACACCAGGAGAAGCATAAGGGCTGAAATTATCAATTTTCCCACCATGCATGGCAACAGATCCCAGGTAATTATCTTTGAATTGTATAAGGGCAGAGTGACCCTAGAGGCTGAAAGACTTTGAGGAATCCAACACAAGAATACCAGTGTGTCAGCCTGATACCCTGTATACAATTATCTCACCCTACACCCTTGGCCTGTGACTATGTTGGTGACTGAGTAACCCAGGTTACTCAGGGGAACTCGACAGGTTTTTGTTTCTGAAAGTGTACAAGCTTGCTCTAAATCTAACAAATGTGTAAAGACTTGTGATGCTTAAGGGGGCATGACTACAAGAGAGGATACAGCAGTTCTCACACTGGGAGATGTTCTCTAGAACTGATTTGGGGACTGACCAGAGCTCTGCTAGACACACCTAGAATGGGTAATGGTTTTTCCAGTGATCAAAACTCCCAAACTTAACCAGGCAGTTAAAAAAGAGCAACACTAGAGGTATCACAATACTCAACTTCAAACTAAACTACAGAGCCACAGCAATAAATACAGCATGGTACTGGCGCAAAAACAGATATGAAGACCAGTGGAACAGAATAGATTACACACAGCTACACCCACATCATTTTTGACAAAGGCACTAAAAACATACGATGGAGAAAAGACAGCCTCTTCAATAAATGTTTCTGGGAAAAGTGGTTATCTACCTGCAAAAAACTGAAACTAGACCCATGCCTATCACCCTGTACTAGTATCAACTCAAAGTGGATTAAGGATCTTAATATCAGACCCAAAAACTTGCAGTTAGTACAGGAAAGAGCAGGAAATACTCTGGAAGCAATAGGTATAGAAAAGGACTTCCTCAGTAGAACTCAAGCAGCCGGGCAACTAAAAGAAAGGATGGACAAATGGGACTACATGAAATTAAAAATCTTCTGCACAGCAAAAGAAATGGTCTCTAAATTGGAGAAACCACTCACAGAGTAGTAGAAAATCTTTGCTAGCTATACATCAGCCAAAGGACTGATAACCAGAATATACAGAGAACTCAGAAAATTAAACTCCCCAAAAATCAATGAACCAATAAAGAAGTGGATAACTGAAACAAACAGAACCTTTTTTCTAAGGAAGAAATCCAATAGCCAAAAAACACATAATAAAATGCTCACCATTCCTGGCCATAAAGGAAATGCAAATCAAAACCACACTAAGAGTCCACTTCACTTCTATTAGAATAGCTATCATCAAGAACACCACCAACAAATGTTGGCAAGGATGCAGGGAAAAGGAACCCTCATACACTGTAGGTAACAATGTAAGCTAGTGCAACTACTTTGGAAAACATTATGGAAGCTACTTAAAAACTAAACTTACATCTGCCATATGATCCAGCATACCCAAAGGAATGCAACTCAGGTTATTACAAAGGCACCTGCACACCTATGTTTATTGCAGCACTATTCACAATAGCCAAGCTATGGAAACAGCCAGGATGCCCCACTACCAACAAATGGATTAAGAAAATGTGGTATTTACACACAATGGAATTTTATTCAGCCACAAAGAAGAATGAAATTTTGTCATTCACAAAGAAATGGATGGAATTAGAGAACATCATCTTAAAGTTAGTCAGGCTCAGAAGGCCAAAAAAATTGCTTGCTCTCCCTTCTATGGAGATTATAGACCTAAAACAAATGCAGTAGTATTATTGGACATCGGTCACACACTAAAGGGAGAATGTGCAGGGGAGGAATAGGGAAAGGGAAAGAAACCTAAAACTTGAATGTGGTTGATGTGCTCACTGTAGAGGAGCAAATACAGTAATCTTAAACCAGCCAAGGCCACTCTGGAAATGGGACTAGGAAGTAGTGAAGTGGTCTGGTAGAGATGAACCAATGTGGGTTGTAATACACATGTGCATGGAAGCAATGCTAGGACTTTCTCAGCATAGCTGTCTTTATCTCAAACTAGCAAAAATGCTATGTCTTTCTTATTATCTTTTATGGTTTCTCTTTAACAAGATCAGAGAACAAGAGGGCAGAATATGTTCTTCCAAGAAGCAGGGAGGAGAAAGAGGTGGCCCAAACAATGCATACACATGTGAGTAAATGTAAAAACGATAAAATTTAAAATAAATAAATAAACCAGCTGTTAAAATCAACATTAGATAGATTGAAAAACGAATCCCTCCATGACATGGTTAGTGTCTGATGATAAAACAAACACATCTGTTAATTGGACAAGGACATAAAATGTGAACCCAGTTCCCCAAAAAAGACCAAAAGAAAAAAAAAAAACCAGACTAGTGGACATGAGGATGGTGCAGTTGGAGGGAAGGCGATGAAGGGCAAGCCACACCCACATCATTTGTGCTCTTGCAGGCCAGGCTGTAGTACTGGAGCTTTTCCAGGCCATGGGGAGTGCTGGAAATTCTTAAGGGAATGAGGCTCACTCTGGACATTATGTGGTAATTCATGTGAAAAGTAGAAAGGACTGGAGGGTGAGAGTTCAGTGAGGAGGATTAGCAAGAGATGACAGAGGTTTATGTCAGGGCAGTGGCCATTGATAAGCACCTGGATGCAGAATGAGTAGCAGCAAAATCAGCAAGAGCAGAGGTCAGAGGTCAGGATCCAGCCCAGTCCAGTGAACAGTTCTAGCTCCAACACCTGGCTCCTGTCCCAACTTTAGATGGAAAAGAAACATTGAAGGCAGCTTCAGAAAAAAGAGGAGGCAACACAGAACTGGGAGGTGGAAGCAGAATTATTTCTTCCTCAGGCCAAGATTCTGTATTCAGCCCTGTCGTGGTGTTGACTTGGAGAAATAGGATGACTGGAAGGAAGGAGGACTGTTCATTCCACAAGTTCACTCAACCAACATTTGTCCTGGACCTTCTAAAGAAAAGGCAACAATCATTAGGAACCAGAAAACTTTCTGGTTCAAAGCCCAGATAAACTTTTACTTTCCCCATGGCCTCAGGAAAGGGACTTAATCTCTGAGACAGTTTCCATCTGAAAAATGGAGTTTGTCATCTCTGCGGAGTTATTTAAGGATTAGAAAAAAAATACATACAGCCAGGTATGGTGGTACATGCCTGAAATCCCAACTATGTGGGACATGAAGGTAAGAGAATCCAGACTCAAGGTGAGTCTAGTCAATAAAACACAAGAGCCTTTCTAAAAAAATTAGCTAGAGGGATAGGCCTCTAGTTTATTTTCAATGGTAGAGCACTTGCCTGGCAAGCATGAGAACCTAAATCCAAACCCTAGAACCTCAAAAAATTAATACAATAATTCAGCACATAGTATGTTTCAATAAATGGCTCAAATAAATGGTTCAATATATGTGTTCAAATCATTGTTATTTGCCTAGAACTCTGCTGAAGCTCTGATCACATTCAGTCTCCTCTATGAAGCTAGCCAGTTCTAGGCTTTAGACGTTTCTGTGTCTTAGTGCTTCCCTCTGCTGGCCAAAAGACTCTGCTGGGGAGAGAATCACAAGATGCTAAAACCAGACTGAGTCTCCCTACACTCCCCAGTGGGAGGACACCAGCCTCAGAAGATCCTTCCAGAGACAGCAGATATGGCATGACACCTCCTACCCATTCACTTGTTAATTCACTGGAGAAGCAGTGAGGAATAATAATTAAAAGCATTAGGAGTTAAATCTGAATTCAAATCCAAGCTCTGCCTCCTTCTAGCTATGTGGCCTTTGGTAAATTGCTTAACCTGAATCTGCTCATTGTAAAAGGGAGGTAATGATTGTACTCATAGTGCTGTTAAGAGAACTAAATGCAATTAATTATGTACAATGCATAGCACAGTACTCAATAAGTGATTGTTATTTCCAAACATTCACTTTGCTGTTGCTACACACCTGTAATCCTAACACTTGGGAGGCTGAAGCAGGAGGATTGCAAGTTCAATACCAGCCTAGGCTATAGAGTGAAACTCTGCCTCAAAAAAACAATTCGCTTTAGGCCAAGATGTATTGAGTATAATGAATTCAGAGACAATCAGTCTATGTCCTCAAAGAATTCTCAGGCTAGAAAAGAGATAGATAAGAAATCATACAACACTAACATAGTACCATCATGCTAGGAGGGAAGCATAGGGGCTTAGAGAGCATAAAGGACAAACTTTACCTAAATAGGTGAAAAAGATGCTCAGGCATAAACTATTGGAAAGAAGAAAGGAAGCTGTGAATTTGTACACATAATATGATTGCATAAAGTGAAACAAAGCAAAAACTCCATACACAAATTATTAGAATTATTAGGAGAGTATAGCAAGGGAATTAATATATAAAGTTAATATATAAATGTCATTACATTTCTATACATCAGCAACAAAAAAGTTACCACTGGAAATAATATTAACATAGGCATGGTGGCATATGCCTATAATCCCAACATTTAGGAGAATGAGGCAAGAGGATTGGGAGTTCCAGGCTAGCCAGAACTAGAAAGACCCTCTCTCATAAAAGCAAAAAGTCTTGGCATGGTGGTATGCTCCTATAATCCCACCACTTAAGAGGTCAAAGCAGGAGGATCATAAGTTCAAAGCCAACCTGAGCTGCATAGTGAGACCCTGTCTCAAAAAATCAAGGATTGGGGATGTAGCTCAGTAGTAAGGTGCCTGTCTGGCATGTGCAAGGCCCTGGGTTCTATTCCCAGCACCAAGAAAAGAAAAAAGAATAAAAAGAAACCATACTTTGAATTTTTATTTTTTCCAGGGCTAGTGATCGACAGTTTGAAACTCTCTTTTGGTGAGCTCCCTATAGTTCCAGCAGGCCTTGAAATCACTTATATGACTCAGGCTGGCCTCAAACTCACCATTCTCCTGTTAAGATTACAGGTGTACCACAACACCCAGCTCAGAGTATGGTTTCTACTGCATGCCTATCACTTTCCTACCACTGCAAAGTTAAAAACCTCATAAGTGAAACTCCCCTGAGTTGGGAATCATTTGTATAAAATATCTAGGTGTAAGTTTAATACAAACTAGCATAAGATCTATATGCAAAAATTATAATACATTACTAAAAGAAACCTCCTCAGCCAAATGATCAAATCTAACATAACCAATAATTAGACAAGTGTCATTGTGTACCCTAGATGTAATATACCTGTCACTGATACAGCATTCTTGCATCAAATGCTTAACCTGAATTTATTGCTGGTAAAAGTGTAAATTGTCCCAACCATTTTAAATCCAAATTGAAACACATTTTTGTAGACAACTAGCCTATACTTTCAAAGATATCATAAAGGACAAAATTCATATAGGTCTATGACAAGCTGAAGAACCATTCTAGACTAAAGAAGAAACAAGAGACAAGTCAACTAAGTACAATATAAGATCTCCGATTGAATCCTGGCTTTTTTTTCAATCAGCTATGAAGGACATTAAAGGAATGTGTACAGAATTTTTAATATGGACTATATATCAAAGAATATCAATGTATCAGTATTAAATTTCCCTGGGGTGATAATTATGCTGTGCTCACTCAGAAGAATGCCTTCATACTTAGGAGTTATATGTAGAAATACTTGGGAGTAAATTTTGTAAGTTGAGAATAAGTTAGTTCTGAATAAAAGAATACATCAATACTTACCTAAATAGAGAGAGCTAAAGCAAGTGTTGCAAGGGCTTGTCTGTGTTGATTTGCTACTTTTGTGGGTATTCTCTTGCCTGGACACTTTCTCCAAAATAAAAAATTGGGAGAAAACTTTAGTGAAAGATATTAAAGAATAGTTAGAAAAATGAAAGCAGTGTTTGTCTTGGGTTCATATACTTGACATGTTTAAACATTAGCTCAACTTCATTAGTAATAAGAAGATGATAATCAAAAACTGCAACGAAATTCCAATTACCCCATGCAATTTACAAAGTTTAAGAAGACTAGCAACAAACAAATGCTGGTGGCTCACACCTGTAATCCTAGTACTTGGGAGGCTGAGATTAGGAGGATCATGGTTAGAGACCAGTCTGAGCAAATAGCTGGTGAGACCCCCCCTCAATCTCCAAAATAACCAGAGCAAAAGGGACAGGAGGCATGAAACCCTGAATTCACATGCCAGTCCCATAGAGAGAGAGAGAAAGACCAGCAACAGCAAGTGTTAGAAAGAATGTGAGTCAACCATTCTTCTATACATTGTTGGTAGAAGTATACATTGACACAATCATTTTGAAAAACAATTTAGTACTGTCTTGTAAAGTTGAGTTGTCACATATTCTATAACCCAGAAATTCTACTTCAAGATATGCCTAGAAATTCCACTTTAAGATTTTTTTCCTTTCATCTCTGAGATCCCCAGAATTGTTTTTAGCATAATCCCATGGAAGTCTCATATCAAAACTACCATATTGTGATCAATATAAGTTTCTGTCTCTATCTGAATCCTGAAATTAAAAAAAAATAAAAAGGAAAAAAGATATGGACATAAGCGTCTGTTAGTGTGCATATGTAAGAAGATATGCACCAGGAAACATGTATGATAACATTTCAGGAGCACTATTTGTAATAGTAAAATAATGGCAACAACTCCAATGCCCGTTGACAAGAAAATGGATAAGAAAATTGTGAGGTAATTGCAAAAAAAAAAAGATGTTTTATATGTATGAGCAAAATTGAATGAATTTTAGCCCGTATAACAACTTGAACAGCATGTTGAAATCAAAAAGCAAGTCTTAAACGTAGATCTAAAATGATGATGATGACGATGATGACGGACATGAATATAAATTGGGGACTGTCTAAGGAGGGTTAGTGGGAGAGGGGGTGCAAAGGAAAGGATACTGAGAGGTGCAGAGGATCAAAGCATGCTTCATGTATACATATGAACGCAGAACAACGAAACCCACCAAACGCTGTTTAGAAAGGAGGGAGGAGGAAGGAAGAAATGGAAATGTAAAAGGCAGGGGTGCTTTGAAATTGTTCAAAGTATACTGTACATGCGTATGGAATTATCACAATAAAATCTCCTTGTATTAGTGTGTTCGCATTCAAAAAATTAGTTTAATTAAAATTAAAAAGAAATAAAAATAATTTTTAAATTCTCAGAAGATTGCACATAGCATGATGCCTTTTTTTTCAATAAACTTCAATTAGCAACCAAAACTAAAGAGTTAAGTATATTTTTTTAATCAAGAAAATTTCAAATACAAATTTCAGGGTGGTGTGTGGGGATGGGGAAAAGTGATGGATGTTTAAATGCAAACAATTGTTGGTGTTTGTTAGTTAGATTGAGTTGAGTCGTAACTTTGTGTGTGTGTGTATGTGAGAGAGAGAGAGAGAGAGAGAAGACGTGAGTAAAGGGAAAATGTCTATGCAAGGACCAATGAAGATAATGTTAGGAGCCAAGACTGTAGATCAGCCAATTTTGTGCATAGTGTCAATTAAGCAGAAGAGGAAGAGATATCAAAGCAAACTGGGAGGAATCGGGGAAGGCTTCCTGGAAACAGGTACACCTAAGGTGAGCATGGAAAAGCACTGGGATTTAGCCATGTGGCTTTTCCGAAAAAGTTAAAATGCAAAGACAAAATGCAAGAAAGATTGGGCCCATAAGTTGATCAGAATAATTACTGAGCAGGATGGGAAGTAGGCATTATGGGAAACAAAATTAAGGAGCCACTCAATTTCTGAGCTACCTCTACTAGGTGGAGCCTAGGAAAGTGACTAAATCAGAGCCCTCTGGCTCCCTACATGTGACGCCTTTCTCAGTCTGTCTGACTAGCCAGATTCCATCAAAGCCACTGTGACCTGGAAGATCTAAACAGAGGTGGATCATCCACAAATCATCTCTTTCCAGAACCTAAGAGCCTTGAGCAGAGAGTCATATGTGGGGTGGTGGTGGGCTTTTTGATTCTTTACCAGTCCTGAGAGCTCAGATGGGAACACAGGTGTGGCCTCCTAAGGTAGAGATTGGAACTTATATATCAGCAGCATAGACAGAACCCTTAATCTTTGTCCAAAAAAAATCCATAGATATTAATAGTACAAGAGGGTTTCATGTGAAAACTCCATATACACATACAGTGCATTTGAGCAATTTTACCCCCTCTATTAGGGTTCAGGCCAAGCCAGGAAGGCCCACGTGGAATTTTTTTTTATTCATATGTACATACAAGGCTTGGCCCCCACCCCCTCCCTTACCACCCAGTCTGCCCCCTCCCTCTCCCCCCCAACCCCTCAATACCCAGCAGAAACTATTTTGCCATTATTTCTAATTTTGTTGTAGAGAGAGTATAAGCCATAATAGGAAGGAACAAGGGTTTTTGCTGGTTGAGATAAGGATAGCTATACAGGGAGTTGACTCACATTAATTTCCTGTGCATGTGTGTTACCTTCTAGGTTAATTCTTTTTGATCTCACCTTTTCTCTAGTTCCTGGTCTCCTTTTCCTATTGGCCTCAGTTGCTTTTAAGGTATCTGCTTTAGTTTCTCTGCATTAAGGGCAACAAATGCTAGCTAATTTTTTAGGTGTCTTACCTATCCTCACCCTCCCTTGTGTACTCTCGCTTTTATCATGTGCTCAAAGTCCAATCCCATTGTTTGCCCTTGATCTAATGTCCACATATGAAGGAGAACATACGATTTTTGGTCTTTTGGGCCAGGTTAACCTCACTCAGAATGATGTTCTCCAATTCCATCCATTTACCAGCAAATGATAACATTTCGTTCTTCTTCATGGCTGCATAGAATTCCATTGTGTATAGATACCACATTTTCTTAATCCATTCATCGGTGGTGGGGCATCTTGGCTGTTTCCATAACTTGGCTATTGTGAATAGTGCCGCAATAAACATGGGTGTGCAGGTGCCTCTGGAGTAACCTGTGTCACAGTCTTTTGGGTATATCCCCAAGAGTGATATTGCTGGATCAATGGTAGATCAATGTCTAGCTTTTTAAGTAGCCTCCAAATTTTTTTCCAGAGTGGTTGTACTAGTTTGCATTACCACCAACAGTGTAAGAGGGTTCCTTTTTCCCCGCATCCTCGCCAACACCTGTTGTTGGTGGTGTTGCTAATGATGGCTATTGTAACAGGGGTGAGGTGGAATCTTAGTGTGGTTTTAATTTGCATTTCCTTTATTGTTAGAGATGGTGAGCATTTTTTCATGTGTTTTTTGGCCATTTGAATTTCTTCTTTTGAGAAAGTTCTGTTTAGTTCACTTGCCCATTTCTTTATTGGTTCATTAGTTTTGGGAGAATTTAGTTTTTTAAGTTCCCTATATATTCTGGTTATCAGTCCTTTGATGTGTAGCTGGCAAATATTTTCTCCCACTCTGTGGGTGTTCTCTTCAGTTTAGACACCATTTCTTTTGATGAACAGAAGCTTTTTAGCTTTATGAGGTCCCATTTATCTATGCTATCTCTTAGTTGCTGTGCTGCCGGGGTTCTGTTGAGAAAGTTCTTACCTATACCTACTAACTCCAGAGTATTTCCTACTCTTTCCTGTATCAACTTTAGAGTTTGGGGTCTGATATTAAGATCCTTGATCCATTTTGAGTTAATCTTGGTATAGGGTGATATACATGGATCTAGTTTCAATCTTTTGCAGACTGCCAACCAGTTTTCCCAACAGTTTTTGTTGAAGAGGCTGCTATTTCTCCATTGTATATTTTTAGCTCCTTTGTCAAAGACAAGTTGTTATAGTTGTGCGGCTTCATATCTGGGTCCTCTATTCTGTTCCACTGGTCTTCATGTCTGTTTTTGTGCCAGTACCATGCTGTTTTTATTGTTATTGCTTTGTAATATAGTTTGAAGTCAGGTATTGTGATACCTCCTGCATTGTTCTTTTGACTGAGTATTGCCTTGGCTATTCGTGGCCTCTTGTGTTTCCATATAAATTTAACAGTAGATTTTTCAATCTCTTTAATAAATGTCATTGGAATTTTGATGGGAATTGCATTAAACATGTAGATTACTTTGGGGAGTATCGACATTTTTACTATGTTGATTCTACCAATCCATGAGCATGCATGGGAGATTTCTCCACTTTCTATAGTCTTCCTCAATCTCTTTCTTCAGAAGTGTATAGTTTTCCTTGTAGAGGTCTTTCACATCTTTTGTTAGGTTTACACCTAGGTATTTGATTTTTTTTTTTGAGGCTATTGTAAATGGAATTCTTTTCATACATTCTTTTTCAGTTTGCTCATTGTTAGTGTATAGAAATGCTAATGATTTTTCTATGCTGATTTTATATCCTGCTACCTTGCTGTAGCTATTGATGATGTCCAGAAGCTTCTGAGTAGAGTTTTTTGGGTCTTTAAGGTATAGGATCATGTCATCTGCAAATAGGGATATTTTGACAGTTTCTTTACCTATTTGTATTCCTTTTATTCCTTCTTCTTGCCTAATTGCTCTGGCTAGGAATTCCAGTACTATGTTGAATAGGAGTGGAGATAGCAGGCATCCTTGTCTGCTTCCTGATTTTAGAGGGAATGGTTTCAGTTTTTCTCTGTTAAGTATAATGCTAGCTGTAAGTTTGTCATATATAGCTTTTATAATGTTGAGGTACTTTCCTTCTATTCCTAGTTTTCTTAGAGCTTTTATCATGAAATGGTGCTGGATCTTATCAAAGGCTTTTTCTGCATGTATTGAGATGATCAAGTGGTTTTTGTCTTTGCTTCTGTTAATGTGGTTTATTACATTTATTGATTTTCGTATGTTGAACCACCCCTGCATCCCTGGGATGAAGCCTACTTGGTCGTGGTGAATAATCTTTTTGGTGTGTTGTTGAATTCGGTTTGTCATTATTTTGTTGAGGATTTTTGCATCAATGTTCATTAAGGAGATTGGCCTATAGTTCTCCTTTTTTGAGGTGTGTTTGCCTGGTTTTGGGATAAGTGTAATACTGGCTTCATAAAATGTGTTTGGCAGTTTTCCTTCCCTTTCTATTTCGTGGAACAGTTTAAGGAGGTTTGGTATCAGTTCTTCTTTAAAGGTCTGATAGAATTCAGCAGAGAATGCATCAGGTCCTGGACTTTTCTTTTTGGGGAGACTCTTGATTGCTGCTTCAATTTCATTTTGTGTTATAGGTCTATTCAGGTGATTAATGTCCTCTTGGTTCAGTTTTGGATGATCATATGTATCTAGAAATCTGTCCATTTCTTTAAGATTTTCAAATTTATTTGAATATAGGTTCTCGAAATAGTATCTGATGATTTCCTGGACTTCCATGGTGTTTGTTGTTATCTCCCCTTTTGCATTCCTGATTCTACTAATTTGGGTTTTTTCTCTCCTCATTTTAGTCAGGTTTGCCGGGGGTCTATCGATCTTGTTTATTTTTTTCAAAGAACCAACTTTTTGTTTCATTAATTCTTTGTATGGTTTTTTTTGTTTCTATTTCATTGATTTCAGCTCTTATTTTTATTATTTCTCTCCTTCTATTTGTTTTGGGATTTGCTTGTTCTTGTTTTCTAGGATTTTGAGATATATCATTAGGTCATTGATTTGGGATCTTTCAGTCTTTTTAATATATGCACTCACTGTTATAAACTTTCCTCTCAGGACTGCCTTAGCTGTGTCTCATAGGTTCCAGTAGGTTGTGTTTTCATTTTCATTGACTTCCAGGAACTTTTTAATTTCCTCTTTTATTTCATCAATGATCCATTCTTCATTAAGTAATAAGTTACTTAGTTTCCAGCTGTTTGCATGTTTTTTATCTTTACTTTTGTTGTTGAGTTCTACTTTTACTGCATTGTGATCAGATAGTATGCACAGTATAATTTCTATTTTCTTATATTTGCTGAGACTTGATTTGTGTCCTAGGATATGATCTATTTTGGAGAAGGTTCCATGGGCTGCTGAGAAGAATGTATATTGTGTAGAAGTTGGATGAAATGTTCTGTAGACATCAACTAGGTCCGTTTGATCTATTGTATATTTTAGATCTTAGATTTCTTTATTGATTTTTTGTTTGGATGACCTATCTATGATAATGGGGTGTTAAAGTCTCCCACAACCACTGTGTTGGCGTTTATATATGCTTTTAGGTCTTTCCGGGTATGTTTGATGAAATTGGGTGCGTTGACATTGGGTGCATACAGGTTGATGATTATTATTTCCTTTTGGTCTACTTCCCCTTTTATTAATATGGAATGGCCTTCTTTATCATGTTTGATCAATGTAGGTTTGAAGTCTACTTTGTCAGAGATAAGTATTGCTACTCCTGCCTGTTTTCGGTGGCCATTGGCTTGGTAAATCTTCTTCCAGCCTTTCATCCTAAGCCTATGTTTATTTCTGTCAGTGAGATGGGTCTCCTGTAAGCAATAAATTGTTGGATCTTCCTTTTTAATCCATTTCATCAAGCAGTGCCTTTTGATGGGTGAATTAAATCTGTTAACATTAAGCGTTAGTACTGATAGGTATGTGGTGATTCCTGTCATTTAGTTGTCTTAGTTGTTTGAAGGTTTGATTGTGTGTACCTAAGTTGAGGTTACTTTCTACTGTCTTGCTTTTTCTTTTCCTGTGCTTTTTGGTGCTGCCTGTCTTTTCATGGTTAAGTTGGGTTTCACTTTCTGTGTGCAGAATCCCTTGAAGAATCTTTTGTAGTGGTGGCTTTGTGGTCACATATTGTTTTAGTTTCTGCTTATCATGGAAGACTTTTATTGCTCCATCTATTTTGAATGATAGTTTTGCTGAGTAGAGTATCCTGGGGTTGAAGTTATTTTCATTCAGTGCCCGGAAGATCTCACCCCACACTCTTCTTGCTTTTAATATTTCTGTTGAGAAGTCTGCTGTGATTTTGATGGGTTTACCGTTGTATGTTACTTGTTTTTTCTCTCTTACAGCCTTCAATATTCTTTCCTTAGTTTCTGAACTTGTTGTTTTAATGATGATATGTCGTGGGGTAGTTCTATTTTGAGCTGGTCTGTTTGGTGTCCTAGAGGCCTTTTGCATCTGTATGGGAATATCTTTCTCTAGATTTGGGAAATTTTCCATTATTATTTTGTTGAACATATTACGCATTCCCTTGGCTTGCACCTCTTCTCCTTCTTCGATGCCCATGATTCTCAAGTTTGGTCTTTTGATGGAGTCGGTGAGTTCTTGCATTTTCTTTTCAGAGGTCTTGAGTTGTTTAATTAATAGTTCTTCGGTTTTTCCTTTAATTACCATTTTATCTTCAAGTTCTGAGGTTCTGTCTTCTGTTTGTTCTATTCTGCTGGATTGGCCTTCCATTTTGTTTTGCAGTTCTGTTTCATTCTTTTTTCTGAGGTTTTCCATATCCTGGCTGGTTTCCTCTTTAATGTTGTCTATTTTTGTCCTGAGTTCATTTATCTGTTTATTCATCATGTTCTCTCTTTCACTTTGGTGTTTATACAGTGCTTCTATGGTTTCCTTTATTTCTTCTTTTGCTTTTTCAAATTCTCTATTTTTGTTGTCTTGGAATTTCTTGAGTGTCTCCTGTACATCTTGGTTGACCCTATCCAGTATCATCTCTATAAAACTCTCATTGAGTACCTGTAGTATGTCTTCTTTTAAATTATTCTTGTGGGCTTCATTGGGTCCTTTGGCATAATTTATCTTCATTTTATTGGAGTCTGGATCTGAGTATCTGTTTTCTTCATTCCCCTCTGGTTCCTGTACTAATTTTTTGCTGTGGGGAAACTGGTTTCCCTGTTTTTCTGTCTTCCTGTCATTGTCTTTTGTGTTGTTACTGTCCCTGTACTGTGTGCAATTAAGTATTTTCTAGCTTGTAATAATAGCAATGGTAATGTTTAGAATGGAAGGGTGAGCAGAGATGGAAAGCAAGAAGTTAAAGGAAAGGGAAAAGCAAATAAACAGACAGAAAGGAGAAAACAGAACTAGGTATCAGACAAGAAAGTTTCAAAGGTATAAACAGGGAGCATTAGTGTACTAATTGACAGTAAGCTGAACAGGCATTAGAGAGACAGAGAGAGGATTGAAAATAAAAAATAAAAAAAAGATAAGAATAAAAATAAACAATAGGTAAATGAAAGAAATATCTATATATGAAAATAAAATAAAATGAAAAATAGAAAATTTTTTTTAAAAAAACCTCCAAGTTCAAATGCAATGAAGTTTCAGTGTTAATAATTTGGGTGTCTGTCTCAGTCTCCAATCCTGGAGATGATGCCTCAGATGTTGTTCTGTAGTTGTCTCATCAAAGGGGACGCATAAAGTAGAACAAAACTACACACACACACGCACAAAAAAAACCCCACCAAGTGTCCCAAGTTCAAATGCAATACAGTTTCAGTAAGTTTTTCAGCATGCAGGTGTAATTCGGTTGTTCTCTCATCAAAGGTAGGGAGAAAAAGAGAAAAAAAGAAAAAAAAAAACAAAAAAAGAGTCTGGAGACAGTTCTGAGAATGGTATCTGCAGCTGTGGCTTGCCTGCCCGCTGCTATCAGCCTGCTGTTGCTGGAGGCGTTATTTATGCAGATCTCTGGGGTGAGCTTAGCACTCACCTGGCCCTGCAGGCATTGTTTACTCAGAGTTTTCCTGTGAGCCTCTGCTACAAGCTTTCCCCTTTCCAAGCACTGGGAAAGGTGACACTGCAACCAGGTTCTCAGGCCTGCTTGTTTATTTACAGTTCATGTGGGAAGTGGGTCTTCCCTCCTCTCCTGTGGAGTTTTCCTCCCTCTGCCACTCTCACAAGCTTTCCCGCTCCTGGTTGCTGGGTGCGCGCCCCCCACTCCCACCAGAGCCTCTCTGGCCCGCCCGGCTTGTTTATTTACAGTCCCAGGAAGGCTTCCCTTCCCCCAATCTTCAGTGCTCAGTGTGCCCCACCCTCTTCCCCCGTGTCTTTATTGTTCTTATTGCTTATTACTCAGTTTCTCTTTTTTCCCTGGTGGGGGTTGGTCTGTCCAGGGGCTATGCTGCTCTGGCCCAGGCTTGTCTGTGGGAGTACTGCAGTACCACAAAGCTCACCTGGCCTGAGTCTTCCCACGCCATCTGGGCGCAGGTGACTGGCAGCCCGGGGGCCCTCCTTGTTTCTCCGTTTAACGTGAAGTGGAGATTCTCTGCGCCAGCTGGAGGTGTGGAGGGGTCAAAGTTTTGCCTTTTCTCGGTGATTATGCCTGCAAAGTGTGTCTCCAGCGTCTCTCCAAGATTTCACTATAGAAGGCTCGCTTTCTGCTTCCTCCCTCTAGCCGCCATCTTGGAATCCCAGGTGGAATCTTTAGCAGAAAAATCACTGGAGTCTTTGGCACCAGAGGAGCACAAAGAAAGGAGAATAACAGATCAAGAGTCTATTAGTCCTTATCTAGCCTGGTATAATGGCCTCATCCTTGCTCTTGCTTCTTCCCTGGTCTTCCTGACTATAGGGTCGCCCCATCCTAACAACCACTTCATTACTCAATGCTGTGAGAGCAACCTTTCTAAATTGTCTGACCATGACTCTGTCTTTAGAAAGCCTTCAGTGATGCCCCTTGCCTGGCATTCAAGGCCTTTCATGACCTTCCTGTCCTTATTTCTAACATTATAGGCAGCCTCTGTTCCTACACAGCTTTTGCTCAAGCAAAGCTATCCCTACTTCTCCAGTGATTCTCTCCAAGCCCCTAAACTGGGGATTGGGGGATTCCCCAGGGCTCAGTGCTTGAGATCTTATTCTGGTTCCACTCATCCCATTTTGATCTAATCTAGTCCCATGGCTTTAAATGTATCTTGAATGTGTAACTCTGCCTTTCAGATTCATATTTCTAACTACTTGATAGATCTACTCAGATGCCCATAGGCACTTCAGTCTTAACATGTCTATAACAAAATGTTGCATATATTCCTCCCAAAATGACTCTTCCCACCTCAATAATCTTAACTCTTCTGATTACTCAGGCCTTAGTTTCTCTTTCTTCCTTCTTTTCCTTTTTCCTTCTTTCTTTCTTCTTTCATTCTGTCTCTTTCTTTCTTTCATATCCCATACCCAATTCATCAGCAAATTCAGCTAGCTCAACCTTCAAAACATATCCATAAACCAACCAATTCACACCACATCCCTCTTGATCCAAATTGCCATCATCTCTGTATTATTACAGAAGACCCTAAACTGATTTCCATGCTTTTTTCCTTTGCCCCTTTCACTCTATTCTGAACACGGCAACCAGAATAATCCTGTAAACATTAAGAGACGTCATAAAATTCCTCTTAATATACTCTCTACAATCTCTCTAATGGCTCCCTAACCCATTTAGAACCACAATGTTTATTACAGCCTAAATGGCCCTAAATTATCTGGTCTTCTGTTACCTTCCTGACCTCCTCTCCTGCTGCTCTCTGAACCTATCCTTCTGCTGCAGCCATACTGGTATCCACACTGTTTCTCAAGCATGCCAAATGTGCTCCTATCTGGAGTCCTTTTCCCTTTCTTGTCTCTCTGCATGACATAATTTCCTCCCTAAATTTTCACAAAGTTTGGGCCCTTACTTTCCTCACATCTTGATTGCTATCACATTCTGTTAAATCTTGGAATCAAATAGTGTAGCTCTTCCAACTTTTTTCTTTTTTTTTGAAAAACTTTTGGCTACTCTGGGTTCTTTGTATTTTCACATATATTCAAATAGATATTAATATGTGTATGTTAATTGACAAGGCTCAGCTTGCCAATTCTACCAAAAAGAATTCCTACTGGCATTTTGCTTAAGGTTGCATTGGATCACTTTGGGAATAACTGACCTCTTAACAATAATGATTCCCAATCTATGAATATGGTAGCTGTTCATAGCAATATCATATAGTTTCAATACACAGATTCTATGCATATTTTGTGAAACCTGTCAATAAATATTCCACAGTTTTGTGTTACTATAAATGTTATTGTTTCCTAAACTTTATTTTCCAATTGTTAGGAACTCAAATTCCTAGTATTAAAAAAAAGTTCATTTTTACATACTGACCTTTTATCCTGTGACTTTGCTAAATTAATATATTAATGCTAATGGTTCTTTTATAAGTTTTAGGACCCTTCATTTACATAATCATATCATTTGTAAATAAAGATATCTAGCTATATGGTTTTAGTTCTTTGTTTTTTGGCTGATGGCACTGCCTAGGAACTTTGCACAATGTAGAATAGAAGTACTGAAATTAGATATCCTTGTTTTGTTCCTAATCTTCTAATCTAGGAGAAAAAGTATTGTCTTTTTCAGCATTGAGTATGAGATTTAACTGTAGGCTTTTCACCGATGTCCTTTACCACATTGAGGAAGCTCCCTTCCTCAATGGTGAAGGTTGTCAAATGACTTTTTTTTCATACACTGTAATGATCATATTGTTTTCCTCCTTATAATATCATGTATTACACTGATTTTTAAATGTTAAACCAATCTTTCATTCCTAAAATGAATCTCACTTGATCATAAGTCCCTTGTATGTACTGCTGGGTTTTAATTTGCTAATATTTGTTAAATATTTTTGCTTCTTTCTTCATCACAGAACATGACCTGTACTTTTCTTTCCTTGTAATGCCATGTCTTTGCCTGATTTTAACATCAGGATAACACTGGCCTCAACAAATAATTTGGAAAATTCCCCTCCTTACATATTTTTTACACTAGTTTATGTTGGATTAGTATGATTTCTTCCCAACCAATTGGTAGTATTATCATGTTTAACAGAATTCACCAGTGAAGCAATATAAGGCTGATATTTTCTTTATTATTTTTTGGTGTGTGTGAGAAGGGACAATTTTAACTACAAATTTATTTTATTTTAAAGATATGGGATTACTCAAATATCCAATTTTTCTTGAATAAACTTAGGTGATTTGTGTTTTTCAAGGAATTTCATCCATTTCATCTAAATTGTCAAACTTAGTGGTATTAAGTTCTCAAAATATTACCATATTGTCCTTTTCATATCTGAGAAATATGCTGTGATGTTCCCTCTTTCATTCCCATATTGGTAACATGTCTTCTCTTGTTTTCTTAGGATTAGTCTAGCTAGACATATATCAATTTTATTAATATTTTCAGAGAAACAGGCTTTGGTTTCATTTTTACTGTCTTCTACTTAATTGACTTCTACTCATGTCTTCATTTCCTTCCTTCCATTTATTTTGAGTTTAATTTGTTCTTTTTTTCCTCATATGTTAAAGTAAAAATTTAGATAATTGATTTTGAACCTTTCTTATTTTCTAAATTTCCTTCTAAGTAATTTTAGCCACTGTTCTCAAATTTTAGTTTGTCCTTTTTTCTCTTTGCCTGCCTTCTTTTGTTTTTGCTTTTGTGTTTGTGTGTTGTTGTTTTGATTGTTTGATATGGTCTTGCTACATAGCCCAGGCTGGCCTTGAACTGACACTCTTCCTGCCTCAGCCTTCCAAATACTGGGATTGCAGATATGTGCCTCCATGCCTAGACCTGCCTTCTTTGGGGTTGACAGTTTGCTTGTTTGTTTGTTTTTAACTATTTCACTTTGTTTCTGTCATTCAGTTATTAGCAATGGATCTTTTATTTTAGTCTATTTTTTTTTTGGTGGCACTGGGGTTTGAACTCAGGGCCTCACACTTGCTATGTAGGCGCTCTTACCTCTTGAACCCCTCCACCAGCCCTATTTTAGTGGTTTGTTTAGGGTTTACAATATACAGCTGTAATTTACTACAATCTACCTTCAAACAAATGTGTCCTGCTTCACACATATTAAAAGAAGCATCAAACTATGGTTCCATATTCTCTCTCTTATCCTTTGTTGTTATACAGTTTACTGCTACATGCTACACCACAGTACACTGCTGCTATTTTTTATTTTAATAGTCAACTAATTTTTAACTAAGAAAAATGGCTCTGTATTTAATATTTTAGGTACTCTTCATTCTTATGTATAAATCCAAATTTTCAGCTGGTATTTTACTGCAGCCTGAAAAGCATTTTTTTTCTTTTTTTGTAGTACTGGGGTTTTGAACTCAGATGCTGGCACTTGCTATACAGGTGCTCTACCACTTGAGACATGCCTCAGCCTTTTGTTGCTTTAGTTATAGGATAGACATTGATCCTCCTACCTACATCCTCCCATGTAACTGGGATCACAGCTACATTGCAATCTGGTAATATTATTTAGAATAGCTGCTTTCAAAATCCATGTCTGCTGAAACCACCATTTCTGTCACTTGGGACCTATTTTTATAGAGTGATTTTTATCCAGTGTGCACCACCATACCTAGCTTATTAATTGAGATGGAGTCTCCTGAACTTTTTTGCCCGGAATGTCCTCAAACCACAATCCTCCAGATCTCTGCCTTCCAAGTAACTGGGATTACAGGTGTGAGCCACCACACCTGGCTGAATAATTTCTTTTAACATATCTGTCAACTTTTGTTTGTCTGAAGAATGTCTTAATTTTGTCTTCATTTTTATTTAATTCTTTTGGCTGTGCTTGGGATTGAACCCAGGATTTCACGTACACTAGACAAGTGCTCTACCACTGAGCTACATTTTGCCTTCATTTTTGAAGAATATTTTCACTAGATGTAGAATTCTAGTCTGATTTTTCAGCTCTTTAAGATGTGATTGCATTGTCTTTTGGTCTAATGAGAAATCAACGATGATTCTCATCTTTATTCCCTTGTATGTAATATATATCTACCTTTCTATCTGACTTTAATATTTTCTCTTTATCACTTTTTTTTGTAAATTGGTAATGATGGACCTTGATACGATTTTCAATGTTTTTGTCCTCCTTAGGATTTGTTGAGTTTCTTGGGTCCATTGTTTATAGTCTTCAAATTTGGAGGAAAAATGGCTATTATTTCCTCAAATATTTTTCTGTCCTTACATTAAGACCTCAGTTATAAATACATTAGGCCATTGGTAGTGTCCTCAGTTACTGAAGCTTTTTGTATTTTTTCCTGTGCTAGAACTTGGGTGTTTTCTATTAATATGTCTTCAAGTTCACTGATCTTTCCTTCTGCAGTATCTAACCAGCTAATAGCTAAACAGTGCATTTTTAGTTTAGATATAACATTGTTAAACTCTAGAAGTTCCATTTGCTAACTTCCACTTCTTTCCTCATTGTTTTTGTTTTCATTTGAATCTTGTAATACATATTTAGAATAACTGCTTCAAAATCAGTGTCTGCTGAAACCATCATTTCTGTCTCTTGGGGTCTATTTTTATAGTGATTTTTATTCTGACTATAGGTTTTCTGGCTTCTTTACATGTCTAATCACCTTATTGGACATTAAACATTTTGAATGTTCCATTGCTGAAAATCTGAATTTTTAGGTTGCTTCGCTTCAAGAATGTTGAAGTTTGTTTGGCTAGACAGTGATTTGTGAGTCATCTTTTTCCTTTTGAAGGTTTTTTTCATTTTTTGGGGGGGGGTTGGTGGCATTGGTGTTTGAACTCAGAGCCTCACACTTGATAGGCAGGCACTCTACCACTTGAGACACTCCACTAGCCCTTTCTTGTGCTGAGTATTTTCAAGATAGGGTCTCAGGAACTATTTGCTGGGGCTGGCTTCAAGCCACATCCTCCTGATCTCTGCCTCTTTTAACATTTTGTTAGGATAGCTTTAGAGTAGCCTCTTCCTTGAGGCTATTACAACCCTACTACCATGACACTTTTGAGGTCACTACTGAATGCTCCTGACAAGTGCTCTCTGTTCCAGACAACAGGAACTCATAAGTCCCTCAGACCTGTCTGAACTCAGGAAATTGTTTAGGTTAAAGATTCCTACTAGTTGTTATTTGTCTGCACTCGAAGTTTTAACCTCTGCATACACAACTTAGTATTTAGACACACAGACCCAAGGGAGACCTCTATACAGATTTCTGGAGCTCTTTTTCTTAGTGACTACTTCCTCTCCAGTACTCTTTCCTACAAATTCTAGTCTTGGCCTTTCCAAATGCCAATGTCTTTTCTTCAACACAAAAAGACCCCTATGTTGTACTTGCATTTCCCTTCCCTGCCCTACTAGAAAGTGCCTTATTGAGAGATCTTGAGGCTCACTTCACTCATTTTCCTTCCCTGAGAGATCACAGTCCCGTGTGAACTATTGTTTTGTGTCTAAACAGTTCTTTCATGTATACCTGCAATTTTCTAGTTATTTATGTAGAACAGAAAGTACAATACCAGTTACCTAATCATATTCAGAAATTAAATTTTCTCTCCCTTGGAAAGAGTTACGATCATCCCAACAAAATTCCATGTCCTCCTTTCCTGCTTCATTTTCTTCTTAATGCCCATCATCTTATCATTATATATATTTGCCTGTCTTATTTATTATTTCCCTTCATTAGAATGTATGATCAATGCAGGCAGGGATTTTTGTAGAATTTTTTCTCTTTTGTAGATCCAGCAGGAAGATTAGAGCCCAGAATACATTAAGTGCTAAATAGATATATGATGGATTAATGAATGAATGAAAGTTAATTACCATTTGAAAACTTGTCCTGATGCCATCCCTGTCTTTTCTGCATCTTGTATAATGTAGATCACACTTTTAATGTTCATATGTTTCTCTCTTTTAAACACACACACTCACACGCACACAAGAGCCCTTAAGCAGCAGGAATATGATCTTTTAATTTGTTTTTCTTTTTGGCCAGCCTGGAATTTTTTTTTTTTTTTGGTGGTAGTGGAAGTACTGGGGTTTGAACTCAAGGCCTCATGCTTGCTAGGCAGGTGCTCTACCACTTGAACCACTCTGCCAGCCCTTTTTTCCTTTTTTCCTTTTTTGCCTTGGGCATTTTTGAGATATAATCTCAAAAACTGTTTGCCCAGGCTGGTCTTGAACTGTAATCCTCCTGATCTCTACCTCCCAAATAGACAGGATTACAGACATGAGCCACTGATGAACAGCAGGAATATGATTTGTCTGTCAGTGTTGGACCCAGCTCAGGGGTGGACATATGAGAGTTACAATTGTGTTGAATGTGAAAGTTGCTTCTATGTGTAACCAGGAATTGTCCCAGACTAAGAAGTGCTATTGTATAGGAAACCAGCAGAGGGCAGCACAGGGCTCAGCCTGTGTCTTCTGCCTCCCTAGCCCAGTCTTCTCTGTTGAGGAGAGGTGGGTAACACTTGGGACTGGAGCTATCTTAAACATACAGTTCAGTGCTGTTCCCTCAGAAAAGAACTCAGGGAGCCCACGTAGTTTTCTTAGTGTCCCATAGTGATTCAGCATCTCCACTCTATCATCCACAAAAATGCATGCTTGATGCAGGGAACACACACACACACACACACACACACACTCACATGCCAAGCCTTCCTCAATTAGAAGAGCCCTCCCTTTCTGATCCAACTCCCTTCTTTTCAGCCTAAGTTCCCTGGTTCAAATATGATTTCTCAGTAGTGGGCTTGTTGGCCTCGCAATCCACTAAGTGCAACTCCCTTGAAGCCTTTTATAATGCCTGCCATTTAAATGAAATCCTTGCCATGGGTATTTCCAGGAGGTGAACATCATTAGTTATGATTTACAGATGAAGAAACAGTCTCAGAGAGGAAAGAGGAACTTGCCTAAGGTTACACAGCTGTTGAGTGGAGAGGCTGAGATTCAACCCCAATGTTGTTAGCCCTAGGCTCCTTCATATCCATTTATAGCCTCCTCTCCAGCTCAAGCTCCAGGGGAAGAGGGCAGGAGAAGAGGCCAGGGCAGGTAGGCTGGAAACCATGGTACAGGTTCTTTCTTCCCAGGATTATTATTCTCATCCTAAAATAAACCAAGTCACTACAGGCTTAATTTTTTTCTCCCAACTATGAACTTTCCTATGGCATTTCCTCTGGGATGGTAGGGCTGGGCATTGCCTGCTTTCTGAGAACTTTTCAGGGCACAGTCTGAGTATTACTGGTGTACCCAGGACAGCACACAGGACCTCACAGACAAATAGGGGCTCACTCAGGACAGGATGGATGAATAGCTAGATGATGAAGAAAAATATCTTAAAACTCTTTAGAGTCTCATTCAACTCCAGTAATTCAATTCAGCAAGCAATTTCTGAGGTACCACACACACACACACACACACACACATGCCCCAACTCCAAGCTCTGTTCTGGATGCTAAAGACACAATTTATAGTTGGGGAAACTGAAGCCACTACTAAGCAGAAGCACAAAATTTGGCAGCAATTCAAAAAGGGCTATATGTCTAGAATAGAAGGGGAACCCCTGCAGGGACAATCTTCACTGCCCACAATAATACTGGGAACTAGTTGCTGCTTCTGGCTGCCTGTGATCCATGGAAAGAAAAGCCATTGTTTGTTCTTGGTCCCTTTCCTACCACTCAATCCTTCTTCTTCCCATTGTCCTTAGGCCCTCATCAGAGTACAGGATGCAGCTGCCTGCACAGCAGAAAGATGGGAAGGAGCTGGGAGAAGCCAATGAGGTCATCCCAGCAAAAGTGAAAGGCTTCAGCTAGTGGTCCCTTTCCAGATGAGCTACAGAAAAAGGCACCAGGCAGCAGGCTTGCCAGCATGGCGCTAACCATGAGGTACAGAAGTCAGGCTTCAGAGGTGGAAAGATCCAGATTCAAGCTCCAGCATCTGCCACTGATTCACTTTGTCCCTCAACAAGCTTCTTTTCACCTCTGAGCATCAAATTCCTCCTTGACTAGAACAAGGATAAGATGGCTGCCTAGTGAGGCAGTGCGAATTGCCTCATTGCAGTGCGAATTAACACAAAAATACCTGATCCCTAAGTATTTAAGCACGTTTTTTATGTCCCTCTCCCCCTTCACCCATACCGAAGCATCAAGAAAGATAATGCAAAAGAGGGGTCTTCACTTTCTATTAAGGGAAGCTTCACTTTCTATTAAGTAAATGGAGATGTATTCCCACAACTGAGACAGAGACATCATCAAAATCATATGTAAGGCTGGGGATGTAGTTCAGTGGTTAAGTGATTACCTGGCATACATGAGTCTTTGGGTTCGATCCCCAGTACCACAAAAAAAAATCACATTTAATAAGTATACAACGAATCATATTTAATAATTTATCAGCACATTAATGGATCAACTGACATTTATTGAGCACTTACTATATGCTTCAGGCATATTACTTCTGCTTAGCTACTCTGTGAGTTAGGTACTGCCAGGGCCAGACTGACAGTGTGTGACCAGGTGCACAGAGGACTGATGGAACAATGGAGCATATGGTAGATGTTTGGAGCCCCAGCTCTCACATGATTATGCCTTTTGGTCATAATGATGGGTTCTCAAGTACCTGTTTCTTCCCTCCCCAACACCCCACACACACTTCCCTGATCCTGTGGGACTAGATGCAGGCCTAGGAAGAGGAAGGGAAAGTGTATCCAGTCATGTGACAGGGTCCTACACCCCTGTGATAGTCTGCACTCACCTTGTATCACCAGGAACACAACAATGAATAGTGAATTGATAGGTACAGAAAAATAGCCGGGAAGGAGCTTTTTTTTCTGTTTTTTAAACTGAGGCCTTCAAACAGAAATGCTTTGGTCCCCATAAATTAGGTAGCCAGTCCTGAATACTGTTATTATGACCACTTCACAAAAGCAGATACTGAGGCTCAGAGAGGTTTAGTAATTTGCCCAAAATCACACAGCTGCCAAGTGGCAGCATTCAAGAGCTTAGATCCCTAGCCAAGCACCAGTGGCTCAAGCCTGTAATCCTAGCTACTTGAGAGGCAGAGATCAGGAGGATCACAGTTTCAGGCCCTTCTGGGCATACAGTTTGTAAGACCCTATCTCAAAAATACCCAACACAAAAAAGGGACTGGTGGAGTGGTTCAAGTGGTAAAGCTCCTGCCTAGCAAGTGTGAGGCCCTGAGTTCACCTACTACCACCAAAAACAAAAAACAAAGAAACCTTAGATCCCAGAGAAAGGATTCCAAGATTTTAAGGTACTTCAGCCCAGAAATTAGGAAACCTGCATCCAACTTCTGACCATGACCTTAGGCAAGCTGCCCATTCTGTTTCATTTTTCCCAAGTGAAAACATTCTGTGAAGTCTTCCAAGGTAGCACAGGTCTCAAGATTTGGCTCTGCCATTTATACTGGCTGTGATTTTTTTTTTTTTTTTTTTTTTTTTTTTGGTGGTGGTGGTGATACTGGGGTTTGAACTAAGGGCTTCATGCTTGCTAGGTAGGGGTTATACCACTTCAGCCACTCTGCCAGCTTTTGTTTGTGTTGAACATTTTCAAGATAAGGTTCAAGAACTATTTGCCCGGACTGGCTTCACACCTCAATCCTCCTAATCTCTGCCTCATGAGTAGCTAGGATTATAGGCATAAGCCACTGGCCCCAGGCTCTGGCTGTGATTTTGAGCACAAGGAAATCATCTTTGCCCCTCCTTGCAAATGCCAAGAGCATTTGCAAATGACAGTCACCCACCCTGAATGACATGTCACAGCATATGAAGCACTTTCAAGCCACTTCCTTCTCCAGACAATCTTGAGCAGAGGTTGAACAAGGGATATTATTATCTATCCCCATATTACAGACAGGAATGTTGAAGTATCAGAACTTCAAAGTGACCTCCTTCAGTTCACACTGCTTTTCAGACAAGTTTTAAATAAGTTGACAGGGTCATAATATGAACATTCCCAAAGGACAAATTGGGTCATCACCTTAAGCAGTCCTGGTGAAGGAGGGCAGCACGTCCTCTTAGGACAAGAGAACTGGCTGGGTTGAGAGGGGACGTGTGGTAGCCTGATCCCTGGCCTTGAAGTCCCAGATTTGAGGGAGGAGACCAAAGAGGTAACCAAGAACTCCTGATAGAAAAGAAATACCATGTCAGTAGTGTTCAAAGAGTGACTCAGTATCCTGGAGGATGTTTACCCAACATTGGAGGGGCGTGATCTCCAGAACATAGACAAACAGGCAGAGAGGGACAGAAAGACAAATCCAGCAGAACACCAGCTCCCTGGCCAGTGCTGAGGGAGGTCACCACCCACAAAGATGGTAGGGTCTTGCTGACCAGAAGTCATTGTAGCTGGGTGGTATGCATCCTTGAACCCCATTTCCCTGGGTTCCTCAGTTCCAGGTTCCCTTAGTAGATAAAGCATCTACAGCACTGAAGGGCCACACATCCTCGCCAGCCACCTCCCTTGCCTGGGGCTTCTGATGACCACAGAATGTGTCTATGAAATGGTTCCTGAAATCAAGAACCTCACCTGTCCATTCCCAGTCCTTCGGGGAAGCACCGGTGTGGAGATGTCCAACAAAACTGTGATGATGAAATTGTACTATTCTAACCACTAGCCACATATGGCTACTGGGCAAGGGGCCAGTGATACTGAGGGACTGATTCAATATTTTTATTTCATTTTAATGAAGTTAAATGTTTACTTAACTTGTCATATGTGGATAGTGGCTACTGTATTTTTCAGTGCACTCTAGAAACAAAAAGGGACAATAAAAATGGAACAATTGCACATGATTTGGGGCTTCAAAAGCACTGTCACAACCATTTTCTCATTGTCTGTCCTGGGAAGTAAGTGTTTATCTCATTTCATGGAAGAGGAAAACTGAAGCTCAGAAAAGTTAAAACAGCTTCCATAGTGAAGGAGCTAGTACGATAGGCATGATTTAATCCCAGATCTCTTGATTCCAAAGTTCTTCCCATATCTCTATGCAACACTATCCACTTATGTAGTCATCACATATTTATTGGGTCATTGTTATTAGGTGCATACCTGTGAATTAAACACTTAAAGAAAAATCAGACACCGGACCTGGCTTTGGGTGGGAACACCCAGACAAAGGCAGTCAGTATAATTGCCACAATAAGAATGTGGGTACAAAAATTACTTTAAATGACTTTCTTTTAGGTAACCCAAAGCACTCCATTTACATCTGATGACGCCACAGTTTTTATTTCAGGCCTAAATCTCTGCCCAGAACTCTCAATAGAAGTACTGAGCAGACTACAGGACATCTCCATTTGAATAACAAATTGGCTTCTCAAGCATATCCCCAAAACTTCCCCTTTTCAGTAAATGGCAATGTTCTTTTTCCAGTTGTTCCACCCCAAGTCTCTGGGGTCATCTATGGCTCCTCTCTTTTTCATGCCTTTTTAGCTAATTCATCAGCAAATAGTGTTGGCTCTACCTTTAAGAAGCATCCAGAATGCTTGCCCTCCCCACCTATCATCTTCATCTCTAGCTGGTGGGGCAAACTGGTCTCCTGTCACCCTCCCTTCCCCTCCCTGATCGTTTTCCACATAGTCACAGTGATCTTTTTAAAACCTGAAAAGCTAGAGCATGCTCCTCTCAGCCCCCAGTGTTTTCCCAAAGTCCTCACATAAGGCCTTACAAGCTCTGGCCCAGATGCCTCTCTGATTTCATTTCCTACCGCTCTTTGCTCTTACCAGCCCACACCAGGTTTTCCTGCTCGGCCTTCCTGAAGTCATTGACCTGCTCACTCCCTTGTGTCCTCAGGACCTCTGACCCAAGATCTCCTTATTACAGAGGCACTCCCCATCACCATCACCGTATCATGTTTCAATTTGCTTATAACACGCATCACCTTCCGACATTTAATATGTTTGCAGGTTGTTGTTCTCCTCCCACAAGAGTGTAACCTGAAAGAACAGATGGGCAGATAAAATACAGGAAGCCCAGCTGAATTTGAATTTCAGATCAACAACGAATAGTTTTTCAGAATGGGAATGTGCCAGATGTTGTATGGAATCAACTTACACACACACACACACACACACACAAAATCACTGTTTATCTGAAAATCAAACTTGACAGGCATCCTGTATTTTTGTTTACTAAATCTGGCAACCCTGTACAGGAAGGCAAAGACGGTTATTTTGTTTATTGCTGTATTCCTAGCGTTAGAACAGTTCATGAAACGTCGCCCTCAAACAATTATTGAATACATAAATGTGTTCAAACGAGTCAGTTTGCGTTCAACGTACAACGCACCTAAACTTTTAATAAATGGCCTGCGAGTAAGAGGGATGGAACCACTAGACTAGGTTAGTACAGTTCCCAACTGCGGGCCTAGGCTTGCTGATGAACTTTCAAGCAGGTCGAGCAGCCCAGTGCTTTGCTAGTCAGATCGCCGATTCACTGCAAACAAAACTCCTTCCCAGCTCAGGTGAGCCGCCAGTCTCAGGTAGCCCTCCTGGAGGCGGAGCCTCCCTAGCCGGCGCTAGGGCCCTTTAACTCCCAGCCGCCGCGGTTCCAAGCGCGCCCTCCGCCGTGACGTCACCTGGCAGGCAACCAATAGGGGCGCAGCTTACTGGCAGGCGGTGCCGGTGGCCGCTGCCAAAGGGGAAGTGAGCCGAAGCTGGAGCGATGGCCCGGGTCTGGAGCCCGCGGCCGCCGCCGCCCCTGCTAGTGAGTCGAGAGCAGCCGGGGCCGGAGCCAGAGCGGGGTTCAGAGTCGTGGCTGGAGCGGAACCGGTGCGTGTGAGTTGCCAAAGTCGCCTGTGCCGGAAGAACTCAAACTCCGCGGGAGCGTTTCAGGCGGGCGGAGCAAGCAACCTATCCCCCGGCCAGCACCGCGTCCCCCCGGCCCGGACAGCACGGCTGGGGTTTCCCGAGGCACGGGATCGGCTCCTCCCAGGCCAGGTACTCGGAGCCAGGCTCCTTTCAAACTCAGAACGGAAGCCTGAGAACTGTATCATCCAAACCCCAGCCGGCTTCCTGGCCCCGGGATTTTCTCTGCGTTCAGACAGTGTCAGGGTTGAGCCTCTCTTGCCGCCACCACTCCAGCCAGGGACTGGCGAGTTCCCACTGTGCGCTGCGTCTCCTCCTCTCCCATTCAAGAACAAGTTTCTTTTCGCTTTCCATTGGAAATCCCGTCTCGGAGGTCCACAGTACCTACCCGGGTGTCCCTCCCCAGCTGCTGGAGCACTCTTGGTAGTACTGGCTGTTTATCAGGGCCGATTGGCTTAGCTTTTTTTGTTCTGGGAAGATAAAAGTTGCCCGTTCTCACCTAATTAACTGATACTCCATGTCCAGGGCTTTATCCGTTTGGATCACCAACTCCTTGACCCGCTCTCTGTGACTTCCCCCACCCCTCTGAGTTTCAGTTTCCTCTGGGCTCCATTCTCCAGCCCCCAGCGGATCTGGTCAGTCCCACCCCTGGGTGGGAGTGATCAGGGGGCTCTGGCCCAGGATTTCTCACCCTGGAAGGCAGCTCCAAGTCAACAAGAGAAGTGGGCCTCGGGTACGAACCTGGCAGCTCAGGAGTGGGTGCACCACTCACCCCACACAAAAAGATGAAAAAGCGCAAAGAGCTCAATGCGTTGATCGGCTTGGCTGGGGACAGAAGAAAGAAGTCTAAAAAAGGTTCAAGCAGCCATCGTCTGCTTCGCACCGAGCCACCTGACTCAGACTCCGAGTCCAGCTCAGAAGAGGAAGAGGAATTTGGTGTCGCTGGAAATCACTCTCGCTTTGTCAAGTGAGTGATGCAGTAGTGGGGGTTAATACAGGCAAAAATCAACTCCTTGCACTACTACTAAAGGGACAAATAAATGGGAAGGAGAGGGAAGTCCTTAAGAGAAAAAAGGGGATGTAGGCTTTGAAAGGCAAAAAAGGGAGAAAAGGAGTTAGAGAAGGTGAATTCAGATCCTTAATGAAGAATAAGTTAGAGTCAGCCCTTACCTGTGGAAAGAAGAACTCTCAATCTAAGGTGGAAGTGTGGACTGGGGGAATGTGCCAAGAGCCCAGGGAGTAGTAAAGATGCTAAGAATAGAGACAGAGGAGCAGAGAAGAGAGACTAGACCTTTAAAAAAAAATGTAGGAGAAGGGGCTGGAGGAGTGGCTCAAGTGGTAAGAGTGCCTGCCTACCAAGGTTGATGCCCTGAGTTCAAACCCCAGTACCATCAAAAAAAAGAAAAAAAATGTAAGAGAGTCAAGGGCCTTAAGACTGCTAATTATTTTGTGTGCTCTTAATGAGCATCTTGGTGATGGGGGACTTGTGGTAAGGGACATACTGTAGAAAGTATGAGCCTTGAGAATAGTTAGAGGGTAAGGGGCAAAAAGGCAACTTTTAGGTAGAGCAACCACTAAATGAAGCAAGTGGTGAGCTTTGAGGACTTTGGGGATCAGGTCCTACATTGGAAAAGGGCTAAGTAGAACCTCAAAGGTGCCCTTGGGCCCTGTCAGCATACTAAAAAAAAAGAGGATTCTGTTGAGGATGGAGAAGTAAAGGCTAGGCAGAAGACATTGGATCCTTTGTGTGTTTGTTTGCTTGAATGTCTTTAGCCTTTTATTTTTGTTGAAGAAGAGTTTGGTTTCTAGTGTCAGATTAGACAGTTAAGGGCAATCCTTAACTGTTTGAGGTATGAAGATACAATGAAATGTTAATCCTGAAATACTTACCCTACTAGGTTAGTTTAAACCTTGAAGACTGGATGGAGTTTGCTGTGAAATCTGCTATTTCTGTTTCCTTCCGAGCCAATCAGTTAGAGTGCATCAAGTGTCCACTTAAACCTACAGATCTTATTTCTTCCATTCCGTTTACAGTAGAACTTGCTAAATGTTTGTGACGTTTCAATAAACTGAAACAAGGTCCATTAGAGTAAGTAAACATACTTTGAAAGAGAGAAATAGATAGGTAAATTACAGTGCAGTGATGAAATTACATAGAACCCTGGTTTTTACACTTTTTTTTTTTCTTGGCAGTACTGGGGATTGAACCCAGAGTCTCATGCTAGGCAGGCACTCTCTCTGTCATTAAGCGAACACCCCCCAGCCTTTGTCTTTAATTTTACTTTATTTTGAGACACCACCTCATCAAGTTACTCGGGCTGGCCTCAAACTTGTAATCCTCCTGCTTTAGCCTCCCAAGTAGCTAGGATTACAGGCATGCACCACTATGCCTGGCTTGCTTTTTACACTTTTCTAACTGAGCTTATCTCCAAAGACCTCTCTAGTGAATTAGTCATGATAGTAGTGATCTACAGAGCCCACAGGTGCTACCCAGGGCCCACAGGAATTCTCTGTTTCTTGTACATTTTGAAACCTTTGGACCCAATAGAACTTTTCATAGGTCATTTTATTTAGTAATTTTCAGCCTGCTGCTATTTAGATATAAGTGCAATACCCTACCTACTGATTATTCATTAGCAAAGATAATTGCATGGCAACGCACATACACTGTTTCTGATAAAACTGTACCCATACTAACTTTCATACTAACGGTTGAATTTGTTCTTATGATAGGGGAGACTATTTACGATGCTGCAAGATCTGTTATCCCCTCTGTGCTTTTGTCATCCTCGCGGCCTGTGTTGTGGCCTGTGTTGGCTTGGTGTGGATGCAGGTTGCTCTCAAGGAGGATCTGGATGCCCTCAAGGAAAAATTTAGAACAAGTAAGTGGTCACCCTTTTTAGGGAATAATCTTGGGCCCACTTCTAGGTTCTAGGACAAATTAGCCATGCAGAACTAGGAGTTTTGTCCACTCTAGTGAGCAGTTACATATTCTGTTCAGTATTTTTATATTCTTTCTCATCTGTCAGCTTGAATATCATAACATTTATTCGTTTTTAAACCCAAAAACAGAGTCAGTGCTTATGTACCACCAGGACAAGTAGCATCTGAAATAATGACATTATAGTGAACTCTTAGAGTGCAGAAGAGAAGAGCTACAGCCCAGGAGTCTAGACCCTTAGGTAACCCCCACCTGTGGCCTGAACCTTCCCCAGGTGTAAAGTGGCAATGACAACACTGGACTGTTTCCTTCTATCTCATAGGACCAGTTGAGAAAGAATGTGGGAGTGTCTGTCAATTGATTTCCTCTTAAGAAACACATAGGAACATAGGACTAGGCAATAATAATTGTAATAGCCAACCTTATAGAATTCCTGCTATCACAAATAAATCATTCCCAAAACAGTCTTTTTTTTTTTTTTTTTTTTTTTTTGCAGTACTTGAGGTTGAATTTAGGGCCTCTCACTTGGTAGGTAGGTGTACTACTACTTGTCACTCTACCAGCTTCCACAAAAATGGTCCTTTGAGATGAGTATTACTATATATATTTTTTGTGTGTGCTTAAAAAAAAAACAGAAACTTAGCTGGGCCTGGTGAATCATGCCTATAATCCTAACTACTTGGAAGACAGAGATCAGGGGGATCATAATTCAAGGTCATCCTGGACAAAAAGTTCATGAGATTTCCCCCTGCACCCCCACCTCAACCAATAAAAAGCTGAACATGTTGCACACATCTGTCATCCTAGCTATAGGGAAAAGATCAAGTTCCAGACCTGCCCCAGCATAAACCTGACACCCTATTCAGAAAAATAACTAAATGAGAAGGGCTGGGGTCACAGCTCAAGTGATAGAATGCCTGCCTAGGAAGTACAGGTTCAAACCCCAGTACTGCCAAAAAAAAGAAGTTTAGAAGAATATGTAACTTGTTCAGTGATTAAGTGTGGCAGATCTAAGACTTACACCTGATCTTCTTGCCCCCTTGCTGCCCAAGTCTATGATTAGAACCACTACTATACTATACTATACTCTGCTTATTAGTGACCTTACCTGTTTCTAGGGAAAAGAACATTTTTAAATACCACTAATGAGTGTTACCATTTTAAAGTTTTAGGAAATCCTTTGATTCTTTGAAGTAAATTACATATTCATGAAGGGTTTGATAGTACCTACTTTGAACACTACAAAACTGACAGAAATATTTGTCTCCTGAATAGTTTTAAGGTTTATGGGTCTTTTCAAGTTAAAAGTATGATATTCACTAATCATAAAGTTACATTTTATACATCCAAACTGCTTTTTTGAAAGGTATATTAGCATAGTAGCTTCAACCAGATTTAATTTAATTTTTTTCTTTTTAAGCAACACTGAAATTTTTGGTTCTGGATTTCGAGGGTGTAATTTTCTAACTAAGCTAAGGAATTAGTTTCAACTTAAATTACAAATATGCTGACCTTAATAGCATTAGCAACACCAGGAAAGTGACCACAGGCTTTCTCAAGGCTTTTCTGGTTCCAGAACTAGAATTAGAGTTCTTAGTTTCCATCTTCAGCCTAGGAGATCACAACTTCTTACCTTTCCTTCACCCATGTTCTCTTAGCTACCTATAATTATTCAGGTGCTGAAACTGACCTAGGGACAGCAATCCTCAGTGTTAATGTAATAGTGCCTCTGGTAATGTTACTTGAAAAATAATGTTGAAATACTCACTTTGGTTTTCATCTGAGTTTCTGATTCAGGAAATGGAATTAGGTAAGCCACAATCATCTTGACCTACATAAATTTCCTCTTAATAGTTAAATCAGTAGAGCATAAGAAAGAATGAGATTTGTACCCTACTTTTTTTTTGTTTTGGGGTTTTTGGGTGTTTTTTTTTTCTCTGCTTAATGATTGTCCTTACAGTATCACACAGTGTTTCTAAGACCAGTATTTTCTTTATATGTAACAAGTCATCATAACTTGAAAACAAGGGTCCCAGAAACAATGTTTAACCATCCTAAGTATCCACTGAACACACCCCTCTGTACCATTAACTCTCCATAATTAGTTGGGCTTCCTAGGCTTGTGCCTCAGCTTGTTTTGATCACATATAGCAATTACATATTTATACATTTCAAAACATTGCTCTAAATTAAAACCACACTAAGATTCCACCTCACCCCTGTTAGAACAGCCATCATTAGCAACACCACCAACAACAGGTGTTGGCGAGGATGCGGGGAAAAAGGAACCCTCTTACACTGTTGGTGGGAATGTAAACTAGTACAACCACTCTGGAAAAAAATTTGGAGGCTACTTAAAAAGCTAAACATTGATCTACCATTTGATCCAGCAATACCACTCTTAGGGATATACCCAAAAGACTGTGACACAGGTTACTCCAGAGGCACCTGCACACCCATGTTTATTGCAGCACTATTCACCATAGCCAAGTTATGGAAACAGTCAAGATGCCCCACTACTGACGAATGGATCAAGAAAATGTGGTATCTATACTCAATGGAATTTTATGCAGCCATGAAGAAGAACGAAATGTTATCATTTGCTGGTAAATGGATGGAATTGGAGAACATCATTCTAAGTGAGGTTAGCCTGGCCCAAAAGACCAAAAATCGTATGTTCTCCCTCAAATGCGGACATTAGATCAAGGGCAAACACAACAAGGGGATTGGACTTTGAGCACATGATAAAAGCGAGAGCACACAGGGGAGGTGTGAGAATAGGTAAGACATCTAAAAAATTAGCTAGCATTTGGTGGCCTCAACACAGAGAAACTAAAGCAGATACCTTAAAAGCAACTGAGGCCAATAGGAGAAGGGGACTAGGAACTAGAGAAAAGGTTAGATCAAGAAGAATTAACCTAGAAGGTAACACACATGCACAGGAAATCAATGCGAGTCAACTCCCTGTATAGCTATCCTTATCTCAACTAGCAAAAACCCTTGTTCCTTCCTATTATGGCTTTTACTCTCTCTTCAACAAAATTAGAGATAAGGGCAAAATAGTTTCTGCCGGGTATTGAGGGGGTTGGGGGGAGAGGGAGGGAGCGGAGTGGGTGGTAAGGGAGGGGGTGGGGGCAGAGGGGAGAAATGACCCAAGCCTTGTATGCACATATGAATAATAAAACAATAAAAATTAAAAAAAAAAAAAAAAAAACATTGCTCTATTCTGCCCTCTAGGGATTCCTTTTTCCAACTGTTGTTTGCCTATGTTTATAGGATACCCAGGATACCTTAACTGAGCTTTTCAGAAAATTTCTTTGTTTAGAAAATGTAGGACACATAGTAAACTTGATTGTCAGTCAGCAAATATTTATTGAGCACTTGTTAATACCCATCTCTAGAAATAGTATATTGAGGAGATGCCTGGAATTATAGCTTAGGCCATGGAGCCAGATTCTTACCACTGAGCAATATTCCCCCTGAGACCCTGACTAAATTTGTCAGCTATCTGAATGAATCAGGTTTATAATTGTCAATCCAGATGTTTTTCTGCCTTTTATTTGCTCTGATAGAAACATTAGCACTTATAATATCTAAAAACAAAACTTCCTGAAGGAGGGTAGAGGATGGGGCCTAGATTGTAAGTCTATAAGCTGGACTATTGTTAACTGTTTGCCTAAGAGTTTTTTGTGAAGACCAATTATCTTAACTAAATGGGGGTCAGTCTTGTTTTTGAATTATGCTTCTACTTTAAATATATTTTATTAAGTTAATTTTTACTTCTTATTTTCAACAAAACAGTGGAATTCACTGGTTCAAATAAGACTACCTGCTTATTTGGCCTTAATATCTTTTGAGAAATTCAGAGGTCTTTATTCATTTCAATAAATTTTCCAAGGTACTTGTGAGGCAAGAAGGGAGGGACTAATAAAATATCCAAAATGGAAAGCAAAAGCAGGTAGGCTTGAATTTTTCTTTGCAGTCAAGTAATTTGATCCATAAGTGAAAAGTACTGCAGACCTTGAAACTCTGAACTTGGTGTCTTTTTTCCAGAATCAGTTATTTCAAAAGACCTCCATAATGATTCTAAGGAAAATTCTATTCCCAGCCATTCCTCTTTGTCATTCCACTGTGAGACATTAGAGTAAAGGATAAAACTTTGGAAGAGAAGGAAATATATCAGGCATCTCCTTTTCTGGCCATACAGGCAAGGTAGTGAGTGGTTGGGTGTTTAGTACAGAATTTATAAATGGCCTGGTGCAAATGAGGGCTTTAGATGTATCTATCACATCTGAAGTATACTTAAAAGAGTATTGTTCCTAGGAGCAGAATGTTTGACATGAATCTTGGCTTCTCATTACTAACAATAAAATTTGGACAAGTCATGTATTCTTTCTGAGCTTTCATTTTCTTATCCATAAACCATGAAGTTGTATTATTGCCACTAAAGCACTTTGGCCATTCCTCTATTATACCATACACTATATAATAATCCTGTGACCATACCTTACTTCCCCTCTAGACTGAGAGCTTCAGGGTCTTTTGTATACTGTATACACTGGTGACAGGTATAGAGCTGGTACTCAGTAGTGGATTCATAACAAGTTATTGAATAATAATTAGTTAAAAGTTTACTGCAAATTATAAAGGCTATATAAATATGAAGTATTGTTATCATTATATATGTTATCTTTAAAATGTATGTGCAGAAATTTCCATTCCCTGATCTTTTTTTCTTTATTTCTTTATTTTGGTGGCACTTGGGTTTGAACTCAGAGCCTCATGCTTGCTAGGCAGGCAAGTGTCTAATCTTAAAGATGAGAAAAATCAAAAGAACTAGGTAAATTATTTTAAGAATAAACATATTAAATTTTAAATAAGTTGCCTTCCATGCTGAAAGAACATGAATTAGTAATAATAAGTTGTTTGTTTGCTATACTCCCTCCCATTTATGTAATAAAAGTGTTTCTACTTGGCTTATCCCCTTTTGGCTCATATACTTCTCAGGATCCAGAGTGTTCTCAGAGCTTGTCAGCTTTATATATTTATTAGCTGATAATTGCAACTCAGATTCTTTATGTGTTTGTCTTATTTCCTTTTCCACTTCTACCTCCTACTTAATACATATAGACTTCAGGAAAGAGAGAGACCTTCCACCACCACCACCACCACCACCCCTTAGGATGTTTGACCGCTTTATTGTGAGGTGAACATGATAACCACCACACTACAGAAACAACTTGACCACTTTATTATGGCAGACATTGATGAGTTGGGTTTTTCTTTATAACCTAGCTGAAAATGCATAGGAAATATAGTGACATAAGAGCTGCATTCATTTAGACTGAGTAGTGAAATGTTCTTACTGTCTGAGATAAATACATTCCTAATAAACCAAGCATAAATCAAATGCTACACTAAAAGGACTTAAGAAAGTATTATTTATAATAAATCCTTTGGTATGTATTTTTTTAAATGAATAAATATATCTAATTTTTTTTCATTCTGAATTTTTCTATAGTAGGCTTTCTTAAAATAAGGATAGTACCACCACCCTCAGTTTTTGTGGGGTTTATTGTTTTTGCTTATTTGGATTTTCGTTTGTTGAATTTTCTTTGTTAGATTGAAGAGTTAGATAAAGTGATGAGAAATGTGATTGGGAGGTAAGAAAAGGCCAGATTTATTCAGGTAGTTATTATTTGTTGAGTGACCATAATGTACCAGGTACATTCTCTAAGTGCAAACCGTACAGAAATGAACAAAATCAAGTCTTGGAGCTTACGTTTTAGTGAATTGTTTTATATTTGGTTCTTTATGCTAATTTTTGGTTTTCAAGAACATATAACTATCAGGCAATCTGTGACTTAAAAAAAAAAGATGTAGGTTTTATTCTGGAGAACAGGCCATTATCAATATTTTATTTTCCATTAAAAAGGAAAATGCTTTTTAAAGAAAAAAGAGAAAGAACTGTCTCAGGCCTCTGTCTTCAGGCTGACAAATTTCTAAGCTATTCAGAAGATGTTGTTTCCTAAAGAAAAGTCCAAATATCACCCTATACTTCACCTAGCATATTCCTTTATCTTCTGTTCATCTTGAGATTTTGAGTTAAGAAAACACTACTATTTATGAAAAAGATTAAAAATCTTAACCCTCATAATAATATTTGAAAGGTGGTAAGACTCCACCTTAAAGTTGGCCAATTTAAAGTAGAAAAAAGAGATTTATGCTCTTAGAAGTATAATTTATAATGTCACCTTGGAAAAAAATAGAAAAATATATATAATATCACCTTGAGCATTAATGGAGTAAGGTTCATAAGTCTTCATTGACTAATCAAAAAGTTCATTATTTGGGCTGGTCAGTACCTACAAAAAGTTCATTAGATGGACTGGTCAGTACCTAACATTTATCACTTATTGTATTGTATGTCTGGTTAGCTGTGTTAAGTGCTTTATAGCCATTCTCAATTATAACACTCCTGGGAAGTATATCTTATCATTATATGATAGATGAGAAAATGAGGTTCAAAGAATTAGAATAATTTGCTCAAAATCATAGTAAGTTACAGAGTAGAAATTCATATCCAACTCTTTTTGTTCATGTTCTTTGTTATAATTTTTAGTCACTTGCCTTCTTTGTTGTTTTGTAGTGCCAGGATTGAACGGAGGGCCTTTCACATGCTAGGCTAGGACTATATCAATGAGCCACACCCCCAGCCCAAGTCACCTGTCTTTTAAAAATTTCATTGCCAGTAGTGAAGTAGCTCCAGCTAAAATGGAGATTTAGTGTTAAAGGTACACATTTACATAAATAAAAGAATAATGTAGTTTGTAAATATGGATTAAATCATTATCATCCCAGAATTATATTAATTCATCTTCTTTTCTACCCTGTGATCACTTTTTCATCTTGGGACCATGAAGGAACCTTGCATCTGTTTATGATTGTTCTTATTTTTGCTTTTAGTGGAATCTAATCAGAAAAGCTCATTCCAGGAAATTCCCAAACTTAATGAAGAACTACTCAACAAACAAAAACAACTTGAGAAGATTGAATCTGGAGAGCTGGGCTTGAGCAAAGTCTGGATCAACATCACAGAAATGAATAAGCAGGTAGCAAAAGTATGATTTTATTTCTGTGTTAAGATACCAATATTTAGGTTGGTTGGTTGTTTAGTATGAATTTATAAGTATAGGAAATTCACTTTAGGTTGTTTGACTTTTTAATTACCAAAATTTAAAATGCACTTACCAAATATTTTAAATGCTAATCCTTTCTGCAAATGAAGAGTTCCACCAAGTTAGAGCAGTATAGAGGAAGTTGGGGAAAAAAAAATTTTTTTTTTTCCCCCATGGGACTAGGGTCTAAGCAGGTGCCATACCATATGAACCACATTTGCCTGGGCTAGCCTTGAACTATGATCCTCCCAGTATTAGCCTGCCAAGTAGCTAGGATTACAGGTGTGAGCCACCAGCACCCAGCTGGGAGTTGGAAATTCTTAGTCAACTTTTTCTGTGAAACAGTGTAGGTATCAAATAGAAAAGGAGTGTTACCTACACCAACCCAAAGAAAAATAGATAGCTTATTGTTATTAGATAATAAGCTTTATTTTGTTTAAGAGTTTATAAACTTACAGATTCAGCCTTGTGGTGTACTACTATATACTGTCCTAAAATAAATCTGGAAACCATCAATAGCTAATTGTAGTCCGTCTAGAATAGCATAGGAGCAGGCGGTAGAGTTAGTTAAATACCAGGCAAGCAAGCATAGAGCATAAGCTTTTCCAGTCCCTAAGTTGTTCAGAGCTCAGTAGACATTGCTTCCAGAAGGAAGAATCTACCGAAGAAAAGACATTAATTTTAAGGGTGTTGATAAGCATTTTGTATGTATAAGGGTCTAAAGTTATTACTGGATAACCATAGTCCCTGTCCTAGTTTTTTCAGTTTAGTTAGAAAACATAATGGTCATCGAAAACAAAACTGAAGTACCAAATGAATGGTATACATGCAAAGTTCTTAAAAATAAATATATTGTCTTTGTTGGGACTAAGAAGATATTCTCTTCAGAAGAGTCACAAAGTCCAGAATGAGCCAGTAGGAAGAAGCACTGTGCTAGAAGAAAGTGCTTGAAAATATTTCTGAGGTTACACCTTTCAGTAGCAGTTTAGGAATGGGGCAGTTCAGTACTTAAAACCAAAGATTAGTGGCCTAGGGAAGAGACTTTTAAACTTTTGCCCGAAACAGTAAGGAATGTTTTACATCATTGCCCAATAAACACCTACATAACTGTGCTATGGCTTGAATGTGTTCTCTAGTTCATGCTTTGGAAACTTAATCCCCAGATTCATATGTTAATTGTATTTGGAGGTAGAGCATTTGGGAGATAATTAGAATTAAACAAGATTCTGAAGATAGAGCCTCCATGATGGTATTATAAGAGGAAGAGAGACTCAAGCTAGCACACTTGTTCTTTTCATCACATTTGCATGTTGCCCTCTGTTATGTTATGATGCAGAAAAAAGGCCCTCACTAGATGCTGGCTTCCCAGACTATAGATAGAACCTTGAGCTAAATAAACCCAGTGTGTGGTATTCAGTTATAGCAACAGAAAATGGACTTAAGGCATTGTATGGAACCAAAATGGGTTTCTTTTTTTTTTGATGGTACTGGAGTTTGACTCTGGACCTCACACTTGCTAGGCAAGTACCCTACCACTTGAGCTACCCTTCCAGCCCTGTGTTGGGTATTTTTTTGAGATAGGGTCTTGCTTTTTGCCCAGGCTGGCCTTGAACCTCGATCCTCCTGATATCTGCCTCCTGAATAGCTAAGATTACAGGCATGAGCCACCATTGCCCAGCTGAAATAAGTTTCCAAAAGCAGTCGCTCACCTGTAATATATATATCATGCTTTATGATATTTTATTTTCTATTCATTTCTATTTTGGTTTTTTTGACAATGCATGAAGTAATTGCTAGGTTTGAGCACCTAGTATTTTTTTATTGTTTATTTATTCATATGTGCATACACTGTTTGGGCTATTTCTGGCCCCTGCCCTCTGTCTCCCACCCCCTGCCTCTGTCCCCAATCCCCCTCATTTCCAGGCAGAATCTGTTCTTCCCTCTTCTCCAGTTTTGTTGAAGAGAAGACATAAGCAGTAATAAGAACGACATAGTGTTTTTGCTAGTTTGAGATAAGGATAGCTATACAGAGAGATTCCTAACATTAGCACTTAGTATTTATTACTAGTTGTCATTTATCTTTTAAATCTGAGTAATTAGGAATAAACAGATATTCATTCCTTTTGTGCATTCTTTTGAATAGGGTAAACTTTAGCCTTGCTTATATTCACTTAGCAAATGAACAATTTGACCAGAGTTTATGTCAAGTGAAAGTAGACTACACTGGTGCTCTGAAGCCTGTCTCCTGCCTCTTTCCTGAGGCAATCATAGAGTTAACCATTCTAAGACAAAGATGAGATTATTTAGCATGAAGAGGCAAAAATCAGCTGTCTATTTCCCATTTCCTTCTTATAAATTGACACAGAAGGAGTCAAAGTGGAAATTGGTACTTGGTGTGAGAAGACACATAGATTTTCAAATCTTTGGTTTTGGTTTCTGAGTTCTCTTTAACCAGGAATCTGGACACATACCAAAAAAAATCATTTTATTCTTGGCCTGACCATTGTTAATGCAAGAAGTTCCTGAGAAGGTAGATATGTAGGGAAGTTTATCTCAACCTAGGGCTTTATATATGAAACTGGGTTGAACTGAAACCCTTTTCCATTTTAACTTTGATATACCTTCAGGGATTCTGGGACGATGCAAAGGAATTTTCTGCTGACCTAGGCCCGGAAAAGTAGGCAGTGGTGAAACAGAGCTTCGTGTAGTTTCCAAAGGGAGCTTGGCACTCTCTTAGTGGTTTTTCTAAAATTAATGTTGTACATCTCTGATAGTCTATTCAATTAAGAGGCATTTGTCCTGGACCAAAATAAGTATAAAAATAAAATTAATATTTAACTGTTTCTATATCTAAAGGTAACTGTCAGTTAAGATGCTTTTAGTGGCATTTTTAAAGCAATTTAGAGTGGCTTAAACAATAAGAAAATGTCTTATATCACTTAACAACTGTCCTTATCACAAAATGAGATGAAGTTAATGTAGTCTGAAAAAAAGCCATCAGTTTAAAAAAGTTAAAAATCAAAATTTGCCTTGAAAAATCTGTACTCATACTTGAAACCTCATTTACATTTCTTGTTTTATTCATGAAACCTCTAATATTATAACCATTCTTCTCGAATCCCCCACAAGCTTGTCCTAGAAACCTTAACTGGGGGGCGATGGGAGATGCCAGAAAAGATAAACAGACAAAAGACCAAACATGTACAAAGCTGGGGCCAGGTAAGCTGTGTGCTCGGATGGAGACACACCAGCCCCCTTCACCTCCAGTGAGTTTATTATATACAGTAGCAACACAAGGCGGAGAGGCATTTCTCAGGGGAGGGGGCTGACATTGTAGTCCTCGGGAATAGGAGGAACCTGTGACAGCTTCTCTCTGAACGTAAACATTAAAGGAGAAACAACTGTACTGCATCTTGCCCACTTCTGCAGCTGAGGCTATGCCAATCCAAGCATGCACTGTTCTGGGCACAACTATATTTGCTCCCTTCTGCAGTTTGGGGCTGTGCCAGACTCAAACACACAGTTTATTCAATACACCTGTCGGCTCCCAACACATTCCCTCTTGACCATTACAAAAATCTCCTTTCCTTTCTTTGAAGATCATTAATTCAATAAATGTTTACTGAGCTGCTTTTATGGGACTAGGCCTTGGATTATATCTTAGTCCATTCAGGCTGCTATAACAGAATACCTTAGACTGGGTAGTTTATAGTAACAAATTTATTGCTCACAGTTCTGAAGGATGGAAAGTCTAAGATCAAGGTGTCAGCAGATTTCAACATATAAATTTTAGGGGGACACAGATATTCAGACTGTAGTAGTTTTAAAATAAAGATATGATTCCTTTCCTCAAGGGCCTTACAGACAAATGGAAGAGACAAGAATGTAAACAATTTTAATCTGCCTGTCAAGCAATAAGAAGCAGGTTCAAATGATACTATGGGGACATATTTAAATATACAGCCAAACCAGGCTGGGGTCAGGCCAGGTGAATTCTGTAGAAAGAAAGGAGGGTACTCTCGATAAAATAGTACAGCCTGAGCTTCATAATTTGTGAGTTTCATATTCGCAAATTCACCTACTTGCTAAAATTTATTCATGATTCCAAAATCTGTACTTACAAGGCTTTTGCAATCATTCATTGGCATGCACAGCAGAAAAAAAAAAATTTGAGTCACTCACTATACAACAGAGGTTGAACAAGGCAGCATGCTGCCCTCTTGTTTCAGGTCTTGTACTATAAACAAGTGTCTTGTGGTATATTTAGTGTCACATTGTTCACATTTTTATACTTTTGTTGATTTCATTATTAAATGTTCCCCAGGCGTAGTGCTAAAGTGCTGATGCTAAGTTCAAGGAAACTGATGCACCATGTGAAGAAAATACTTATGTTAGGTAGACTTCCTTTAGGCATGACTTCTAGTGCTACTGGCTGTAAGTTCAATGTTATGAGTCAACAATATGCATTAAATAAGATGTTTAAACAGAAACACAGATAAGACAAGGTTATGTATTTCACTGACAGGTTAATGAAAATGTTGTGATCAGAAGGCTCATAGGATCCTAATCCTGAGTCCCTCAAGAGCAATGGTTTACCATTCACTAATTCAATGTTTACTTCAGCTTTTTAGATGTTCATGACCTGGTAACAAGAACTGACTATCTGTAAAAGAATAGATGATTGAAACATAGTATGTTCAGGGAATTTTAGTCCTTCCTTATGCTCTAGTTGGTAGAAAGAGGATAAAGTAAGCAAATAAGAGTCATTATGAAGAAGGCCTTTATGAAGAAAGACCTTGGGTATCCTTCTGTGTGCTTTCTGTGTCTCATTTTTAGACACTCAGCCAAATACTTTGAGATTTGTGTATGTGTGTAATTTGTGTGTGTGCGGTTTGTACTAGAAGGTTGTACTAAGAGTTTTAAGCATGTGATTATAATGATGGCAGCGGTGGTAATGATGATGACAGTTGCCATTCATTAAATATTTTCTTTCTGCAGGTGACTATTAGATGCATTACCTGTATGCTCTCCTTTCTTTGTTTCTAATAGCTATATGAAGTAAGAGGTGGTATCTCCATTTTACAGAGAAGAAAATGGAAGTTCAAAGTTTAAGTAGTTTGCTCAAGATCATACAGCTGTGTAGCAGTGCTAACATTAAAATAGTCAAGTATTTGGAGCCTGTTTTCTTTCACATTTCCTATTCTGCCTCCCATCTTTATTATACCCCATATGGGATTTAGTAGATGAAAGCCTGTGATGTTGGGCTCCCTACTTGTAATCATTCACCACTGATGATTGTTTTCATAACGTTTTCCCCTACTATTTAAAGAACACTTAATTTTAACCCCAGAGCAAAAAAAAAGGTAGAACTTTTTACTTTATCATATTAAATGATGTATTAAGCAGTTGATCTTCAGTGGCTATTTTTAATTTTGGTAATGAGTCATGTAATATGCATAAAAGTCATGATCCATCTTTTGGCTGGAATGTGGATTTTTAATGATTTCTATTTAATTCAACTTTTTAGACTCTTGAAATCACAAAATGTGACTAATAGTGATAAGAGTCCAATCTGACATTCTAGAACACATCTGAGGATAGAGACAGCAATGGGAGGGTGCCCCTCAGCTCTCCAATTTCATTACACATGTGATTTTGCTGCAGTTTTCCATGGGTTTTGTCATTACCCCATTGATCAGAAGAAGGCTGAAAAATGGAACCTAGCTTTGTATTTTATGGGACTATAGCTGAGTCCTAGTGACCAATGTGTAAGCCAGGTCTTATAAGAGAGATTCCCAAAGCAAGTTAGGTTAACTGCAGAGTTGAGTCTGCTCTCCAGAGTATACCCTTCCAGTGATGCAGCTGAAACCATAAGCCTAGAGTATTTGTGGCATGGAGAGAAGAATAACAGTACCTTACTTAATCCTGCCTGCATTGGCTTCCTCACCTCCCTGGTTAGGGGTAAAAAGGTAGCTGCCAGAATAGCCATACTGGCATTTTATGAGCCCATTACCATTCCTGAGCTACTTCTGATTAGCTCTGCCATAGCTTCAGGATATTGCTGTACCCGGGAGAATAGTTTCTACATAGATCACTCAAAGCTTGTTATCCCTTTAGGGTCTGGCCAGTTGTCAATGGAAGGAGTTTGTTTACTCCCACTGATAAAAGGTAGCCACATAATCGATAGGGCATTTGGAGTAAATATATTCTTGCCCATAAAACTGATTTTGAGCCAGTTGTATATATATACTTTGGGGTAATGAGTAAAACATACCTGGAGAGGGAGCTCTTCTTATCACTTTATAATGATCTTGAAAAGCCTAGTGTAGGGCATGTTAGCAAGGGATAGCCAAAGAAATCCATCGAACCCCTTCCAAAATTACATGATATTACTTTCCTTGTGTATTTTTTCTCTTTTTGAAAATTTCATAAGTAATATGTGAATGCATTCTTATATAAGATTTAAATAATAAAATACATATAGAACTCCTATGCAAATTTCCCTTCAGTTCCCATCTGTACTTCCAACACACAAACACTTTTGTGCTCCCAGTCCCTATAGTTGTCCACTGTCAATAATATGGGCTGCATCTTTCTAGTCCTCTTTTCCTGTATTTATAAAACCATAATAACTTTTAATATGAATTAGCTTATGGGTTAGCTTGTATATGTATAAATAAATAGAGATACTAAATGTTCTACTACTTAATTTGTTCACTGATATAACTACATCCTTAGTGACAGACACTTAGATTGTTTCTAGTGCTTTGCTTTGTTATGTGTTTGTGGTACTGGGAATCAAACCCAGGGCCTCATGCATGCAAGGCAAGCACTCTATCACTGAGGTACATCCCTAGCCCTAGTGCTTTGCTATTACATATATCGTTCATATATCTTTGTGCATGTGAGCAAGTAATCTTTAGGGAAGATTTATAGAAATGGAAATTGCTGAACAAAGAATGTAAGTGTTTCAAATTTTGAAGGTTATTCCTATATAGCCTTCTACAATTTATATACCCATGAAAATCCATGAGAATGCCTAGTTCCTTATGTCCTTTCAATTATTCCTTAATATTATTCATGTCTTCTTAAAACTATGATTGAAAACTTCCTTTATGTAATTACTACTCTTAGGAGCCTTATAGCTTACTAAGAGTATCTTCCTGTGGGCTGGGGTTTCTCATCTTTTCGTTTTTGAGTGGATAGATTTAGAATGTTGACAAGTAGTTTGCGTATTTTGGAACCCTTAAGGAGAATGAACATGTCTAAGTGCTTATTAAATTTCACTGATTTGGTATTTTTGTTTGTACCGGGTACTGTGCTAAGAGCTGTCACTGATTTGGTATTTTTGTTTGTACCGGGTACTGTGCTAAGAGCTTTAGTTACACGTACCTTTTAATTCTTATATTAGTACAGATTATCCCAAAACTTGATGCCTTAAAACAATAAATATTTATTATTTCAATTTCTGTAGGTCAGGAATTGGGGAGCAGCTTAGCAGAGTGATTCTGACTAGCATCTCTAAAATTACAAGATATGAGCCAGAGCTTCATCATCTGAAGGCTTGAAGGGCTGCAGTGTCTTTACCCACATAATTTAGCAAGAGATTTCACTTCCAACATGGTTTCTCCAACCTGTGCCTGTTTGAGTGTCCTCACAGCGTGGCAGCTAATTTCCCCAGAGTGAGTGATCCAGGAGGCAGACCACAAAGTAGAAGTTATAGTTTCTTTTATCTATGACCTAATTTCCAAAGTTACCAATTGTCACTTCCTTTTTATTCTTTTCAGTGGAAGCAATTCACTTAAGTCCAGGCCACACACAAGGGGAAGGGACTTAGGTTTCACCTCTTGAAGGGAAGATCATCAAAGAATTTGTAGATATATTTTAAATCCATCATATATCCTTCTGAGGTGGTCGTTAAGAGTTGTTGTTGTTGTTGTTATACCCACTATATTGGTGAGAAAAATAAATGCAATACTTAGTAAGTCTTATCTTGTTCTTCCTGGCCTCTCCCTTTACTTTGCTTGGACTAGGCATGTCATTGCCCATGCAGACACTTGAGTGTTCATTCTCAGCCATTCATTCAGTAAAATGCTTATTGAATTTCTGTCTTTGTGGCAGACATGTTGAGGAAAGTAAAAAAGACTGGGTGGGGTGTGTGTGCATGCGTGTCTGTGTGTCTGGGTCTGTGTTTTGTGGTATTAGGGATTGAATCCAGGGCCTCGTGTTTGTTAGGCAACTACTTTATCACCTCAGCCATGCCCCCAGTCCAGACATGCTCTTTGATCACATGGAGCTTACAGTCTTGTGAAGGAGAGAAACGTTAACCAAGTAATCGTACAAATTAGTAAATCATTGTCACTTTGAGAAATGCTATGAAGGAAAAGTACTTCTGAGCCTACTCATGCTGTTGTTCTCTACCCATTTCCATGCCATCTTCACCCTTTAACCCAGAAAGAACGCCTGCTTTATTTTTGTAATAAGACTTAACTTTTCCATCAGAGTCTAAATTGAGTCCTACATCAATAAAGCCTATCTCTTTCCACCTGCACTAATACAGTTTTTTCAGAACTTTATCTAGTATCATATTTAATGCTTATTCATTTCTAGAATGTGCACATACTGTCTCAGCTTCTTGAGGTGAGAGATCTAGTTTTCCTTCACTCCTTTCTCCTCCTCACCCCTTACATCCAGTCCCAGCAACTCATGTCACCTTGACTTCTACGACGTCTGTAGCTACTGACATTCAAACCATTATTACCTCTTACCTGGACTACACATACTGCCTTCCTTCTGATGTCTCTGTTCCACAGAACCACCATAGTAATCTTGCTACAAGCTATCTCCAGTCATGTAATTATCCTGCTTACACACACCCCTTCCCATCACAGCGCAAATACAATCCATGTCTTTGTTCTGAATTACAAAGTCTTGCCAGTTTTGACCCTTTCCTGCATTTCTGGCCTCATCCCCTTGCCTCATCTCTATCTCTCAACTCACACATTGTGTGGTCCTGCCACCTGTTTTTCTATTCTTTAAATATGCAACCTCTTTCAGTAATGAGGTATTTGGCCTAGCAATTCCCTACATTCTCTAAAGTAAACTTTCTCCAATCTTGTATGATTAATTCCTCCCTTTTATTTAGAGCTCAATTTAAATTTCATCCCTTTATAGAGGTCTTCTTGGACCTTCTGATCCAAAGTCACTCTTATCATCACCCATTTTAATGTTCTTCTAATGCTTCCCACCATCTGATATTTTTATGTAAAAATTTCTGCTTACACTGAAATATATATACCATGCAATCCCTGACATCTCTGTTCACCAATGGTATATTATAGGGCTCAGTAAATATTTGTTGTGTGAATGAAAGAGTGAGAGAAAAGCAAGAAAATGAAGGAGAATGGTCGTAAGCCTTTAAATTTACCCCTCCTAAAGGGAAAGAAGAAAATGAGAAACTGATGTCCCCAGTTCTCAGGTTCTTCATCGGACTCCCTTGTGTCCAGACCAAGCTGCTGTTCAAGAGCTATATTTAAATTCTTTGCATAGCACTCAATGCCATCTGATTCTTTCTGTTTGTTTTTCTGTCACCTTCTCCTAGTAAGAGCATGGTCTCTCATAACTTGTTTGCCCTGTCTCCTCAGCACCTATAACAGTGATTGGCACAGAGAAGATGCCAAACACTTGAAGAAATGATAGAGAATCTGGTTCTGCTTTCTCTGCTATCCTCCTGGTGCCTACCACAATGAAGTGCCCAGAAACTTTGGTGATTACTCTGTGAGGCCACTCAGTATTGCTATTGGTAGATCCTAGAATTTGGAATAGGAAAGCAGTTTGGAACCAAGACTCTGAAAAGTGTTTTGAGCCATACTGCTGGGCTTGTTAGAATGTGATCTCTGTAGCCTAAAATTGAATGTTATATAGGTTCCCCCAATCCCCATTCAAGATAGAAGTCCAGCTATTTAGAATTCTATCCCTAAGTAGCAAAAGGGAAGCCACATTTTATTTTTATTCAGTTCCTGTATTTTAATACATTCATTGCATCAGTCAGTAGGGTAGTGGGTATTTATTGAGCCCCTTCAGGGTACAAAGTAATGCTTTGGTTGAGCTATTGAGTTTGAAATATTAATCACATTATTAAACCAAAACCAAATCCCCAAGTAGTTGAAAGTGCTATTCAAGTTCCTGTAGACCGTATTTTGTGATGATGGGCTTTTACTTTATAATATATGTTCCCACTTGCACAGGAAAAAAAGTTCAGTTAAATAACTAAGGTGTTATATTTTACCAAAATGAAGTCTTGAGGTGGTCCTTGATCATTAGCTTTTTCCTGTCCAACTGTTGAAGGATTGTGTGGTAATCACTGCATCTTTTGGGTAATTTAAGATTTTAGAACTTGTAGCTACCAGGACTAGGTAAAGAATGCTTTCCTTTCCCTCTTTGGCACTAGTTTAAATTGGGCAGAGAAAGATGGTAGTTCTTCAACTTCTGCGAGTTATTACAGGAGTCATCCTTGATGTCATCCACGATAGAGTTAGTGAAGGAAGCATCCATTCTACAAATTGTGTTTCCATTGTTACTCTTTGTCCTTTCAGATTTCTCTGTTAACTTCAGCAGTAAACCACATCAAAGCCAATGTTAAGTCAGCTGCAGACTTAATTAGCCTGCCTACTACTGTAGAGGGACTTCAGAAGGTAAGTGCTAAATATGGGTACTAAGATTAACCTACTTCTGGAGTTCTAGCTACTTATAAGCTTTCTTTGAAAGCCTGACATTTGAAATCACCTACTCTGAGAAACTAATAAAATTGTGTTATAGAGAGCTCAGAAAAACTTTGTTGTCTGGTTAGTTGGGCCTTACATTTTCAAAAGCTTACTTTAACTATGTTTTTTATGGATTCATGCCATTTTATTTGTCTCTGTGAGTTCCATAATCCCAGCATGCTCTTCTGGGATTCTTATGTTAGCATATATGGGTATACTTTTCAACACTTGTCTTTTCAAATTGTCTTTCACAATATCTTCGTGAAAGTAGATCAGTTGTACATGAGAGTTATTCAGTCTCTACTGTTTTCTATGATTGAGAAAAATTTGATTTTTTTATAAGATTATCTAAGGGAAATGCAGAAATTAAAAATTTAGGGAAGAAGTATTGTCAAGGATGTGAGCAAAGGATACTGTCAGACATTCATAGTGGGAGTATGAATTGTAAGAAAAAAAAATCACTTTGGAAAACAATATTATTTTGTAAAGGTAAACTTGTATGTTTTCTAAGTTCTTCACTCATAGATATATACCCTGTATTCTAGGGCCTAGGCAAATAGTAGTTCAGAATTCCTGTTTACTTGATCCCTAGTTTTGAAGCCTAGCAGGAGGCAAGGACCAACCACATGGATGATACTCAGGAATTCTTAGAATTGGAAGGGGGAGAGTGGATAGAGGTTGAAAAGGGGGAACAAAGGTACCTCATTGAACACAAGGACATCTCTTCAGCAGGAAATAGAAGAAGGGATTTAAGAGTAAGAGAATGTCAAACAGTGGATATTAAATCTAGGATCCTTAACTTATAAAAGTAGTGTGTGATAAGTTTGGTTTAATTATATGCCAAGCTCTATCTATAAATATATTAGTTGTTTCCACAACAGAGAGTGAGAAATGCCTAAGCCAGAAACAAAGATAAAACTTGTTTATTGTCACAGAATCAGTGTGTGTTCAGTCGCTATTCTTTTATAGTTTTTTTGTTCAATATGGCCATCTGTTTTCAACATTTTAAAATGGTAGGAACAGATTCTTGCCATTGTTCCCAGGAGTCAAGTGGGAAAAAGGTAGGCCTCTGTAGCCTTTAGAACAGAAGCAGCTCTGACAATCTTGCATTAGAAAAGCAAATTGATTTATTCTTGTATTCATTAATTTAATGAACATTTATGGAGCTTCCTCCAATGTGTACCAGGCACTTTGAATTTGATGGGAATACTGGTTTCAGAGTTTAAATGGCTCTCTCAGCAACTTTCTAAAAAAAAAAAAAAATCCCTAAACAGTAGTTTACTATTGTTGTACATCCTGATAGGCTTATACATCCAGCCAGTGAGGATTCTCTAACAGTAGGTGTCTTTGAGCACCTGCAGCTTTTGTTAATAGCAGAGCTTACATAGCATCCCAGCTTAGCAACTTCTGCCATGTATGTTGTCTCTTTGCAAATCTTTGCATTAATAATGCTAGGCACTGCTTTTATTGTAGACAATTTTTAAGTGGTAAATTATCCAAAATACCTAACTTCAGTGTATGTCATGTAATTTTTTTAACATCAAAAATGTTATTTCTTGTTTTCTTGAATTCTTATATACCATATAATAAAAATTACCTTGGTTAAAAATACTAATGTGACACTATAAATTGTTAGCATGCCTCAATAAAAGGCTAGAACCCACCATATACTAACAATCTTTTGGGTGTCTCTTAGTACAGGACTTTTTTAAAAGATGACTTGTGAATCATGTCCCCAGTACACTTGGGCTTCTTAGGTTTAACAAAAGCAAAATAACTTACTCCCCATATCAAACACTACCAGTAGTTGCTGACAGGATTCTATAGTGAAGGAAACCCTGCTAAATGGAATTTTTCTTTAATCCCTGCAATGCTGGATTTCCTAAAGCCAAAAATATTTGCCACCTCTGTTTGTTCAAAATCAGCATTTGCTCCTAATCCAGTGGCAATCCATAGTGTTGGCTCTGGTCATCTGCCTGCCCACAGGAGGACTTGACAGAGGTATTGAGGGGTGGGGGGTTAATCTGCAAGTCTCAGATTTATAAACTAATCCCTTTTCTTTAGGAATGATTTGGTTTCCTCTAGGAAAAATCATTTACATTGAGAAAATATCTTGGTCTTATATATGTAGGGAATCAGTGAGAAAATGTGTGTTTCCTGTTAATTGTCTCAGTATAAGTTACATGGAATTCATAGTTTGAAGATAGTTGAGGACTGGTGGAGTGGCTCAAGCAGTAAGCAAGCATGAGGCCCTGAGTTCAAACCCCAGATCCACCAAAAAATAACAATAATAATAATAGTTGAAATAATTAGCTGGATGTGCATACCTGTAATCCCAGCTACTAGGGAAGTGGAGACAGGTGATCACCAGTTCAAGGCCAACTCTGGCAAAGTTAACAATACTCCATCTCAAAGTACACTGCATGTATCTGTGGAAATATCACAATGAAACTCCTTTATACAATTAATTTATGCTAATATGAAAGAAATAAAATGAAAAGGGCCAGAGATGTAGCTCAAGTGGTAGAGTGCTTGCATAAGTAGCATGAGGCCCGGTCTACATTAGATTAGTGTTTAATGTAAATTAAAAAATTACAGTATGTCATTACACTTCCATTCAAGTGACTAAAATTGAAAAGACCAGTATTGGTGAAGATGTGGAGTAACATGAGCTCTGTTATACTGCTGGTGGGATTGTACAGTGGTATAACTATTTCAGAAGACAGCTTTTTTTAAAAAGTTAAGCATTGCTGCTTTATGATCAGCTACCCATCTCCTGGGTATTGTGATATGAGAAAGAGGATGATGAAGAAAAATGAAAGCCTAAGTTCATATAAAAACTTGTACATGAATGTTTACAGCAGTTTTATTTGTAACAGTCAAAAACTGAAAACAACCTAAATAGCCATCAACAGGTGGAATAAAAAGCTGTGCCATACAATAGAATGCAACACGCTGAGTAGTTACAACATGAATGAATCTCACTTGTGCTGAGTAAAAAAAGCCATATTAAATAGTACATATTCACTCCCTTCTTCTATTTATGTAAAATTCTAAAAAGTGGAAACTGATATGTAATGACAGAAAGTGGATTAATAATTGCCTGGACATAGAAAAAGGAGGAATTACAGAGGGGTATGAAGAAATTCTGGAGGTGATAAATGCTTATTTTTTCTATTGTGGTAATACTTGTGTATATTTATGTCAAATTATCAAATTACACATTTTGAATATGTACAGTTTATTGCATGTCAGTTATAGCTTAATAAAGCTGTTAAAAAGAAAAATATTGACATTCCACATGTTTCTGTTCAGAGTGTAGCTTCCATTGGCAATACTTTAAGTAGTGTCCATCTCGCTGTAGAGGCAATGCAGAAAACTGTGGATGAACACAAGCAAACCCTGGAGTTACTACAGAGTGATATGGTAAGGAGATCTGCAAATGCTACAGAGAAGTAACATGCTTCTGTTTGCCCCTTTCTCTGTAAGAGTCATTATACCAATTTTCCACTGAGTTGAGCAGGCCGTACTGTACACTTTCCTAAGATCTAATAAGCGATATGTACCAAATGTTCTATAGTAAATTAAACAAGGTAGATAGAATTTAAAATTGAGTCTTTTGAAAACATGAAAACATAGTACTTAAAGTGGTTCAAGCCTATAATCCTAGATACTCTGGAGGTAGAGATCAGGAGGATCATGGTTTGAGGCCAGCCCTGACAAAAAATTTGTGAGACCCCATCTGAACCAGTGAATGAACACAAGGAGACACACCTGTTATCCTAACTACATAGGGAAGCATAAATAAGATGATCACAGTCCAGGCCAGTCTGGACATAAAGCAAGCTCCTATTTCAAATATAACCAAAAGCAAAAAGAGCTGATAGCATGGCTTAAGTGGTTTGTGCCTATCTAGCAAACGCAAAGCCCAAAATTCAACCTTAGTCTAAACTGCAAAAACAAATAAATACATACAGTTCCTAAAGATGGAATAAGTAGGATGAAATAGAAAAGAAGGGAAGTGAATACTCTTTTATTGCTGCATAACCACTTTGAAACAAGTTACTATTTATTCTGAGCATCAAGAGTTAGAGCAGGGCTCTTAGAATCTCAAGGGCTGAGAGGCCAATGGAAGAGGTGATCTGGAAGATGAAAGATCAAGTTGGATGTCCAGCTCCAGCAGGTATCAGGGGAATGCAGCCATATGTGTGATCTCACACTATACCACAAGGGACAGAACCACTACCACCACCACTCCCAACTGAGTGTGGTCAACCCACAGAATCATAAAAAATAATAAATTATTGTTTGAGCCACAATGTTTGAAGATGATTTGTTGTGCAGCAACAAAGAGCTGAGATGAAGTAAAGTCTGCCATGCCCAGAAAGTGTGTTCAAATGACTCTGGGTCTCCTAAGACTCTTGCAGATATAAGTTGTCTGCAGTCATTCAGAGGCTTTAATCATTTAATGAGTAATAGTTCCCTAAAGGATTTATGAAGAACAAAGAAGGATGGCACAGTCCTTGCTGCCCTTGTACATGAAATCAGGACTATTCTAGGCACACAGAAATTCCCTAGCCTCTCTACTAATTGCTAGATCTGGCACACATGCTCTTTGCAAGCTTCAGATTTCAGAGTCTAAACTGGGCAGCTTATACCAAGGGAACCTGAGCTTTATTATTTTCATTTGTTTGGAACCAGTATTCATTATTATTTAGTGCTGCTAACACAGGGAAAAGTGTTAATCTAGGTGTCCAGACACCTAGGTTCTTCTTCCATCTGCCAATGAGTAACTCTGCGCTGTGACCCATAGTAATAAAAACCCTTCTAACTCAGAAATTCTTTTGTCTTGAGCATGTTCTCAAGTAATTAACCATTTTCTAAGATACTTTTTCATTTTTCATACTGAAAAATTCCTACTTCCTAGAGCTATGAGTTTTATATCCTTTTCTCTTTAATGCTGCCTTTCATGTCTATAAAAGCAGAGTTGATAAATATCTAGAATTTCAGATTTCATGGAAAACTTTTTTTTCACCAGTTACATTCTGTTGTAATAAAGTCTACCTTTTTTAAACTACTGACTAAGTCATAGTTATGGGCTGAAAGATTCAGCCATGCAGTTTTTCCCACCAATGGAAGAAAATGTACATAAGCATGTTATACCTCAGACTTTGCAGAAACTAGAAGAGTGGGGACAGAACGGGAAAGAGGAGTAACCCTCAAACATAGATTTGGACATGTATTATTAGGGAAAACCTAGTAATGTACAAGGCCAGTGGTTACATGACTGGTTGCTCTTATAACCCCATTAGTCCAGTGGGAGACTGAGTTGGTCACTGGAACATTGGAGTAATTCTGTAGTTTTTTGTTTTTGAAACAGGGTTTTACTATGTGGTGCTGGCCTTAAACTCATGATCCTCCTGCATTAGCCTCTCAAGTGCTAGGATTACAGGCATGTGCCATGATGCCTGGCCCCATTCTATAGTTTCTCTGGGAGTGCAGGTAATAGGGAAGAGGAGAAGTGGTTTCTAAAGAAACTGAGAAGGGAACTAGGAGGATCTCTGTCCATCCTCTGCTTCAGACTGGGCATCCCTATGCTGCCTTCAGTACCTAGCAGAGGATTGGTTACACTATAGGTTCTTAAGGAATACTTGTAGATTAATCTATGGTTGCACCTTGGGGGAAGCTCGAATGTTGTGGGACCATCTCAGATGGTTAAGTAGACCTAGCAATTACTTGTTGCCTCCATTTTTGTTAACAGAATGAGCATTTCTTGAAGAAGACCAGTGGAAGCAACCAGATCATCTCATCGCCTTCAGCTATATTGGAACTTGACAATAAAACCCACAGTGAGAACTTGAAACAGGTACTTTTTGTCTCTGAACTACAATGGGCTATAGAAGCCACCTGAGGAATTTGGGTTTAGTGTTACTAGTGCCTCAGCAAGGACCTTGTGTATCTGTTCACCTGCCTGAGAGCAGACAGAAGGATGTGTGCTGGTATCTTGGGAATCCAAAATGCTGTCTGTCTCATCTTTGGCACTCTGCTTTTTCTCCTGCATGTCAATCAGTGGAGTAAATTCCTTTTCACATTTGAAAGACATTATCCTGATCTATGAAAAATAGCAATCTAGGGCTGGGAACATAACTCATGCCTTATGTGTATGAGGCCCTTGGTTTGATTCCCACACTACAAAAACAAAAAAATTAATTTAGGCAAGTCAAAAATGGATGGGTAGCAGATTAATCTAGAGTGATGGCTATTTGAACCACAGTAAATTCTAAGAATGTTAGGAAGCATAGCCTTGGAAATTGGGATTTTTCTGAAGTCTAAAGACGAAAGGCAAGACAGAAGATAAAAGAATATTGAGCTCAGAATCACAATGAGAATAAAGGAAATCTTCACTAAGAAGCATTTCTGTCCTGTGTTTAATACCCTTTAAAACCTATAGTTATCATTCCTTTTTAAGTAGCAATTAGTCCTAGAGGATGTCAATAAAAATAATTGAATCTCGTACTAAATAATGCACTACTTGCTATGGTTTTGTTACATGTGCCAGTTTAGTAATTGGTATTGTTTCTAAGGTAGTTTTGTTCTGACAAATTAAGTTAATGGGATTTCTAGTTAATAACCCAGCAGGCTTTCTGCTAGCAGGTGAGGTAAACATTGGGAAATCAATTCCCAAACTCTGCTTTCTGGGACCATAGACTGAATCATGTAGGTATTCCTCTTCCCTCTTTCCCCTCCTGTCTAGATGAGGTCAAACAATTCCAGAGGAAGTAAACTGGGAACAATTTAGAATGGGGCACAGGGGAACAAAGCAGAGATAGACAATTGATGGTCACAACCAGGAAAAGGAATTTACTTCAGTAACTTGACATAATAATGGTTATTCAGTGCTCCTGGCCTGCTTGTGTAATAGCAATTTTTAGCTGCATTCTGCATCTTGATTTATTTCTACTCTAGGATATCCTGTACCTTCACAACTCTTTAGAGGAGGTAAACAGTTCCGTAGCGGGGTACCAGAGACAGAATGATCTTAAACTGGAAGGGATGAATGAGTCACTCAGTAATCTTACACAGAAAGTCAACCTGATAGAAAACGATGTGGTTGCTTTGACCAAGGTAGAAAAGAGAAGAAACCTGACCTCCAGCATGGTAAGCCTTTTCAGATCTTTTGTGACATGTGTTGTGTTGCAGTGTGTTTTGTCTGTACATATACATATATGACATTCCACCGCCTTTTGAGAACAATCTTCTGGCGTATTTGAGAGGCTACACATTTGTATTGTGTTTGACCCGCGTCTCCTTTAATCCTTATACCAGCTCTGCCACGTGAATGGCAAAGCCAGTGCTAGTCCATTTGGAAAGGGAGACATGGAGTCAAGTCACTTGCCACCGCCTCACTACAAGTTGTTGGCAGAGATGACAAGTCTCTTATTATATTACCAGTGATCCATTAAGTAGAGAAGCTCTAGGTCTTAAGGTTAGAGGTGGAAGCAGTGACTGTTACCAAAAGTTTTTTGTTATTTCTTTAGAACTTGGCTTTCAGATTTATCCTTCTTCTGCCTGCATATTAGGGAAAACCCTTTGCATATAATGTCAGGAAAACCATTTAAAACAGATCAGGGCAGACCAGCTCATTGTATATAAGGTCATTGAGTCCAGCCACTCATAAGGAAACTGAATAGCCTGTTAAGTCACTGATACTTGCCAATCCTGCAGTTTACTAGTCTTTGTGTTCTCATGAATAGAATGTGGATTTTTTTTTTACATCACGTTTCACCTATACATTGTGTTGGGATCCATGTAGATTATTTTATAACTGCTACAGGCCTCACCCTTAAAGATTTCATACAGCAAAAATACAAGCATATAAAAAATGGAAATAAAATAAAGGAAATTGTACTATAAATTCAAGAAACCACCAGAGCTGGAAGCAACCCACAAGTGAAGACTAACACTAGTACATAACAAGGAGTGTTTAAACTGGTTCTCCCTCAGGGAGTCTTGGCAAGTTGCCTGGACATGGCTTTGAAGGGTGGAATAGGACAACCTGTCCCCCTCTGCCAGGCCTCCTGCTTTAGAGGGGTGTATAATTTACTACAAAGCTGTGAAGATTAAAGGAGCTCTAGTTTTTAAAGCACTTTTGAACTTACCCACGCTAAACGGGCTAGGAACTTTGGATGGTTTGATGAACAGTATGTCTTGAAGGTTTTTAAGGCTTATTGTGAAAACTTACCACCCCAAACTCCCCTTTTTGTCCCAGCCCTCCCCTTTTTATTTTTATCCAGCAGAGAAAATTGGTAATAATATCCATCTGCCCTACTGTTTCTCCCAACAGCTTCATACCCAGCCTGAATCTGGATAAAATTTCTATCACCTTTTATTCTTCAAAGTTTTAAAGTTTGGATTGGAACAACTAGAAGCTCTGGCTTCTGCTTTGTCTTTCTGTAGCCTCCCTCCCCACTTTTCCATTCTCCTACTCCTCTGCTATTTCTTTTGAAAGTGGTATGAAACCCTTTAAATAAATTTGATTGGTTCATTTAAAAAGAACTAGATATTGTTCAAGTTTTAATATTTGTCTTTAATCTTTTCCTTTTGTTCTTTTGCCCTCCAAGATAAGGAATAGAGCTGCCACTCTGAAAAGAGAATCTTTGGATAAAGTAACCAACAGAACTGATACCATAAAAACCCAAACCATAAAGGTAAATAACAGGAGGCTTCCCTGAAGTAAAAACAAATGCATCAGCATCTCTGTGCTTGTCACTTGCTGCTTCCTTCTCAAAAGGAGCACTTTGGTCTCAGGTACTAAAACTTCAAGACAAAGCAATTAGTAAATGAGTATATTAGTAAGTAAATGAATATGGTATCAGGCACTTGCCTGTGCCAAACACTTTGCTAGGAGCTGGTATGGCAGTTCTGAGCAGGTCAGGCACATGACCTTTATTCCATCACTCAGAAACCCAATACAGAACTGAACAGAAGGGCTGGGATGTAGCTCAGTGGTACAGCACTTGCCTAGCATGTGTGGGCCCTGGGTTTGATCCCAGCACCAAAAAAAAAAAAAAAAGAACTGAACAGATAATTAATCACAAGTCTGATGAGTGCTATAAAGGAGAAATATAGGGTATAGTGAGGAGATTAACAGAGATCAGGAAGGCTTCCCTAAGGAAATAACATTTAAGCTAAGATAGTTGGTCAACTATATTAATGATGGGGAACCAAGACATAGATACTCCAAAAATGGCATCCAAGCTAAAAATTATTTCCTGTGTTTAGATTGCATTTTCAATACATTCATAGTACATTTAAGTCTCTGCCAGTTTCTTTCACCTTTTTTGTTCTTCCTAGACATATTATGAAGATAAAATAAGTAATCTGTGAAATGCTTTAGTATCCAGGGAAAGAACATTTGATTGTGGTATTCTCTGATTAGGACGTTAAGTCATGGGCTAAAATAAAGGAAAAGCCAGGAAGAATGTGACTGACTGAGTGGCTACCATGTCATCTACAATGCACCTTGTGTTTGAAAAGTTCAGAGGAAATGAACTTGAACTGAGACCATAGTAGAGGCATGTGTGTGTGTGTGTGTGTGTGTGTGTGTGTGTGTGTGTGTGTAGTCCTGGGGTTTGAACTCAGAGCCTCACACTTGTTAGATACTCTTGAGCCACACCTCCATCCCCAGGCAACTGTTGATGTTAATGCTTTCTGTCTTTACATCCTTAGCAATTTTGTATTGAGTAGATAAAGTCACATATATTTAAGGTTTTAGTGTATTATAAGCTGGGCTTTTGTTAAGTTTTCAAACTGCTTCTGTAAAATTGTTTTAAACCTCACTTAGAGAATGACAAAAAAAATTTAAAAGCCAGATATAAATACCGAGTACAAAAAAGTAACAGTATAAATGATTTCAACAGTAGTTTATATTTTAACAGGAAACATCAGAACACTCCCCTAGCACACACTGTTGCCTAAGTTTCTTGGCTTATTTTCAGACTCCTTGTGTTTTTAACAGTCATCCCAATGTATCAGTCTCTTTGTCCCACCTCATTGTTGATCCTAACCAGATATAATTTCTCCTTACTATTAGTATTTAGTACTATTACTAAATAAATATTAGTTTCTATTACATATGTCCATATTGAAGCTCCCTAAGTAAATCAAGTGACCAACTGTAGATTAACTATTAAGAAAGAAGTAAATATAGGTGAAGAATAAGTAAACATATATTGAATAAAAGATACATGAGATAAGCTGTTGTTTGACTACACATGGAATGAGGCTTTTCCACACTATCATAAGCAGTTAGAAACTAACCTCATAGAAACCAGACTTCTCTCTTTTTTATAATTAAACATTTTTATGTGCCACTCTACATCATCCTGGAAAAGGCAGAGAGTGGGAGAAAAACTTTTAAAAAGATACAAGGAAGTAAAACTTTGAATTAGAAATATTATAGCTTCTACTTCCTGACAGTTCCTTCCACCAGTTGAATCATCCCCATAGGGGCACATGGAGGGCCAGGGAATATTTCCAACTTGAGTTCAGCTGATACGGTTTTTGTTTTGTTTTTTGTTTTTTGGCAGCACTGGTGTTTGAACTCAGGCCCTCACGCTTGCTAGCCAAGTGCTCTTATCACTTGAGCCACTCTGGCAGCCATTTTTCAAATTGGTTTTTTTGAGATAGGGTCTTCCAAACTATATGCCTGGGGCTGACTTGGAACTGCAATCCTCCTGATCTCTGCCTCCTGAGTAACTAGGATTATAGGTGTGAGCCACTGGTGCCTGGTGAGTTTTTTTGTTTGTTTGTTTGTTTGTTTTTAAGCTCTGCCTCAAGTGGTCAGGTCACAAAGTATGATATGAGATATTCAGGACAGTGATTTAGTTAGTGTGAAATAGCTCCTAGAAAATAATATCCTCCTCCTTTAGAAAATGTGTGTGGCACAGGCACCTGAGCAAGGGTACATTTCCTTTACTGCTGATGCATGCATGCCTTCCCTCATCAGCCAAATGTTCTCAGTGAATCAGATCATGTGGAGCATAATGTTCCCTTAATGGTCTGCCCTCAAATCCAGCTAGACACTCATCAACACCAAACCAAACCGAACCCTAAAGGTATCTCCAATATTTGTTGATTCATTCCTCTGTTGCTTTTAGAGGGAACCTAGTAAGTGTCAAGCACTATATGCTAAATGTGCGCTGGGAATATAGTGGAGGTTCAGATGAGGTTTTACTTTCACCTTAAACTTTCTGTGATCTTTGTTTTGGGCAGAAAGAAGATAGTTCACATTCTCAGGTATCCAAGCTACGAGAGAAACTGCAGCTGATCAGTGCTCTCACAAACAAACCTGAAAGCAACAGGCCTCCAGAGACCACAGATGAAGGTGAGTGCTGGGCTGGCTTCTGAATATTTCACATAGGCTTGGGCAGCTTGCCTCCCACTCAGAGAGTAGAGAAGGTATTCCAGCAGCACTGATCGAACCGAGTGAGTGATGCCTGAATGCACTGAGATGAAGCTGATGCACTTTTCTTTCATTTAGAAAAAGCCCATTTTGTACATGATTTGTACTCTAGTCTATTAAGGGAAAAATGGGTAATGTTTAGCTGAAATAGACTTCTCCATGCTGTCTGCATCCAATTATAGACAAAAATGTTACTGTCGCAGCGTATATTAAACCAGCCCTAAATGTTGTTTATGGGAGTCTTTCCATTTCTGTAAGTGCATAAAATTTACTTAAAAATAAACATTAGTCTTGAAAATCATTAAGATACAATAAGATTATTGGGTTGGATGGGCATTTGGCTTTAGGTAGAGAAATAATTAATCAATATTAGGAAATGCATTCATTAACCCCCACTGACTTAAACCCTATGAGGGCATAGCAAAAGTATTGTATTATGTTGGTTTTAATCTCTCCTTCTGCAAGTATTTTTCAGTTTTGGAAAAGCAATATAGCTTCCCTTGGGTTTTCTTGAGTGGGAAACAGAACTACCATGGAGGCCTTGTCCTAGCACTGTGCTACGTAAACTTACGGTAGCACTCTGTTAGCACCAGCTTGTTGGTAGTACATGCTCTCAGGCCAGGCTTATCGCACATCTCCCATCAAGTCAAACGATCTTTAAAATCAACCACTATGCTGTCATTGCTTGGCAACTTAAACTCTTACTATCTAAATGTGTATAATTCTAACTTGTACTATAGCTTAATTCTCCTGTATCTGAAATGTTGGGACCCAGAGTGTTGCAGATTTTGAATTTTTTTCAAATTTTGAAATATACATAATGAGATATCTTGGATAGTACTCAAGTCTAAACCTAAAATTCATTTGTGTTTCATAGCCTGATAGTAATTTTATATAATATTAGTGCCCCTTCATTTTTACTATATCCATTACATGAGGTCATGTGTAGAATTTTCCACATGTGTCATGTCATCACTCCTAAAATTTTGGATTTTTTTTAAGCATTTCAGATTTTGGATTTTCAAATTAGAGATGCTCAGCCTACATCTTCCAGTGGGACTGCTGCTTCAAACCTTAATTAATGTAACGTCACACTGATTCATCTTCACTTGCCCATAAACATATCTCAATCCAAGCCTTTAATTTCACATAATCAGTGCTACTTAATTCTCAACTATTTCTCTTACATTAAGTACATATGCGATTTCCTTAAATAGTGACCTTCAATACAAGTTTAATTTGGTATTAGAATTGATTATGCTAAAAGCATATATATTTGTTACAGAGCAAGTACAGAGTTTCACATCAAAGCCATCAGCATTGCCAGAATATTCACATCTTCTTGGAGACCATATTGAGAAAGCATCCCAGCTAAAACCTGTCTCCTTACCAGGAATTTCTAGCTTTGAAGGTAAATTTTTATACTGTGGGGTAATGGTGGTAATATTCAAAATCATAACTTTGTGATTTTTTTTTTACTTGTAAAAGAGTATATCTAACATTTATTGAGTAAATGGGCCAGATACTTGATTTACATCATATAATCCTGATAATAATCCAGTTCTCCTAGTACTCATGAATTATACCCATTTTACTGATAGAAAACTGCCTAAGTTTGAACAGCAGATAATTGACTGAAGCAGAATTCAAGCTGAGTCTGTCTGACTCCAAAAATTGCACTCTTAAGCAGTGTACCATATTGTCTCTCTATTAAATTTAGGGTCTTCGTTTAATTCACTAGGTACCTCATTAGACTTGTGCTAAACAGTGAGAATACAGTATATGATACAGTCTCTCTTTCATCAAGGATATTATAGTCTAGTGTAGAAGGCATAAAAGCAAATACAGTACTGGGAAGTTAGCAAAATAATGACCCTCCAAAAATGAGGGACCTATTGCTGAAAATCAGCAAAATAAACATTGGTAGGAATGATGTAATTCACAGAAAAATATATTTGCTTTGGTTCCAATAATGTGTTCTGCTCTTCATTGTGATACTGCAATCTCCTGATTTTACATTTGCTAACTGCCTGGAAAATCACCCATTCCTGTTCACCTACCTTTCTCTGGCTCTTCACTTGAACTTAGATACCATTCCACCAGAAAACATTACCTCCCAGGGCTTGAGTTGGCTTTTCCTGAGTGTTGTTACATTTTGTGTTTGCCGCTGTTTAGCACATGTCACTCTGTTGTAATTTCCCAGGGAGAAACAAAATTTTAGCTTCTGTGGGAAAGTATATGTCTTATTTACTCTCAGCTTCTAGCACAGAGCCTAGTACACATGAATATTGGTTAAATGAATGAATAAGTTATCTACATGCTGCAACTAATGCTTAAGAAGCACAGAATATTTATAGAGATTTATATCACCATTTAAATGCTATTTTTTTTCCTATCTCTGATTGAATTTTTTTCTTTGCTTTCTAGTGGGGAGGGAGAGTGTTGTATTTAAGGGCAACATAAGTTTCCTCCTCCACTTTCCATTATTATATTAAGAATTGATAAGAATGAATGGAGGAAAGACCTAGGTCACATTAGGAATGGCAGTCTTAACATTTGTACTTCAATCCTAAATAGGCCTTAGACACTTTTGAAATTACCTGAAGCAGCAGTCATTATTATTTGAATAGTGCTACTGAGTATGTAGTTTTTTGTAGAAACTCATGCCACCCAAAAAAAAAATTCTAGCTACTTGGTAGCATGCATTGGATGCTTTTCTGGATTTCAGAGAGCTTTTGAGATTTTAGTAGCTGCATTGCTGGGCCTGTGATAGGAGTCCAGCCCTATTCAGAAGTTTATAAGAATTCCTTGATGCACCAGACCTTGCGCCAAAACTGCTTTCCTTCCTTCAGGCCATCTTTATTCTTTCTGAATAAAAGAGTGAGAAGCCCATTGAATCTAAGTGTGGCCTTAAATAAATGAAGAAAATAATTTAGGAAGATTTTTAAAGAAACATAAGCCCCATTGACCTTCTTCAGTATTAGAGAACAAATCTTTCATTCAATTATAGGAACACAACCAAGTCCTTTTTAAATGTTATAAAATACTGATAGTTCTTTATCCTGCTGGCTAAAACAGTGCCTTTGGAATAAAAAAGATATAGATCAACTGGAGGGATTGGAGTTGGAGAGAAAATATGCTTTAAAGAGATATATAGTCTTCTGGTTCTTTTTTTTTTTTTTTGGTACTGGGGTTTGGACTCAAGACCTACACCTTGACACCTTGAGCCACTCCACCAGCCCTTTTTTTGTGATGGGTTTTTTTCAGGATAGGATCTGGTGAACTATTTGCCCAGGCTGGCCTTGAACATCGATTCTCCTGATCTCTGCCTCCTGAGTATGTAGGATTACAGGTGTGAGTCACCAGCACCTGGCTTCTCTGGTTCTTTTTTAAAGTGTGATACAATTCACAGACCATAGCAGTAACCCTTTAAAATGTATAACTGAATGATTTTTAGTATATTCGCAAGGTTGTGCAATCATCACCACTATCTAATTCCACAACATTTTCATCACCCCAAAATAAAATTCTGTTTCTATTCAACAGTCACTTCTCAGTTCCCCCTCATCCTAGCCCCTGGCAACCACTGTCTCTGTGAATTTGCCTATTTGAGATATTTCATATAAATGGAATCATATGGTATGTGGCCCTGTATGGAATCATATGGTATGTGGCCCTGTATGGTTTTTTTTTTTTTTCAGTATATTGTTTTCATGGTCTGTTTATGTTGTAGCATGTAGCTATACTTCATTGCTTTTTATGGCTGAATAATATTTCATTGTGCCACATTCTGTTCATCCACTGATCAGTAGATGGATGTTTGGGTTATTTCCATATTTAGGCTATTAAGAATAATACTGCTATGAACATTAGTGTGCAGGGTTTTTGTTTGTTTGTTTTGTTTTTTGTTTGTTTGGTGGTGGTACTACGGTTTGAATTCAGAGCCTTGTGCTTGCTAGCCAGGTGCCCTAACACTTGAGCCATGCCCCCAGTTCAATTGTGCAGGTTTTTAGGTATATGTTTTCATTTCCCGTGAATATGTACCTAGGAATGGATTTTCTGGGTCATATGATAACTCTGACATTTTGAGGAAGTTCCAAGTATTTGCCAAAGTGGCTATACCATTTTACATTCTCATCAGCAATATATGAGGATGAAATCCACTTTTTCCACATCCTCACCAACACTTTTTTTTTTTTTGTGATGCATGTGAGTTTTTTTTTTTCATTTTTCTTTTATTATTCATATGTATGTGCATACAAGGCTTGGTTCATTTCTCCCCCTTGCCCCCACCCCCTCCCTTACCACCCACTCCGCCCCCTCCCTCTCCCCCCCCACAATGCCCAGCAGAAACTATTTTGCCCTTATTTCTGATTTTGTTGTAGAGAGAGTATAAGCAATAATAGGAAGGAACAAGGGTTTTTGCTGGTTGAGATAAGGATAGCTATACAGGGCATTGACTCACATTGATTTCCTGTGCGTGGGTGTTACCTTCTAGGTTAATTCTTTTTGCTCTAACCTTTTCTCTAGTTCCTGTTCCCCTTTTCCTATTGGCCTCAGTTGCTTTAAGGTATCTGCTTTAGTTTCTCTGCATTAAGGGCAACAAATGCTAGCTAGTTTTTTAGGTGTCTTACCTATCCTCACCCCTTCCTTGTGTGCTCTCGCTTTTATCATGTGCTCATAGTCCAATCCCCTTGTTGTGTTTGCCCTTGATCTAATGTCCACATATGAGGGAGAACATACGATTTTTGGTCTTTTGGGCCAGGCTAACCTCACTCAGAATGATGTTCTCCAATTCCATCCATTTACCAGTGAATGATAACATTTCGTTCTTCTTCATGGCTGCATAGAATTCCATTGTGTATAGATACCACATTTTCTTAATCCATTCGTCAGTGGTGGGGCATCTTGGCTGTTTCCATAACTTGGCTATTGTGAATAGTGCCGTAATAAACATGGATGTGCAGGTGCCTCTGGAGTAACCTGTGTCACAGTCTTTTGGGTATATCCCCAAGAGTCTCACCAACACTTTTTATCTATGGCCAGCCTAGTAATTGTGAAGAGGTAGCTCATTGTAGTTTTGGCTCTGCTTAATTTCTGGATCCAGAGAGACAATGTCACATAATAGAAAAAGCACCAGACTAAGTAAAGAAGAAAATGTGTACTCCTTTGTATTGGTATATGAAAATGGAACAACAAAACCTGTTGAAATTGTTCTAAGAAAGGGGAGATGGGGGTGGTGGAGGTGAATCTAATTAAGATACATTGCAAACACATATGTAAATGTCACAATGAAACCCCCTGTACAATTAATATATGCTAATAAAAATGCAAAAAAGGAAAATGTATTCTATTCCTTATCTAAGAGTTATGTGGCCTTAGCAACTTATTTTCCTTTTTGAGCTTTGGTTTTCCTATAAAAACTATGAAAACTGTGAGTGTTTGGGATTGTTACTTCTCATAGACTTCTAAGACATTCCTCCAATCCCCACTCACCCATCCAAGAAGAAATCTCACAGTATGCCATGATCCTATCAAATAGGCCTCTTCATTCCTTTTCATCCCTTCAACATAAAGTAAAATCTGGAAAATCTGAAGAGAAGACCCTGGGCAGAGAAAAGGCCAGGCCATGCATTTTTCCCGTGATTGTCTGTCACTGCTTCTATTTTGGGGAATAATGTGCCATATAGTGTTCCTCTCATTTTTAAAAGATCAAAAATTAGTCTTCGTGACTCACCAAGATCTTAAACATTGCCTTTTGGAAACAAAATTTGCAAAGTAGCTTTTCTTTTAGTTCTTTAAAGTCAATTGAGGCCACTTTTAACTAAACTTAGCTGTATAAATAGACATACATATTTTTTGTAATTCCTTTCGACAGATCTTCAGGATTTATTCCACAAGACTGACCAGGATGTGGATGGGAAGTTGACCTACCAAGAAATCTGGAGCTCCTTAGGTTCTACCATGCCAGAACCAGAGAGCTTGAGAGCATTTGATTCCAACGGAGATGGAAGATACTCATTCCTAGAGCTAAGAGTAGCTTTAGGTGTCTAGACTCATCAGGCATATTTTGAAATGGATATAAACCCTGAAACTACCTAGAATCTACTTACCCAACAAAAACAACCCTTTTTCTTATCCATCAGCCCTCTAGTCCTCCAAACTACTTACTATAGCAAACACATTGCCACCTTTTAACTTGTTTGAAAAAGCTATATAAAAGTTATTTTTTTAAAAAAAGAAAACCATTTTATTTATAATATAATGTTCAGAAATCTATGATTTCTTGAATCTAGTAAGATCTTACATTTTTAAATTGCCTGGAAAAAAAAATAAAGTCCTCTTTTTTTTTTTTTTTTTTTCTTTTTCCTTTTTTTGAGGAGAGGAGACCTTATCTTTTAAAACTGGAAAATGTGTATGTAGAGTGAATAGCCACTTTTATATTTCATATAAATTTGCCTTAAACTAGCTGCACTTTATAGAGACTCAGAGTGTTTTCTTTAAAAGATAGGCCTTTTCTGTTTGTAAATACTTAAAAGATTGTGCATATTTTGTATAAAGTAGGAAGAAAGGTTTTGAATAGGATGTGAACAAATGACTTACTAGAAATCACTAATCTGATCTGGGTAGCAACTGAAACTATGTTCACATCCTAAGGTAACCCTCAAAGGCCCAGTGCTGCTGTGGTGTTTGGCCCAGGAGCTGGGAGCATTGATTCAGGGAATGGATGCTGTGGGAGCAGTGCTGACTCCAGGCTCAGGAAAGTTGAATTCTGAGTCTTTGTTCCTGTTCCCTAAATTAATCCCAACCTAGGAATCAGACAAGCATTGTTGGGGATTTTTCTCATTTTTAATCCTCTTTTAGGGTTTATGAGTTATCCAATAGAGAGGACCTACATTCCCCACACCAAGTGAGCTAGATTGGCTTCCCCTACCTACCCACTCAAATCTATCTCAAAGCTGTAGCTGGCTCCTGCCTTTAGTACCATCTCCATTTTGGAATGGCAGGATTCAAGTCCCTGGCCACTGTCTCAGACTGACCACATACAGCGTTAGAAGAAAGCTGTGGTTCTGATTTTGACCACTTGAGCTTTTTACCTGGGGACTAGCCAAGAACAGGATATATTTCTTGGTGAGATGCTAAGGTCAAAAAGATTATAAAATGAAACATGTAAAATCATACTCAGTTTCCTTGTAGTTATCAGCTCTGAAGAAGTTAGAGGTTTTCTTTCCAGAAGGAGTATGCTAAAGTATAGCAGGCAGGCCTGGAACAGGAGTCTTCACATGATGGTAGCAAGTTTTTTCAAATCTGATACAAGCAAGTGCAATATTGCTCCTTTTAAGTACTTCTGTGGACCTGGCACAAAAGGTCCCTGGACTGGAAGGAATAATACCTCCATGTCACCTGTATGTTGAGTTAGTCATGCAGTGTTGTTCCTAGAAGCAGTTTTAGGACAACACTAACTTTTTACTTTATAAAACTTAACTTTGCTGTAGCTAAGTGAGGAAGAATCTAGAGAAGTTTTCGTGGCAGAGATTACTTTAGTAGATCATTTCCATTTAATTTTATCCAAGTTGCCCTGCCAGCCATGGGTGCAGTTCAGTATCCTCAAACATTTAAAAGTTAGTTGTTTGTTTGTTTTCTTTACATGACATTCAGCTTGGTGTTGGCTAACTTTAAATTTTTTAAGAAGTGTTAAAATTTAGTTAAAGTAAGACGAAGTCTTTTCCCATGAATGTGCCTGCTTCTCATTATGGTTTATGTCCCTCCACCCCCAGCCTTTTAATTTTTTCCTTGACATTTCCCTCGCCCATCTATGCTATTTCACTTTCTTGGAAAGGTTAAAATATAGTTTAAAAATAGCCTGGCACTTTAGGTAACTTGAAGATAACTCACTCTTCTGGCTGCCTTCCCTGCCCCCCTTCTCTTTTTATATATATACACCCTTACAGATTTTGTAACAACCAAATAAAGTTCTAGCAATAAATTGAATTATACTTCTATATTTATATATACTGTAACATAAATAGTATGTCTGTACCTGGAAGGTATTTTTTGAGAACTGATTTATATGAAATATATTGAGGGTAATGTAGCTTGTCCTTTTTAGTTTCAAGTTCTTATTCATAGACATATACTTTCAGGACACCTTAACTCTTTGTGGCATGTACTTTTGCATCCATGAAGAAGTCGGTTTTGTTTTTTAGTTCCTCTTCTGTTCTTCCCATCTTGAGTTTGTCTTCCAGCATCACTTCTGAGCCATGTGTAATGCCATCCCCTCCCCTACCAAGTCGGTCAGAGGCTTCTGTTATTCTGCCTGAGAAACTACCTTATCTCCTGGGCAGAGGTAAGGTATCTTGACCTTTGTTCATAGTTGAACAGACTCATTGGCCACAGAGCCCGCAAAGCCTATCCCCACAATGTTGATTTGGGATTTTCGTTTGTATGTTGTCCTAACTTACCTGCCTATGCCTGTGCTGAGCTGTGGTCAGGCCTCACCTGCACATCTCAGCTCTGAGAAAAAAAGATTGGGTAGTAGTGATGGGTTTGGCTTTGGTTTTAAATCCCTTTACCTTTTCAGTTTAGCAGCTCTTAGTGCTTCTCTCCTAAGTTTCCCAGAACACTTTTTCTTGGTCCTTTTGTTCTGTTGCCTTATACTCCTGGCATAATGTTTACTTAAAGAGCTTCCCCAAGCCAGGTGTGATGGTACATGCCTGTTACCTCTGCACTCAGGTAGCTAAGACAGGAGTATTGAGAGTTTGAGGCCAACCTGGGCTATAGAATGAGACCCTATCTCAAAAAAAAAAAAAAAAAAGTAAAGAGCTTCCCCATAAATCAGAGAGGCAAACAGGTAATGTGGAAAGAGAAGAACCAAAGGAATAGAGTACATGGCTTTGAAATGACTCTAGTGTCATCTAAAGGGTGGAGAAGTGCCTGGCTCTCAAGAATGGATCTGATGCAACAAAGCTGACCGTGGACACCCTCCCCTGCTGCTGGTTATTTTACTTTCATTGCAGTTATTGGACATAGCCCTTCCAGCCCCCCTTGCTGGTCCTGCCCCCGTCACAGTTGAGGATTTTTACTCTGATGGGCTCTTACTCATAATGGCCTGTTGTTTTTAGTGACAGCTTTTGTTTGCTACACACCTCATTGGCTTGCTTACCAACACCAGCTAGACGTGGTCCCTTCTTTCAGATCCAAACCAGAACACATTTGGGTATTTCCTAGAGTTTATAGAGCATGTGTTGTTATATGAACCTAATCTACCTTGTTATTTTCTCATATTAAGAACTGTAAATCTACTTTGTTTTAATGGAGCCATTTTGGTAATGTATAAGCAATTTTCATTGTGTTTGGAGAGTGAATCAACATTTTCATGACTTGATTCGAGCTTTGCTTATTTCCTATCAGTCATCTAGCCATTTTAATTTATCTAAATAAAACATTTCCTTTCTCTCGTGTCTGACTAAAGCTTCTCCCACTCCCTTGATTATTAAGAAAAAAAATCTGATCCCTATTTTTAGGGATCTGATCCCTTCATCTTGAAATCAAGGACTAATAGATGGTGAACACAAACCAATGTTCAAGAATCTGCCTGAAGAATTGCAGCATTTGGTTTGACAGAGTAGCTTAAAGTGGTAAGAGTACCTGCCTAGCAAACATAAGGCCTAAGTTCAAACCCCTGTGCCACCAAAAAAAAAAAAAAAAAGAATTGCAGCATTTGGACTGAAGCAACAAAGGCTGTAGAGCACAGGCTTTCGACATATTCAGAATAGGAGGGAGCAAGATGCTGGAGGTATTAGCCCCTGGGTCAATCAGACAAGCTCCACTTAGGCCTGTTTTATATTTTGAAGTACAATATAAAAAGGATATTTGTAAGAAATGTTCACTGCCTTGAAAAAAATAAAGGGTTAAAAGCCATTGCTAGAGGGGTTATATTATATACAGGGCTAGGGCTTTTCCACCACAGGAAATAATTAACTCTACATGTTTAGTAGGTTCTAGGAATCACACACACACAGAGTTGCTCTTCCCCTCAAGGAAGTCTATATATAAAGTTTAGATCACATACAAATATGGGTTTGTTCATTTCCAAAGTGAAAGGGTGGACTGGGGATATAGCTCAGTGGTAGAGTGCTTACCTAACCTGCACAAGATCAATCCCCAGCACTGGAAGAAAAAAAAAAGTTATTTCCTATGGCTGAGCCAGGTTTCCTTTTCTTTAAACTGGGGTTAAATAGCTACTATTATTTTTGCCAGTCCTTTTAGAACCATTTCCAGAAGGTGCAAAAAGTTATATTCCCGTATACCTATATAGTAGATCTTAACTTTTGGGAGTCATGAATCTCTTTAAGATTTAAGCTGTGGATGTATTTCTGTAATTTTAGAGGGTACACTGACCAGCCCTTCTTCAAGCCTATCCATAACCAAGTTGCTGACAGTCCCCACACACTAAAGCATTCACCAAGTCTGTTCTCATAAGATATGATTAGGGAATGGACACCATGGGATATGGTGGAAAGATTAGGAACTTTGATCCCAGGCTGATATAAACTGGATAACTGGTTCTGCAACAAAAAACAGCATATGTTCTTGGAACCCGTCTCTTTGTAAGAGGAGGATCATGATAGCCATTTGAGAGCATTCTTGGGAGTGTTAGAAATAATATAGAGACAGCCACCTAAATCAATACATCATACATATGAGCCATTCAGTAGTATGACTCACAGGTCTCATGTTGACTTGCTTGGCCTGTGACATATAGCTACTGTGGACTGCTACAGTTGTGTGCCCTCAACAGCTGCCATTCTTGTGGCAGCTGTGCTTGCCATCCTGCAGAACAACAGTGCCTTTGGTGACCTAGTCCAAGACCTGGTACAGGTTTGGGCTTAAATACTTGGAGGGATAGTGAGTTCTGGTTCAGTATGTCTCTCCACAGTCAGCCTCCAGTTCCAGTTTGTATTGGTGAGAGTCATGATCAACTTGGTTTGAAAGTGCCCTAACCAAATAGGGAAAGGGAATTGCCCCCCTAAGAGCAAATGAGACACGAGAATCTTGGACTTTTTAATCTTTCATAATGTGACATCCAGATGGGCTCTGACTTCTATGTCAATACCACCTCCCTTTAAGGTTAGCTCCATTTTCTACTCTGCCCCTGGTACCTGCAGTCTCACCCTCAGTAAGAGGAGGCTATAATTCTGAAGCAAAAGGCTTGGTGTTAAAGCAGTTCACCCCATGGGCCAATGTGGGAAGGGAATGGAAGTGGACATCCCTTTCAGAACAGCTGGCCAATGGGTAGGAGGCAGAGTGGTTCAGTATGGGAGGTAGGTTGCACAGGGATAGGGCAAAGGGCACCTCCTGAAAGATGGGAATTGGAAGTGGGGAGCTAGTATGGGGCTGTGGCATCGAGGAAGAGAGCGGCTGCTGTGGGACTACCAAAGCAGGCTGCAGAGGACCAGGGGCCTCACCCCTTGCACTGCTGTCTTGAACAGCATAGCCCCTGCCTTCAGGGATATCCACCTCCCACAGAGGATCTGGATTCTGGACTTCAGTCTCAGTCTTGGTGGCAGCAGGGGGAGGGCCCGTGTTGATGGCTGTATTCATGCCATAATGACGTCGCTTATTTATCCAGTACAGAAGTGGGCTATAGGTGAATGTGGCAGCTCTCATCACCTCCACCCACTGCTGGGCACGTTCTTCCCGCCTCAAGTTCTTCTTCCAGTGCAGAAAAAGAATGCAGCTACCGGTTACCACAGAGCACAGCCCCAGGAATCCAAAGTACAGCAAGACCCACACTTAAGTCAGAAAGAAAGAAAGAGTCAGGCTGGTGATGCTCTAGCTTGGGGTCTGAGCTGTTTCTAGTTCCTCTGCTTGACCCATTCACCATTCACTCCATCCAAAAAACTCCTCTCAATTTCTTTTTTCCCTCCCTCCTTATAGACTTTTCTCATTGTTCTCTTATTTAGTCAAAGGTAGATGTCCCGGGCACTTAAGAGGATAAGGAACACTATTTCTAGAGAGGTTGTGACCTTCCCAGGCTGTCAGGCCTCTGGTTCTGAGCCCGAGACCATCCAATCCATTGAACTGAGAAGCCTCACTAAGGGCAAACAAGGTCATCAGGGAAGGAAAAGTTCACCATTTGACAGGGACACCAGTGTATCTCTTCTGGTTGGGCAGAGCATGGTCCTGTCTTCAAGGAATCCTTAGTTTTCTAGAAGAGACTATAGGTGACTACTTAGTCACTGCTTGAAGGCAGCCACCACCCCATCCATGCAGTCTCTAAGTGTTTGTCCCCACACCCAAGGGTACAAGGCAAGGGGCAGGGATTAGAGGGGCACTTACTGCCAGGGAGGCTCAGATCCTCCTGTTGGGAATCCATAAGGACGTGCCTTGGTACCCAGCCTTCGGCTCTGGAGAGAGGGAGCTCATCCACTGATCTGTCCACCAATGGGAGTCCTCAGAAGGCCCAGGCCCCATTGTTCCCCAAGGGAGAGGTCACCAGGTTCTGAGCAATGGGCATTCCAGGAGCAATGCTTATAGAGTGGTACTTGGTTAATGGAAGGAACTCAATCCAGTGGTGTCACATCACTACTATCAGAGGCTAGTCCTCCAACAGCCCCTGCCCCTTACAGTGAACCCATAGAGCAGCCCCCAAGAAAGGGCACTCCCACCCTCAGGGGCTTATCCATGTTGTTGGTCCTTATAGAACCACTGCTGAATACCTTCCACAATGACCTATGTGTGGGGAGCACACAACATTGAGCAGCCTACCTTCAAAAAGTCCCTGACCAAGTTAGAAGAAAACTTGCTCAAGGGAACCAGATGGTCAACACTCTCTTTGACTTCTAAAATGTCTCTTTTGTTTCATTTCCTTAACAGTGCTGGCAAGTGTTTCCTGGGCATCAGACCCTGTGGAAGCTCCCCTTATCTGGTCCTGTATTTGTTTTCAGCCTCACTTCCCTGAGGAATGTGAGGAAAGGAGTGTGATGACTGCTTAGCACTCCTTGAAGGCAGCCACCACTCCCTCTCCACAGTCTTCTCTAAGTGTTTGTCCCCACACCCAGGGACACAAGGCAAGGGGAAGGAATTAGAGGGGCACCTACTGCCAGGGAGGCTCAGGTCCTCCTGTTGGGAATCCAACCCTCCTTTCTGGCCAGGTCAGACACCGCAACAAACTCCTCTTAGTCATTTCTCTGGAGTTTTGCTCATGCTGATCCACCCAAGAGTGCTGCCCCTTTCCATGTTTCCACCACTGAACACCTACTTATCTTCCCAAGCTCAGCAAAAACCCCTACTCTGTGACAAACAGCCCTTTCCCATGTCTTCCCAGAATCAGATCATCTCCAGGTGAAGAGACTTGGAAAGTTGTCTAGTCAACTCCATCAGATGCTTGAATCCTGGGGACAAATCTTCCTTACTCAGCAGCCAGTCTCCCAGGACTCATTTGAGTCAGAGACTTTCTCACCACCTTCTGAGGAAGCTTGATCCATTTATGGGCAGTTCAGAAAGCCCTCCCTAATTAAGCCTAAATCAGCTACCAGTAGGATGCCTCACTGGTCCTAGTTTGTCTTCTCAGAACCATTTAATTCCTCTCACCTTTATAGTCCCCTCATTGTGTCTCCCTGGGGTCCACTTACCCTGTGCTCTCTTAAATCACTGGCCCTTTCTTCTAGTCTCCTTTGCCTCTTGTTCCTGATCTCTAAGTGTTGGCATGTTCCAGGCCTCACTCAGTCCTTAGGGATCTACCTACAGTCACTCTTCAGTGATCAGGGACTCACTCATTGTGTTAAATGAGTATCAGATACACTTGACAATTTGCAACTTTGTATCTCCAGCCTAGAAACACCCTCAGAACTTCATATCCAACAGCCTGGTTAAAATCACTTCCTTACCAGTCTGTTCTGTTATTTCTAACATGATCAAAAATAAACACCTGATCATTCCTCCTCCAAAATCTACCAGCACCCTTCCTCCTCTCTAAAAGCAGCAACTCTGTGCTTCCACTTGTTTAGGCCAAAAACCCTGAACATGTCATCATCCTTGATTCCTTTCATTCTACCACACCATCTCTGCAAAGTCTTTATGCTTTTCTTTCAAAATATGCCCCAAATCTAACTTCTCCTTCCATCACTATCACTTTAATCCAGGTACCATCTCCCAGTTGGATTACTGGTTTCCCTGTAAGGTAACCAACCATCCTGTTTGGTGGCAAGGACTGAAGGGGTTCTCAAGACATGCAGCTTTCAGTGCTAAAACCAAGAAAGTCCCAGGTAAAAAACAGGACAAATTAGTCACCCTTGGGAGTTTCTGTCTTTGCCCCACATATCCTAAATTCCACCAGCAGCCGGAATGATGCTTCTAAGAGTAGATCATCTCTGCTCAAAACATACTGTGACTTCCCATCTCAGATTGAAAACCAGTCCTTAACCAAGGCCTGCAAAGTCCTGAGCAATCTAACCAACCACTGCCCAAATCCCCAGCCACCACTCCATGCCTCCTTAGTCTCATTTCTACTGCTTGCCCCTTCACTCATTGAGATAAAATAACCTCCTTGCTGTTCCACAGACAGGGTAAGCATGCTCCTGCATCAGGGCCTTTGTACTTGCTGTTTTCCCTACCTGGAAGACTGTCCCCCAGATACCCATGCAGATCATTCCCTCATTGCCTTCAGGTCTATGCTTGAGGCCCCTATCTCTCTTAGCCTGCTGTTTTTGTCTGCATAGCATGTATCCTCACTTCATGATTGTATGTTATTGTCTGCATAGCATGTATCCTCACTTCATGATTGTATGTTATTGTCTGCATAGTATGTATCCTCACTTCATGATTGTATGTTTATTGTCTCCTCTAGAGTGAAAGCTCCATGAAGTACTGTAAACAAGGATCCAAAAATTTTGGAGTGAGGGCTAGATGTGTGTGATAATTACCATGAAAAGAGTAAAATAAAGAGGCAAAATAGGGTAAAAATAGACTATAAAAGAATGGAAAGATACATCAAAAAGGTTCTTTTAAGGGACCTGTGACATTGAACTGAGCCCTAGGGAATGAGGATGCATCTACATGCAAAGCTGAGTAAGGAAGCAGTGGTGTAAGAATCCTGAGCCAAGTACAGGCCTGCACATCTAGACTGAGTAATCTTCCACTACATTGCTCCCAGCACCAGTGGGGCTAACCTCCAGGAATACAGGTTGCATTGAGTAGAGCTGGAGGCTGTGTACCTGCCTCAGAAGGGGTTTCTGTCAGGTAAGAGGCAGGCAGATGAGGACTCCATGCAAGGCAAACTAATGGCTGCCCTCACAGAGGGTCCACAATGCTGGGAGCAGTGAGACACACAGATGTTGATGTCATCCTCCCTGACCCAATAGCTCACACCTGGTTCTGTAGGTGAAGAAGGTGGCATTTGGGTTGAGAAAGAGGGAGACAGAATTCCAGAGATCAAAAAGAACCTGAATAAAGACTTGTCAAGGACAATTCCCTGTGGCTGTTCCCTTTACTCAGATGTGCGTGTGCCTGCCTTCCTCTCCCCTGTTTTTGGAGAAAAGAGTAGTTCATTTTGTCTGGAACTCCAGTTGGACGCCGGGAAACAGAGAGAAACAACGCTTGGGAGGCAGCTGGTGTCCTGAACTGCTCAGCTCTTGGACCGGTCATTTAATAACTCGCAGCCTCAATTTCCTCATCTGTAAAATGAGACGCCTGCCTCATAAAATAGGAAGGAAGTCAATGCAATGTTCGAAAAATAGAAACGGCCCTTGTCGCTACAGCGAGTGCCAAGTGAATTCAGAAGGGAGCAGAAGGACCGAGCCCGCTTTCCAGGGCCGACTTGGCGCGCAAAGACTGCCGGTCCCGAGAGGGAGGGTGTGAATCCCGGCCGGCCCCCGGGAGGAGGCAGGCGGGGGTCCACACACAGGGCGACGAGAGTTCACCGGCAACGGCGGAAGCGACCAACCCAGTCCCGCTGCGCCTTGCCCCTCTCCTGTGCCCGGAACCTTGGGCGCGCGGAACCTCGGTGGCGGAGCGCAGGCACTGTGGACCCGGAGGGCGATGGAGCAAGCGCGCGGGCCGGGGGCCGAGGCCGACGAGCCTGAGGAGGAGGAGGAGGAGGCAGAGAAGACGGGGGTTGCGATGGCGGCCGTCGTGACTGCTGCGGGCCCCGCCGTCCTGCAAGTGGCCGGCCTCTACCGGGGCCTGTGCGCCGTGCGCAGCCGCGGCCTAGGCCTGGGGTTCGTCTCTCCCGCACAGCTGCGCGTGTTCCCGGTGCGCTGCGGTTCGGGTCGGCCCCCCGAGGGCGCAGATGGTAAAGGGGTAGGGTCGGAGCTCGAGGCCAATCCCTTCTACGACCGCTACCGGGACAAGATCCAGCAACTGCGCAGGTGCGGCCCCAGCGAACTGGAGAGGACGGGCCACGGGGCGGGGGGGGGGGGATTACGGCCCGAGCTCCTGGGCCTTAGAGCTGCCCTGCGTGTGGTGGGCACTGGGCCTGTCCTCATTCCACTAATAGTGTGCAGAAGCTAGGCCACTTGCTAGCTAACCACAGGCCTCTGCAAAGTCCTGGCTCTTTGCACGGTTGCCTTTGTGCTGCTCTGAAGGCAAAGGTAAGGAAGGCAACTCAGAGAGTCTTGTCCCCATTATAAAAATGGGGAAGTAAAGCCTTCCAGAGGAGGGAGTTGACTTGCTCAAGGTCATATTCAAGAGCATTCCAGGGATCAAAAAGAGCATGAATAAAGACTTCAAAGACAATTCTCTCTGGAAGGACTGATCTACCAGAGGAGTCAGTGGACACCTGGCCAAAGCTCGGGTTCCCAGATTCCTCGCTTAGGGCCCTGACTGCAAGGAAAGGAGATTGGGAGTGAGAGAAGTTCCACAAAGACTTAATAGTGTCACAGTTGGGTCATGAACTGAACCCCCTCATTAAAATAAGGAAACTGAGGACCAGAGAGGGGAAGACACTTGCCAAAGATACAGCTGGTTGGGATTTGTCTAACTGAATCTGAGATTCCTAATATCCCTCAGCTTCCAGAGGGTAGGACCTGGAGATAAGAAGGGATTTGAAGGGCTGGGGGGCATAGCACAGTGGTAGACCACTTGCCTAGCATTCACACGGTCCTGAATTTAATCCTCAGCACCCCAAAGAGGGATTGGGGGAGTAAGGTGGGTGTAGTAGAGCCATGGGAGGGTCTGAAGAGTTCAAGTGGGAAATACTGAAGAAGATCAAAAGTGAACGGGGTCTGGGAGCTTTAGGCAGGATAGGAAGTCTTAGGAAAGGAAACCAAAAATTGACCTGTAAATTCTCTCCATTCGGTTTCATCTCAGATTCCACTGCCTTAATTTACTACTTTATCTTCACCTGGACTACTGCCATCATCCTCTAACTATCATCCCCCACTTCCAGTCCATCTTACTGTCACTAAAGTGATCTTTGTCACTTTTTAAAGAATGTGATGGAATAAATGAATAAGTGCTTTTACTCTCCTTCCAGCAATATTTATATATTCTGAAGTGTTTGCCATTTTTAAAACCTTTCCTTGGGCAGGCGGGGTGGCTTGGATATTAAGGCATCAGCCTAGGGGTTGGGAGGTCTGGGTTCGAGGCCCATGACCACCTAAGAAAAAAAAAAAAACTTTTCTTGACCTACATTCCTCTCCACCCTTTTCTCTTTGACTCCTTCTACACACAGCACCTCCAAAGAGTTGTCTACTCACACTCTAAATACTTACCAACTCCCATTCATTCTTACTCATAAACAAATTATGGTTTTACTGTCCTTCCCTAATAGTCCATTTCCATCAACATTTACACATCCTATTATCTCCTGAAGAGTAAGCTTTCTGAGGCATCCCATTGGCTTCTGGATAGCATCCAAATTCTTTGGTGTTCCACATGAGACCCTCACACCCTAGTCTCTGCCAGACTCTTGCCTTATCTAGTACTAAAACTTCTTTGAGTACGATGCTATAGCAGAAAAAAACTGGAGGGGAAGGGAGTAGCATTCAGGTAAGGGGAGCAGCAACATAGTCAAAGGTACAGAGCCATGAAACCACCTCAATCTTTCCAGAATGTTAGAAAAAATTTTCTTTTTTTTTTTTTTGTGGTACTGAGGTTTGGCAAATTTTCATCATAATACCTATAACACTCTTGTGTACATATTTACATCTGTCTCTCCCACTAGAGAGTGTGTTCAAGTAAGGATTCTGTCTTATTTATTTTTATATCCATAGAGCCCATAAAGAGTTCTTCTGCCTTCTCTATGTACTCACCATGGCAGGCCCAGGTGCACTTGTGGCTGCTAGCAGGACTTATCCAGTTCTTCCAGAGAGAAGCAAGATTAGCTCATCTCCATAGTATTGAAGGGAGTGGCATTTGATGTCGCCTCCAAAGGAGTGTTATGAAGAGGGGCCTCTATAATCCTTGATTGGGAAGGTCTACCAGATGGGAAACAAGATGTCCCTTCACATCTTGTCTTGTGAGACACTGGGTCTCACAGCCAAGGAGCTAGAGTCCATGGATGTTGTCTTTACAAAAATATGCAAACCAAATATCCCATGGTCAGCTACAAAAATTCTTAACATAAACCCAACCTGGTCTTCAAGTCTGAAGACTGAACCAATTTTAACATAAAAGTTGAGTTCTGATGTTCCATCTGCAGGTTGTTCAGAGTATAGGTCAGGGAGACAATCAGGTGCTAAATTTGTAAACCCACTGCTTGAAGCCTATGAATTACCAGGATCTGAATAAAACAGATGTTTAACCTGAGAATGGACAAGATGTCAAAGAATTAGATATATTCAAGTAAAGCCTGACACCTAGTTGAGATGCTATAAGATTTCTGCCTGAGTTGGGTGCTGCTGGCTCACGCCTATAATCGTAGCTTCTCGGAGGCAAAGATAAAGAGGATCATGGTTCCAAGTCAGCCCAGGCAAATAGTTTGTGAGACCCTACTTCAAATAAGCCCAACACAAAATAGGGCTGGTAGAGTGACTCGTGATAGAGCACCTGCCAAGCAAGTATGAGGCCCTGAGTTCAAACCTCAGTCCCCCCAAAAAATGATCCTTGCCTGAGGCGGAGGAGGTAATCCAGTAAGATGACTTCAAAGTACCCTTACCATCTAGATGATTCTAAGTACCTGAGGGACCAAGCCCTGTGTCACCCCAATACCCTGCAAGAGAAAAATGTTACACTTGGCCCCTTGAGGATTAACAATAGTTGAATAACTGACTTTATTTTCCACTCTTGATTTTCAGACCAACCAACAAGTCCTTACTAACTAAAGGCACATCCTTCAACCTTTCTGAATGACTGTGTCCATGGAGGTAGAACAGGATGCTTTATTATTCCAAAATCCAAAAAGGCCCAGTTGATTTATCCTTTGGTTTACCTTTGATTAGGTCTGACCCAGCTGCTTTTGAGTCCCGCCTGGAGAAGCGCAGTGAGTTTCGGAAGCAGCCAGTGGGGCACTCCAGACAAGGTGATTTTATCAAGTGTGTGGAACAGAAGGTAAGGCTAGCCCGTTTTTGCGTTGTTAGCTTACCAGCACTTCTCCCTGCTTCCCCAACTCTATCCTCAAAGTAGGCATTGATGGATTAACTAGATGTTCTGAACAGACTCTCTTACTCTGTCTCCATCCATAAGTATCTGTCCTACTCTTTGTGGACAAACTAATGTGGTCATGGTAGAGATAGAGATGAAACAACAGGACCCTGCTCACAAAGGGTGCAATCTAGTAGTCAAAGCAAGGCACACATGGTATTGGACTGTAGGGATCAGGGAAAATTTCTGAGGAAGTAAAACTTGACCTAGGCTAGGAAAAGTTTGGGGGATTTAAATTAAACAGAGAGGAGAGAGTAGGATTTTGTTAGATAACAGGGATCATGAGGCTGGAGACATGGCTCTAACAGTAGAGCATCAGCCTAGAAAGCACAAAGCCCTGAGTTCAAACCCCAATACCACCAAAAAATTTAAAAATTCACAAATAAGTTATCAGTAGAACAGGGATTATCAAACTTTTTCTTAAAGGACCAGACAGTAAATATTTTAGGCACTCTGGGCCATACAGTCTCCATTACAACTTCTCAGCTCATCTACTATAGTGCAGAAATAGGCCTTAGGCATTAAGAAAATGAAAAACTGTAGGTGTGTTCCAATAAAACTTTATTTACAAAAATAATTCGCAAGCTGGATTTAGTTTGGTAACAACCAGCCCTCACCTCCACACCCCATTCCTACACCTGTGTTAATGAATTTATTTAAACAGAGGAAGAGCTTTGAAAGTAAAGAGGGTTTCAGGAGACAGTGAGGTACTTTGCCTAATTTCTGTATCCCCAGAGCTTAACAAGCTCTCTGCTGTCCAGGATGCCACTGTCCTGGAGGAGGGGGAATGCAGAGGGAAGTATTAAGGCTAAAGAAATGGATTAAGCATTAACTAACAAACTGAGGCAATTGGGCTTAAGGAGTAAAGGCAGGATAACTTACTTGTTAAGAGAATCACCCTTAAGTCAGAGGCCAGGATCTGAATCTTAGCTCTTTCAATCTACCAGCTGGGTGACTCTGGGTAAATTATATAACTTCTCCATGCCTCAGTTTGTTTATCTGTGAAACAGGAATAACAGTACCTACCTCACAGAGTTGTGCTGAAGATTAAATAAGAAAGTACTTAAGATATACTAGTCATTGTTATCCTTAAGCAAAAATCAAAGTTAGGGAAAAGTATGTAGAATGCTGTGTATAGGAGTATTAATGCAGTGTTTTTCAAACTTTTTGACTATCACCCACAATAAGAAATATATTTTACATTGCAATTTAGTATTTATGCCATCCTACCCCCTAAGCCTATGTTACATGATTAATACTTTTTTTTACAAAACAATACTTACTTTTATAGCATGCACTGAGTTCTTTTTTATTTGTTTGTTTTTATCCTTAAGAAAACTGAAGACAATCCACTGAATTGATTTTACAACCTATGATTTGAAAAGTACTAATCTGGGGTGATACACAAAACAAATTGGAGTGAGAGAGGTTGGAACAAAGAAGAATATGCAGCGATCTAGATGTGCAGTGGTTTCCACTGTGACCACCCTTAAATAAAGTGGTCGCAGTGGAAAACTGGGATTCTACAGTCTTTTTAAAGTCAAATTAGAGATGCTTATTTTACTTGGAAAATAACTTTTTGGCATTAGGTATCCTAAGAGAATGTTCCAGTTTTAATAACTGGAACAAGATTAATAGTTAGTGGGCTAAGCCTGGTGGAATGGCATACATCTGTAATCCCAGTTCTTCAAACACTAATGCAGGAGAATGCAAGTTCCAGGTCACCTGGGCTACATAGTAAAATCCTGTCTCAAAAAAAATAAAAAGTCAATAGGCTAATCATCACAAAGTTGAAGAGCATATTCAACTCCTATGACAAACATAGTTTACAGCTTTATGTGAATACAAGCTACTGCCTACTACAAATATTTTGATAATTGTAATTTCCTATAAGAAACATTTGTAAGTAGTTCATGCCTATAATTCTAGTTACTTGGGAGGCTGCAATTGGGAGGATCGGGGTTGGAGGCCAGCCTGGGCAAATAGTTCATGAGACCCCATTTCCAAAATAACCAGAGCAAAATGGGCTAGAGGTGTGTCTCAAGCAGTAGAGCACCTGCTTTGCAAGCATGAAGCCCTGAGTTCAAATCCCAGTCACACCAAAAAAAGAAAGAAAAGAAACATTTGTAGGAGCAAGGTTACAAGTCAGTAGCTCTTGGAAATATGACCATATTATATACTTTCAGTATTATATGGAGAAACTCTTTGTCCCTTTTTTGTAAACAGAGATAGAAATTCAGCTTGATGATAAAAGACAAAATAAGGGCTTTTTTGTTTTGTGGGCCTACACCTTGATCCCCTCCACCAGCCCATTTTTGTGGTGGGGTTTTTCGAGGTAGGGTCTCTCAAACTATTTGCCCAGGCTGGCTTCAAACCTCAGTTCTCCTGATCTCTGCCTCCTGAGTAGCTAGGATTACAGGTGTGAGCCACTGGCACCCAGCTTAATTTATCATACAAAGTATCAGCCATGTGTCAGAAAATCATTTTTGTTTTCTTACAGTGCTGGGGATTGAACCTAAAACCTTACGCATGCCAGGCAAGCACTACCACTGAGCTACATCCTGCTCCAGTGTTTAATTTAAACTATGGCAACTCTTAGGTAAATATTTACTATTTTCCTTAGCTAGCTAGACAGAGGAAGGCTAATGGCTGACTCATACTCTATTCTCAAAGCTCTCTCTTAACTTTTAAGTCAATTAAAATTTAATTTTTCTTCTTCTATTCTGAAATTATATAGTACAGTTAGGTAGATTATATAACCTACCTATCCACTTAATTTTGGGGAGAAAATCAGTATAATGCCCTAGCCACACTATAAAGGAAAGTATTTTTTAACAAAATACATATTTTAGTATGTAAATTCTTAGGTTCAGCTATACTGTGAGAACATGTAGATACTTTCACATATTTGCTTATTAGCACATAAGCAGCAAACACTGATACATGAATGTTATATTGGTAGTTCTAAAAACTCCAAAACTATAAGCAATGCTGTTGTCAGTGACCTGAGCTTCAACATTGTACAGTCTTCACTCAAATTATATAGGGTTGCATTTCTGGAAAGTTCAGTGCATATTAAAGCTTTGTATTAAAAATATTTTTAAAAGATTAGGTTCTAGTCCAGGTAATTATAAAAATTTTCATCTACAAGGATACCTGGCTGGATATTTAAAGGTTGTACAGGATGAGGAAAAGTTCTTCATTCTGTAAAATTACAGCAGACTTGGTACCCTTGCTGTCCCATCAATGGATATATCATCATTCAATTAATTCTCATCGTAACAAAGCTTCCATAGGGGGAAAGTAAATTTCTTAAGTGCTTTTGAGACTTTTGATACATAGTTTCAATTATTTTAATTGTCTTTTTTTTTTTACTTTACTGAGGTTTGAATTTTTTGCTGTGCAGGTGCTCTACTACTTGAGCCACACCCCAGACCTTTTTGCTTTAGTTAGTTTTTGGATACGGTCTTACTTTTGCCTTGGGCCAGTCTTAGACTGAGATCATTCTACCTCTTGTCTCCCACATACCTGGGATTACAAAGGCATGCACCACTATGCCAGGTTTGTTTGTTGAGATTGGATCTTGCTAACTTTTTGCCTGGGCTGGCCTCAAACCACAGTCTTCCTGATCTCCACCTCCCAAGTGGCTGGGATTACAAATGTACACCATTGCACCTGACCTAATTATCTTATTTCATCACATCTAAGGCCCATTATTTTCTCCATATTTGAACATCTCTACAATTGTCTCAAAATTGATGTGTCATGAAACTGTTATTGTTTAATTGACACATTAATTTGATGAATATTAAGATTGGTGGCACGGATTTGATAAAATGCAATAAGCTTATACTTGTCATGTAAATTTTTTTGCTGAAGATGAAAATGGAGACAATGAATGAATGGATTCCAGAGACATTACAGGAAAAGAATACATGGGGGCTTGATGATTTAAAGGTGAAGGTACCTATGCAAATGGAGGTTTTGTTTTATTTTCATGGTACACCTAAAAATAGGTGATATGAACATAAAATCAATTCTCTCTTTTTTGATGGTTACTTATGAAGAAACTGTTGGCAGCATACTAGGATACTGCCAGTATACAGAGTGTGACCAAAAAGACCAGAGTGAATCCAACAGGTTTTGTGCACCAACCTTTTATCTTATTTGTGGCTACCAGTTTTATGGGCATCTTTATAAAAGGTGTAGAGTCATTAAAGCACAGAGTAACAAAAGGCAAGGTTTTATGTAGAAAATGTTTTTCAGCCTCAGAGTCCACATGTAGTCTGTATTTTTTACCTCTGGAGGGCATGATGTTGAACTTAGAAATTGAGTGGCAGACTGGGGGTGTGGTTCAAATGGTAGAGCACTTGTCTAGCAAGTGCGAGGCCTTGAGTTCAAACCCCAGTACCACCAAAGAAATTGAGTGGCAGACTCAGAACTATTAGCCATCTTTCAGCCATCCCTACTATTAGAAACAACTCAAAATAGTATTCCATTTCCTATTTCCTCTGTGGCTTGGTGTGGAATAGGTCAGGGCTGAGCATAAGAACCCTAAACAAACCTAATTCTAATAAGGAATCCCTCATATTCATAGTGGCAGGTATAGAATTCCCAATACTGGCAGACAGTGGTTACTAACAAACCTTTTCTCATCTCTGAATCCCATAATCTTAGAGGAAAGTTGTACATAAACAATAACTCTTATTTAATGTGTACAGTTGTTATGAAGAGTGGAGAGAAGTGAGCTGTCAAGTACCTAAGCTAGCTTGGTTTTCTTTTTCTTATGAATAAAGTATAGATTAATATCCTGTCTCAATCATGTATTTCAGACAGATACCTTGGGGAAACAGCCTATGAGCAAAGGATTCACTAAGGACAAGGTAGGTTTCTAAAAATATAGAGATCCAATTGTGAAGTCATATGGGACATCTATAACAAGAGGCTACAAATTTGGGCATATTTACTGTGGTTCAGTGATTTTTGTGTAAGGTGATTTTCCAGCTGCAGAGACAAGAACTATTTCTATGAATTTTTATGTCCTTGACATGACCTCTAGCTTAAGTATGGTCCCTGGGAGTACTGAAGGAAATTTAAAGAAATGTCTGGCTCTCCTCCTTTCTCTAGGAAGTAATTTTTAAAATCAAAAACATTTTTGGAGCTGGGTGCCAGTAGCTCACGCCTGTAATCCTAGTTATTCAGTTGGCAGAGATCAGAAGGATCACAGTTCAAAGCCAGCCGGGGAAATAGTTTAGAAGACCCTATCTTGAAAACCCATCACAAAAAAGGGCTAGAGGAGTAACTCAAGGTGTAGGCCCTGAGTTCAAACCCCACTATTGCCAAAAAAAAAAAAAAAATTTAATCTATCAATTAAGAATTTACCCTGTTAAATTAAATATAACAACTAAACCTTCTCCTTCTATCAGCTGCAAAGTGGTACAGGACTCATGGTTGAGAGTGAAGCTTAATTGTGAAAGCCTGTGTGGGCTTGGGTCTTACCTTATCTGAACATGTGAGTTTTCTAATGCTTGTTGTGTACTTATTAAAGGTGTGCTTTATCGCTTCTCAGCCTGTTGGCTAAGATCAAGTATAGTATCTGTTCTTATCAGTTTAATATCTGATACGTCCTCTATCTGAGGACAATATATTAAATGGATTTTTGGAACAGGGAGATGGAATAGGAGCTTGCTCTGTCCACTCCATGCATTGACCTGGTATTGCAGTATCTCCAGGAACAGTGCACAAAAATAAATAAATAAATAAATAAATAAAGATATGCTTCACTGTTCTGATATTTTTTTCCACAAGATTCAGAGACAGTTAATCCTGGGGGTGAGTGTTAAATTGTAGGTGTTAATTGCTTTTTATTTTCTCTTTCAAGACTCTAAGTTCAATCTTTAACATTGAGATGGTGAAAGACAAAACTGCAGAAGAAATAAAACAGGTAATGAATAGAAATGAGTTGGCATATTCCATGAAAATGTGTGCTCTGTGAACCAAATCTGAGAGTAGAAAGAAGCATAAATTTTCTGACACCTTTTTCTAGCCAAAATGAAAAGTAATCATAAGGGCAAAAGTGATGAACAACAGTAGCATAAGAAAACTTATTTTTCTTGGCCTTGTTCTTATCTATTGAGTCAACTGTTTCATTCCTTTTGCCCATATCTTTTCTAAAATATCAGATGCGGTGGCACATATCTGTATTCTCATCCCTAAGGAGGCTAAAGTAAGAGGATTATGAGTTCATTGTCAGTGTGGGCTATATAAATAGACCCTGTCTCAAAAAAACATACATGCATTCATAAATATTATCAGTACTATACACTTGGATTACTATACTACCTTCCAAATGTGTTTCCCTGCTGTTATTTCTCCCATTCTACTTTTATCATATCCTTACCATCTGAGTCCTCTTTAAGTTCTACTTGCCTTATGGAGAAGCATAGCATATTGATTAAAACATAGACTTTGGAACTAAGCTGCCCATTTTAATTCCTAGCTCTGCCACTTGTACAAGCGTTCTGATTTGAACAAGTTAATTAACTTCTCGGGGCCTTAGTTTCCCTATTAAAGTGGAGATAATAATAGTACTTACTTCATAGAGTTATTTGAGAATTAAATGAGTTAACATTTTTAAAGACTCGGAACAATGCCTAACACAGAGTGTTATACTTATGTTTTTAAATAAATGACTAAACATAAATACTGTGTTAAGAACCTCCTTGCAAATTGTTCAGTGACTTTCCATATTCCCATTTCTGGCATTCATATTTCACTACTATCCCAGAACCTTCTTCAGAAAGCTTCCTGACCTTCTTTCAAAGCAGTCACAATCTATTCTGCCAATTTGGATATTCCATGTACCTTGATTGCACTGGTCATTACCTTTTCATGTCTGTGATTCTTTTCTCTAATCTACATGAAGATTTTTTTTGGTTTTGCATTCTTTATATAGTTCCCTGAATTACATTTATACATATATACTAGTTATCAAAACAATGAAAGGAACATACTGTGTCTGGTACTATGCCTATTGCTTCATATGCATTACTTCATTAAATTCTCATAGCCTTCCTAGGAAGTAGGTGCTGTTATTCCCAGTTTACAATTGGGGAAACTGACTTAAAAGAGATTAAGTGCCAGGGTTGTTGGTGCATTCCTGTAATCCCAGCACTTAGGAGGATTGCAAATTTGTGGCTAGCCTGTGCTGCATATTGAGTTTGAGGCCAGACTGGGCACACAGTGATTCTCAATCTCTCTCTTTCTCAATCTCTCTCTCTCTCTCTCTCTCTCTCTCTCTCTCTCTGTCTGTCTGGTGGGACTGGAGTTTGAACTCAGTGCTTCAAGCTTGCAAAGCAGGTCCTCTATTGCTTGAGACACACTTCCAGCCCATTTTGCTCTGGTTACTTTGGAAATGGAGTCTTTTGGACTATTTCCCCGGGCTGGCCTCCAACCTCAATCCTCCCAACCTCAGCCTCCCAAGTCTCCCAAGTAGCTAGGATTGTAGGCATGAGTCACTGGCACTCAGCTGAGACCCTGTCTCCAAGAAAAAAAAAAGACAGAGATTAATTTAACCAGTAGTAAAGCTGGCTTCAAATCTGTGTGTTTTAACTCTGCATCATATTTACTTTCAGGAAGTTGCACCAGTTTCATGTGTTTCTTTTAGATGTTATATCATCTATTTTAGCAAGTATTTATTGAATGCTTAGTAAATGTCAGGCTCACCTGGGCAAGGTGGCTCACACTTGTAATCCTGGTTACTCAGGTTGCAGAGATCAGGAGGATCTCTGCAAAAAGTTATTGAGACCCTATCCCAGTTAATAAAGCTGGATAGGTGTTTCAAGCCTATCATCCCAGCTACAGAGGAGGCATAAATAGGAAGATCACAGTCCAGACCAGCTAGGACAAAAACATTAGACCCTGTCTAAAAAATAACTAAGGCAAAACAAGGGTTGGGGCTGTGGCTCAAGTGGTAGAGCATCTGCTTAATAAGTGCACGACCCTGAGTTCAAACCCCAATACCACCAAAAAGAGAAAAAAAGTCAGGCTCTATGCCAGGCAGAAGCTCCCTACCCTTAAGGAGTTTTAGTGTAGTAGAGGGATGAACACAACAAAAAAAAGATCAGCATAGGCTTTTAACTTCTATTAATAGAGGCTTGTGCAAAGACTCAGGGAGACTTCAGACTGATCCTTTGGGAACAAGTGCCAATGGAATATGTGTGCCAGGCATCTCATTTAGGAGAGAAGCCAGGCCCAGGAGGCTGGATCGTGTAGGTGTAGGTATCATTTACACCTGTAATTTTAGAAACAAATTTGTTTTCATTGAAATAAATTTTGAGTCATGGTCAACTAAAATATCTGTCAGTCTCATAAATTTCAGGTTGATTCATAAACTGCTAATATCATAAATTAAATCCAAATAATCAGAATATGCTGTTCTTAAAATGAAGACAATGTTTTAACCTGCTTTAAATTAAAAAATTAAATTTTTTAAAAAGCAGAGCAACCTGAATTAATAGAGTGGTTTGTCTAGACCCTAGGAAGCTATAGTCCTTTTGTGCTCTGTATTGGTTAGATATATCACACTTTGATTAGTATGTTCAGTTGGGGCCTCACAGTTTAACAGGAAGTTGACTAAGCAAAGCAACTCTAAAGGAGGATCACCCATTCTTCAACCCTAGATCACAGTGTCACGTTGGCTATGATTCCTTTCCCTACTTCCATACCCTTGCTAATATTGTCATTTTCTTCTTAGAAAGTGCCTCATCTCCTCCTACTGTACCTGTTCATCTTCCCAACCTCTCTACCTTGCTCATTCCTAATTATTCTTCAGGATACAGTTAACTGTTCCTTCCTCTGGATTCTTCCCTAACCTGGGTCAAGTACCTCTTTTAGTAGCTCTGTGTCAGGAATCAAGGCATAGACCAAATATAAGTCTTATTGAATGATACAATCATGTATCATTCAGCCAGCACTTGTGAGTAACTTTTGGGTTGCAGTGCATTGGTGACATCCGGGCATACATCCCACCTACAGGGGACTTGCAAACTAGTATAGATCCATATATAAATGACCTTACTATGAAGTAGCATATCCAAGGTATCTTTAAAGAGGTTTAAAATACCAAAGCAATTCATAGGAAAACTTTGAACTGAAATAACCAAGGGAGACTATGTGGAAGAAGCATATAGGCTTAGCCTCAAAGGACAGGAAGAATTTGAAGACTCAGAAATGGGAAGAGGAAGCCTTATCCAGACAAGGTTGATAACTTGAAAAGGCATGGAAAACAATAAAAATAATATTAGTAAAATAAAATATGAACACAGAACATGCATATGATAGGCTAAGGGATTAAAAAAAGCAAAGACACACAAAAACACAAAATATGCTCTCTATCAATGTATATTATAAAAAGAAAAATATTCCTAAGATATACTAAAACCAGGTACATCAAAATAACAATAATTCTTTTAAGGAGGTAAGACTAACTATGAATACTTTTTTCCTTTTCTCTATTTTTTAATTTCTCTATGTAAATTTTTGTTCTCTACCTTTTGGTGTTTGTGTCATAAAGGTCAGCTGTGCCTTCCCTACTCCTTGATGTCAGGCAGAAGTAAGACTTCTAACTGATATATATCATAATCAGACCCAGAAGACTCTTATCTCTTGCTCATATGAAAGACTTTGGAAGCAAGATTTCAGAGCTACCTATAATGTGGTAATAGCTAATAAAAATTAATGTCATTTTTTAGGAACAGAGCTGTTTTAATTCACTTGATCAATCCTGTGAGATTGATGTTACTACTGTTTTATTGATGTTTAGGGAGTTTCAGTGATTTGCCCAAGGTAGCATAGCTAGTAAATGCAGAGCTGGGATTTGCATCCAGGTCCACCTGACTCCAGACCCTGAACTCTGAATGACTGTTGTCCTGGCTGTCTGGAAAGCCCACAGTTGGCTGTGAGTTTGGGAAGGGAAAAAAGAACATATGAGGTAAAAAAAAAAAAAGGTTATTTATCACAGACAAGATACATCTTGAGAGAAATAATCTCAAAAGTCTGTAATCAATTTCTGAACAAAATTTGTTACTAAGACTTATAGTTTAATCATCTTTAAGAGCATATGGCATTAAATCTCGTATAATCTTATACTAGTTTATAAAAGCATTACAATGGGTTTTTCCTCCTTGTTATCAAATAGTGTAATTCTCTGAGCAATGAAAGCTGTCACCATTTCTTGGCACAGGTTGAAAAAATTACCCACATGTCACAGACACTTTTTTTTTTTTAAACACAGATTTGGCAGCAGTATTTTGCAGCAAAAGATACAGTCTACGCAGTTATTCCTGTAAGTAGTTTGGAGAGGAAATGAAAGTATTACAGGTCAGTGTTCTAACCTTTACAGGCAGTTGCCTTTACTTTTCTTGTGTTTATGGCCTCTTGAGAACTTATATTTTATAGCTCTGAGGATTTTATTATACCCTAAGCACCAAAGACTGAAAGTCCCATATGGTGTATTTATGGTTTTTGTTTTCCCTCTGTCTGGTTTAGAAATGTGTCTTAAGTCAAGTCTGACTAGGGAACATGACATAAGTTCATATTGCTGAGTAATTTCCAGATTTCTTTTATTTCTTTTTGGTTTTTCCAACCAAGCTATTGAAATTTAAGACAGGGCCTCTAGCATAGCTTTCTTTCTTGTCCGTAAATGACATATACACAAACTGACTTAGAACCTCCTCCTAATCTTTTTCTGGCATTTCCCCTTAGCAAGTGGCATTTTCTTGGTGGTTTTTATTTTGTTTTGTTGTTGGTTTTTTTCTTCTTTTTTTCATTCTTAAATTCTTAAAATTGCTGCTGTGGAAATGGTCTCTGGCTACTGCTTGACCATTAAGGCCTGTTACTAGAAAGAGATACTGTTCTTTCCTCTGGTTTAATGTCCATCTGCTGGCATAGGTAAACATTTGAAATACTGGGTCATCAGCTAGTTCTTCACTTGTTCTTCTTCTTCCCTAAGAAGAAAGTAGCTTAGGTTAAGATTTCAAGTACATAAACATATTCTGAGTTTACGTGAGTTAAGTATAAAACTAAGAAAGAAAAGCATAGGCAGAAAAATAATGCCAGGGCTTTTGGTTGTTATGAGTATACCTCTTATCATTTTTTTTAACCATGTTAATACATACATACCTTTACCCTTCATGAGTTCAACAACCCACTCTACACTTTTCATTATATTTTAGGTCTCTTATACTAACCTATTGCTTGAGCAGATCTTCTCAGCTCCCCCTTGGATTGACTTTGTAGAGAATTTGAAGCATTGGAGCACCTAATCTTCAAATAATTCTGATAATGAACAGAAAAGTGTACATCTAGCTTTTTCTGTTTTTCTGTCCTAAGAATGATTTGTAAATGATGGAACCTAAAAGATTGTTTTAGTTGTAGTATAGTTCTAGAATTCAATCTTCGTGAATTTAATTGATTGTGGTCTTATGTATTTTCCTGTTTGTGAGTTAATTTTATTCTTATCCAATTTACAGAAAGAGAAGTTTGATTTGATTTGGAACCGGGCTCAGTCTTGTCCAACAGTAAGTTTCTGATGACCATGTAAAGATTGCTTATTAGTGCTCTCAGATAAGTGTGTTTTCTAACCAATCCCATCATATTCTATACTCTTTCACATGCTATAGTGCCCTGTTATTTAGCAAAGATGCTCACATGTTAATTGTACTGATAAGTGATATTGTCAGCCTTACAAAATTATATGGATTCAACCCAATAAACCTATGGCTTTTTAGGTTTCTACCACATCTCAGGTCTTTCTAATGTGGATCTTAATCTATTAATGTAAGTGTGTATTGGAAGACACCCTAAGTCCTTAAATTTTACAACCTCTTTCAAGCTTATGTTTTTCTTGAGAGTTTTCTTTGCAGTTTGTGCATGCTATAATGTCAACCTGTGCCTAAAAAGAATTAGGAGATTGTTGCTGGAGTAATGAGCCATCACAAGGCCTCAGGGAAAGGGAAAGGTGGCTATAACTAACTAAGTGTCAGTAATAATTTCTAGGGTTTTCAAAAAATTACATTCTAAACATACTGACAGAATATAAAGAATATCTAAGTAAATGGAAAGATATACCATATTCATGGATTGAGTGACTCAGTTTTATTAAGATATCAGTTCTCCCCAAGTTGATCTCTAGATTGAATACAACTCCAATCAGAATACCAGTAGGCATTTTTTTTGGAGACAGGGTATCACTGTAGAGCCCAGTCTGGCCTTGAACTTTGTGATCTTCCTGCCTTAGCTTCCTGAGTGCTGACATAGGCCACCTGGCCCCAACAGCCTTTTGGTTTTTTTTTAAGTAGTACTAGTAGTAGTAGTACTGGAGATTGAACTCAGGGCTTCATACTTGCTAGACATTCTACCACTTGAGACATATCCCCAAGTCCTTTTGCTTTTAGTTTTTCTTTCAGATAAGGTCTTACACTAACTTTGCCCAGGCTATCCTTGAACTGTGATCCTCCTACCTCCCCAGTAACTGGGACACAGGCATGTGCCAATACACTTGGTCCCCAATAGGCTTTTGATACAGTAATGAAAACAATGTGGTACTGACATAAAGGTAGGTATATAGATCAATGAAACAGAATGAGAGTCTATAAATACACCAACTTATGTGTGGTTAGTTGTTTTGCAACAAAGGTGCCAAGATAACGAAATAAGGAAAGGATAATCTTTTCAACAATAGGTGCTAAGACAATTGGAGGTCCGTGTGCAAAAAAAAAACTATCATAGTGTATACAAATTCAGCTGTTTTACTTTTGATGATATCTAACTTAATGATTTTATGGGTTGTGCTTTTTGTGATATACTTAAGAAATTTTTTTCAAACCAAATCTCACTGAGATTTTCTCTTTTATTTTCATGTATTTGTTCCATTTACATCTACAATGTATTTTATTTGTACACCCATGTTCCTAGCAGCATTAGTCACAATACCTAAAAGAAGGAAGTAACCCAATTTATATTAAAAATCTTGTAACTCAGTAATAAAGAGGATAGTCAACCTAATTTAAAAATGGACAAGAAATATAATAGTTCACCAAAGAAGTGAAATAAATGGCAGAGAAGCTCCTAAAACAATGCTCCATATCATTAGTCATAATGAGAAAGCAAATTAAAACCATAAACTGGCTAAAATTAAAAGGACTGATCAGCCAGTGGCTGGTGGCTCACGCCTGTAATCCTACCTAATCAGGAGTCAGAGATCAGAAAGATCACAGTTCAAAGCCAGCCCGGGCAAATAGTTCACAAGACCCTATCTCAAAAAAACCCATCACAAAAAAGGTGGGGGTAGTGGGGGTAGGCTGTTGGTGGAGATGTGGAGCAACTGAAATACTCATACTGCTGGTGATTACATAAAATGGGACAACCACTTTAATGAAAACAGTTTCTTTAAGGATAAGCATAAACCTATCATACTAATCAGGCATTCCACTTCTAGGTATTTTCTGAAGAAAACTATGTCTCTACAATGACTTGTGACAACAGATTCAAGCCACTTTATTTATAATAACCAAAAACTGGAAATAACCCAGATGTCTAAGGAGTATATGTGTGCACGTGCACACATGTACACATGTGGGTATATGTGTACATATGTATAGGTGATAAAGTAATACTCAGCAGTTAAAAGGAATGAATTATTAATGCATGTAGCAGCATGGATAGGTCTCAAAACAGGCTGAGTGAAAGAAGTCAACACCCCTCCCATAAAAAGGACATATTCTGTACTTCCATTTATATAAAATTCCACAAAATGAAGATTGACCTATAATGACAGAAAACAAATCAGTGGTTGTCTAGGCTCAGTTAGTGACAGGGAGATATGAATTACAAAGGGACACAAGAAAGCTGTTAGAAATGATAGAGCTGCTCATTATGTTGATTGAGGTAATGGCATCACAGTATATATATATATCAAGACTCATCAAATTGTACTCTTTCTCCCTAAGTACGTACAATTTACTGTACTTCAAGTATTCCTCAATAAAGCTCAAAAAAATTTCTCTTAAGGGATCAGCCATCAGATAGGCACTGAGGTTATCTCATATAATAATAATAAATCAGAGCCTGAGTGGTTGGCAATAGATAGCTCCATGACTAGTGCATATTGAACTTTGTTTTGTTCTGGCACCATTTTCTTCTCTAGCACTCATCCCCAATTTAAACTAGCATAAAACTAACCACTTTTTTGTTGTTGTTCTGGGGAGGGTGGGGAGAGACACTGGGGTTTGAATTCAGCTTCACACTTGCAAAGCAGACACTCTACAACTTGAACTGTACCTCCAGTCTGCTTTGCTCTGAGTTATTTTGGAGATGGGGTCTCACAAACTTTCCCCAGCCTAGCCTAAAACCAAGATCCTTCTAATTTCAGCCTCCCAAGTAGTGAGGATTACAGGTATAAGCAACTGGTGCCTGACTTAACCACTTCTTAGTTTTAGTCTTAGCCATATGCCAATATCAGCTTTAGCTGATAAAATATGAGGTGATCATAATAATTGGAACAAAATTTAATTCAGCAGAATTAGAGTTTAAATAGATAACTTATGATATATTTCTATAGTCCAATTTTATTCGACAGTGAAAAATTGATGGGTTACAGTTACATTTACCAACATGGGTAAGCCTCAGAAGCCTAATGTGAAGAAAGCAAGTTACAAAAGGATATATACAGTTTGAGAAGATTTAACTTTTTAAATGGGCAAACAGTATGTCTTGCCTGTGGCTATACACATATACATTAAAAGTATAAAGGCATGGAAGACACCAAATGCCAAGTAGATGTTAACTCTAGAATGGGATTGGAAATGGGTGCAGAGGGATCCTCAAATTTTATCTGTGGGGTGGAGGTGTGGCTTAGTGGTATAGTGCTTGCCTACCATATAAAAGGCCCTGAGTTCAATCCCCAGCACCACAAAATAAACAAATTAATAAATTTTTAAAAAATTAACTCTAGGGCAGAGGGCATGACTGAAGTAGCAAAGTATCTACCTAGCAAGCGCAAGACTCTTGAGTTACGTGGGTTGAGAAGTATATGAGTTTGCATATTGTTACATGAATTTTATAATTAAAAAAATGTTTTAGCTGAGCGCTGATGGCTCACGCCTATAATCCTAGCCACTCAGGAGGCAGAGATCAGGAGAATTAATGTTCAAGGCCAGCCCAGGCAAATAGTTCATGAGACCCTATCTCCAAAAAGTACCCAACGCAGGGCTGGTGGAGTAGCTTAAGTGGTAGAGCAACTGCCTGCCAGGTATGAGGCCCTGAGTCCAAACCCCAGTCCCACCAAAAAAAAAAAAAAAAAGTTTTAAAAACCAAGCACTAAAAGTGATTGGTACAGGTGGTTGGTCAAAGACCAAATGACTTCATTTATTCATCAGTTTCCTGTGTATCTGTTCCCCACAGTTTCTGTGTGCACTGCCTAGAAGGGAAGGTTATGAGTTCTTTGTAGGACAATGGACAGGTACTGAACTTCACTTCACTGCACTCATAAATATTCAGGTAGGTGGCTTGTGCCCTACACAACTGTAGAAGAAAGAAGCCTGCCCTTTGGTGGGACTGGGAGCCCTTGCTACCTTGCTAAGTCTTGGGGGGCACAGAATATCTACTGACTCCCAGCAGGGCTTGCCATGGCATTAATGAATTGTCATACTTTGAATGTTGGGCTAGTTTTCTAGGTCCCACTCAATACCAAGAAATTAGAAGTACCAGGTTTCATTGCTCACGCCTGTAATCCTAGGTACTTGGGTAGCTAAGATTGGAAAGAATGCAGTTTGAGGCCAACCCAGGCAAATAGCTCACAAGACCCCATCTCCAAAATAACCAGAGCAAAATGCACTGGAGTTGTGGCTAAAGTAGTAGAGAACCTGCTTTGCAAGCATGAAGCTTTGAGTCAAACCTCTGTCCCACCAAAAAAAAGAAAAAGATATTAGAAGACCCCAGAATACCTTCTTTGATTACATCTGTTCTCTTTTGTCTCTCTGCAGCCCGTCCTACATGTGCCAGCTTAGAAACATGGCTAAATTAAGTTATTTTTTGTTTGGTTTTGGCTTGGGTTTTGGTTTTTGGCTGTGCTCAGGTTTAAACTCAGGGCCTTGCACTTAAGCTACCACTCTACCACTTGACCCATGCCTTCAGTCTTTTTGTTTTTGTTACTTTTCAGGTAGGGTCTCACTTTTGCCTGAGACCAGTCTCAGATCATGATCCTCCTACCTACAGCCTCTCACATAGCTGGGATCACAGGTGCATGCCACCATTCCTTGTTTCTTGATTGAGATGTGGTCTCACTAGATTTTAGCCCTGGCTTGCTTCAAACTGTGATGCTCCTGATCTCTGCTTTCTGAGTAGCTGAAATTACAGGCATGAGCCACTATACCCTGCCAGGATATTAACACAGCTATAAGCCCATGAAGGAAAACTCCATGTCTTACCTGTGTTTTATTAACCAAGTCAGTACCTTTCAAGATGCTAGATAAATAGTTTCCACTTAATAAATGTTACTCTATTTGCTTGTTTATTTCTTTTTCTAATTCCCAAATACTAGATTAAAAGGTAAGATTCAAGGCATTTGAAGCTTTTAAAATAAAAGTGACCATTTTAAATAATAATAATAACTAGAGTTGATATTCTATATTTTGAGGCCACATCTGGTTAAAAAAAAAAAAAAAGCATGTATCATTGGCTTTCAAGTTGAAGCAAAGAGGGAACAAAATGAGGGAGCATCTTTACATATTGTTAGTTTATAATTCATCCAACATTTATTGGGTGCATATTTGTAATAATCAGCATTTGATGTACTTATGTTTTATATACATATATAATTTAATCCTCACAAATATGCCACAAAATGGTTACTGTTATTATTTTTATTTACAGAAAAGAAAGTGAGCTTGAAGAAGTTAGTTCACTCAAAGTGATACTGTTGGGTTTGAGTCCAGGTTGTCTGACTCCAGAGTCTCTGAACTTAACCATTATGCTGTTGTGTTGGGAACTGCTGGGACCTGAAGATCTATGAAAGGACCCTGCCCTCATGAACCTCATACCCAAGTATCGGAGAAAGACCCAGAAATATAATTATGATCAAAAAGATTAGTATATATTAGAATCATGATCAAAATGATCAGTTTAATATTAGAAGTATGTTTGAGAAAACTAAAAAGCTGAACTATTAAGAGTCCCTTAGCAAAGTTAAATATGATAATTAAAGGGACTCTTCCTGAAATTCTAGAGATGAAGCCTAGGGATCTGCTTTTTAATGTAGTTGTTTTCCTTTTATCCTATATAAGGGCTTTAGCTTTAAATTCAGCTCTCTTCCTAGTGTAGACTTGAGGTCTAATAATCACTATGCTGACACTCTTCATGAAGCTATGCTGTTTCCATTCTTCTTCCCTGCCCCAACAAGATTATATTTTAAAACTGCACACTGGCCCATGTGCAAACTCTCCTCCTCTTGCTACCACTTAAAAGAGCTCAGTCTTCAGAGTCAGCCAAGGGGAGTAGATTTCAGCTATGAAATGCACTAGTCCATAAAAGTGGCAATCACACAGGCACATTGCTTTCTTTAGAACTTGATTTGGTAACTGCGCATGCCATTTTGTTTTTAAATGTATGGCCACAATGAAGGCCTCACTACCTTCTATAAACATTTTCTGGGAAAAAAGCCAAACCTTTTCCAAGTGAAGACACAAACAACACTGCAAACTGTCAGTTTTACCATGCCTTTGCAGGCCTGACCTTGCTCCCACATACCAGTCCTCCAACTCAGTAGCTACCCAAGGGGCTGTTACGAACCAGAATTTCCTCCATACTCTGTTGCTTTGAAATTGCAGTTTGTTTTGGTGGTACTGTAGTAAGCCTTGATAAGTGTTCCTTCTTGCAGACCCGAGGGGATGCTGCAACCAGCCAACTGATTTTATATCACTATCCTGAACTTAAGGAAGAAAAGGGCATAGTGCTGATGACAGCAGAAATGGATTCCACATTTCTGGTAAGAATCAACATTTACCTCTTTGAATTTACCTACCTGGCTCTGAAGGTATTGCTCATCTGCCAAAGCTCATGAGAGGTCACATTGCAGAGACCTACATGTACTTTGTTTCTTACTTATAAAGTTGAAAATAATTTTGTCTTGCTCATGTTCTTCTAAGCCACGTATTCACAATTCTGAAATCCATGAGCTCTGAAAATAGTTTTTTGTGGGTTTTTTTTTTTTTTTTTTTTTTGGCAGTGCTGGGGTTTGAACTCAGGGTCTCATGCTTGCTAAGCAGGCACTCTACCACTTGACCATGCCACCAGCCCTGAAAATAGTTTTTTATACTCCTTTGGTCACAAAATCTTTCCTGCCTTAAACTTATTTGGAAGCTAAATCTTGACTTAAACTCATATGAAGCTATGTATGGTCCTTGTTAATTCCACTTGGTATTGGTTATATATTTTATTAGGGAAATATTAAAGTGCTCATTTATGGGGAGTTGCATAGCATACACTTATATATTATTTGCACCTATACTTTTCTATAATAATTCTGAGTCCAAAACACATCTGGCCCTAGAGATTTCAAGTAAGAGGTTGTGGACAAGTAAATGGCTTAAGTATAGAGATAAGCTTAAAGTCTAGAATAGTTCTCAGACTTTTATCCTCCATCACACTTCCTGTGTGTAACTTTCACCATACATACTGACTTCCTTTCCTCCTTTTCCATTCCCAGTTGAGAGACACCAAGGTAAAGCATCACATGCCCATAGTTAATGATTCCCATTGTGTTCTCCCTGTATATCCATATGCCAGGAGTAGTTTTATGAATACAGTATAATCTGTTTGTCTAGTCTTTGCTCATTATGTTTCATTTATCTGACAGAGGTAGTTCAGGATGCTTTCAAAATAGTGGCACTTTAGAGCCTCTTTTCCTCCTGAGATTCTTCATTACAACACCCACTTAATTTTCCTTTCTCTGTTACCAGCTAGGAGAAGGAAGAAGTGATGTCATTTAGCTAGTATCTCCCAAGGCCTAGAACACAATGGGGGAACTGTATGTCCCTATTATTTCAGAAATCATCCAGTACCATTTCTCTCATTTTTTCCTTCCTCTTAAACATTTCCATCCATCATAACTATAAGTCACCCCAAATCCTATCAGAAATATAGTCATTAACCAAGATAAACAAGATTTCAAAAGGAATAATTTTGGGAGGAAAGTCAGGAGACCACTTTTTGACCTATTAATTCTGAGATGCTTATTAGATATCCAAGGATTAGGCAGTTTGATATATGAGCCTATCTGGCAGAGTGGCTCAAGTGGTAGAGTGCCTGCCTAGCAAACATGAAGCCCTGAGTTCAAACCCCAGTACCAACCAAAAAGGAAAAAAAAAAAGAATTATGAGCCTGGTGTTCAGGGGAAAGGTCCAGCTTGAAGATATAAATATGGGAATTTTCAGCACACAGATTGTATTTAAAGCCATAGGACTGAATGAAATTACCAAGGAAATAAGTGAAGACTCTGAAGAGAAAATATCTAAGAATTGAGTCCTGGAGAGATAAAGAAACATCAGCAAAGAAGACTTAGGAACAGTTGTGAGACCAGGGGGAAATTTAGATGGTAGAGTGCCCTGGAAGCTAAGATAAAATGTTCAAAGCAATAGGGAGTGCTCAGCTGTTAAAATCTCACTTGTTTATAGGAAAAATGAGATGAAGATGGAAAACTTCTGATTTTTAAAACTCAGAAGTCTTTGAGAAACTTTTAAAGAGTAGTTTCAAAGGAGTGGTGGAATTACAAGTATATTGGGAGAGATTTAAGACAGGATGAGAAGAGAAATTAAGAAGACTAAGCATTAACATAACTCTTTCAAGAGAAAGAGAGTGGCACATTAGCTGGAGGAAAAAAGTGGAGCCAAGGATGGCTCTTGTTTTAAATATGAGATAAATAATATTTGTATGTTAATCAGAACAATCAAGTTGAGAGAGAAATAATAATACAGGAGAAAGGAAAGAGGAGGGATATTTTTGAGTGGGCAAGTCTGGGACTGAAGGTTTAATCCTTGCCTGGAATGTATTAAAAAAAGAGAAGTCAAGGTAGAAAGACAAAGATGTAGTTAAATGGATAGAGATAGTGGTAGCCTTTAAAAGTCCTTACCAGATTGCTTTATTAAAAGAAAAGCCATCAGCTGAGAGTATAGAAAAGCAGGTGTTAGATATTTGAGTCAAAAGCAAAAATATTAAATTATTGTCTAGGATGAGTCTACAAACTATCCTACAGGCCAAATCCAACCCACAGACTGATGAATTAAGAATGTTTTCCTCTATCTTTAAATGGTTGGAAGGAAAAAAACTAAAGAAAAGTAATATTTCATTATGTGAAAAATGTATGAAATTCAAAGTTCAGAGTCTATGAAGGAAGTTTTGTTGGAACTTAGCCGTGCTCATTCATTTACATGTGGTTGTTTTTGCTCTGCAGCAGAGTTAAATGGTTGCAACAGAGACTTGTATGGCCCACAAAGCCTAAAATATTTACTGTTTTCAGCAAGTTTTTGCCAATTTATAGTCTAAAAGAATGGAAGAGAGACTTACTGTACAGGTATAGACACCAAGAGTGTCAGATTTAATTAGGGCTATGGTTCAAACAAGTGGTATGATGAAGTAATTGAGGGACCAAGAAGTTAAAGGTGAATTCAAAGGAATTATCATTATTGACCAGAGAATTGAATCTGGATAAAGAGGGAAAAGATACGGGAGGTTAGATACAATAAGAACTATAGGGTTAACAATTGTTGGAGTTGGGAGTAAAAGGTAGGAAATAGTAGGCAACGTATAGATGTTTCAAATTGAGATATGGAGAGGATATAGTTATGGATAATAACAAGGTTTGATTTCTCCATGGAAGCGTGACATAGAGGCTGTCTTCAGCAAAGCACAGCATCTGACTATATTTCAAGTGGGTCCTATAGGTCAGAGGAGGCCCTTTCTGCTTTGTGCCATTTTTACCACTTCACTCTGGTGGTCTCAAACTGGTGCACAGTTCTTCTCATCATTAAAATTTGTTTTCTGGCCTTATAACATTTGACAGAAACCAGGTGGCATTCATTTGTCTTACATAAATCAATTTGAAAGTAAGATTTAGACATGTTAGCATTTGTTGTAGAGGTACATGATATAAAGAAGGAAAACCTAGTATATGTCATATGAACATATGATCCCCTGAATACTCATACATGAGATGTGCACTTTAAACATGGTATTTCCAGCTACAACAAAGCATTAATCTCAAATGAATAGCAATATGTGGAAACTAGGGGATTCTTCTGAACTAACTAACTTTCATCCTGAAAAGTTAGTAGAATATTTAAAAACCTAGCCTTGTTTGACTCCATATCTGTGTCAGTAGATGATTTCAGTATAATGCATTTTGAGCTAGGATTGGGTTTCAGTGAGGTGGGGAATGGGAGCAGGGGAGATGGCCCAGAGGGAGTAAAAGGCTTCCTGGAAGTAGTACCTGGATTGAAAGTTCAAAGACAAGCAATAGTTTGGCCAGATAAAGAAGGAGGCATGAAGCAAGGGGAATGTTTCTTTCTGAGGGAATAGCATAAGTAAATGTTAAGAGGCATAAAATGACTTAGGGTATTGCAGGCAGTTTTGTATCACTGGTATATGAAAAAAGGCTTGGTAAATTGTGTTTAGAGGTTTAGCTTTATCCTAAAGACATGAAAGAGTCATTAAAAGACTTTTACAGCCAGCCACCAATGGCACACATCTATAATCATACCTACTCAGGAGGCAAGAGATCAGGAGGATCGTGGTTCAAGGCCAACCTAGGCAAATAGTTTTTGAGACCCTATCTCAAAATAGCCAACACAAAAAAAGGCTGGCAGAGTGGCTCAAGTGGTAGAGCACCTGCCTAGCAAGCACAAGGCCCTGAATTCAAGCCCCAGTACTACCTAAAAAGAAAAAAGAAAAGATTTTTACAGAGAGTAACCTGTTCAAAAGAATTGGATTTTAAGACCATTAACCTTAACAAATTAATTGTATTCTGTAGTTCTAATCTGTTAGTGTTATTTAAAAGACAGTCACTTAAAAGAAGGGCAAGAGGTGGTAAAGATTTGAACTAGAGCAGTGGAGTGGAGATGAAGGAAAGAATGACCCAGAAATATGGAGAGAATAAAATGGGCAGGCCTTGATAGAGAGATTGTAGATATAAAGATTGAAAGAGAAGAGGAGTTAGGTTTGTTAATATACTTCTTTACTGAGCAACACAGGGAGTTAGTATATTTGTCTTCTTGGATCTGGGAAAGAGAGGCGACTACTGCTTCATGTTAAGTCAAGAGAACAAAAGATGGAGTAAGTAAGGAGGGAGAAGTGCTTTCCATAACCCTCCACACAAGACAGACAGATATGCATCTCTCCCTGTGTCTTACCTCCTTACCCAATGTACTAGTGGCCTTCAAACTCTTTTTTAAGTAGTGGAAGGAACCCTTTACCCAAACAAAACCTTATGTAAAACTCCAGGATATAACAACTAAAACTCAGCTGAAGACCTGAAACACCTCCACAGAGTCACCAGGATACTGCATAAGTTTGGACAGCACTGTTCTGAAGTGAATACACCTGAACTTAGCCCTACTTTCACCACCCAAGCTTCAACTAAAGGTTGATATCAGAGGTCCTACAGCTCCACAGCTCAGAAACTGATGGTATCCATCTCAAATTATGTTAATGCCCTTGCTTTAGGGAAAGTTTGTTCTTGAAACATGTTTGGGTTTAAGAAAGATAAAATTAATAGAGTTGTTGACCTCTGTCAGTCTTAATTACCAGAAACAGTAGCAGGTAAAGTGGAGAACGTACCAGCCCCAGAGTTTTGAAATCTGACATTGACTAGCCACATGACCTTGCACCCATCCCTGAACTTTATCTTCCATGGTTTCCTGGCCTATTAAATGAGAACTGGGTGGTCTTGGAGGCTCCAACTCAAATTCTGTTAATTTAAAGTAGCCAGATTTTGGGGCAAAGACTTCAATTGAAGATCAAGTCTCAGAGATTAGTACCTGCTTATGAGAAGTGACCTAAAACTTCCATGGAAGGAATAGAGGTGAAACACACCCTATGGTATTTATAAACTCATCTTCATCATTCTGTAACTAGACAAAGCACACTTTGGACAGTAGGTTTTTAGTGGGAATTTTCCAGTAACTTTGGGTATTTGATTTTGGCTATATGAACACAGCAATGACAGATAAGTGCTTATAGCTGGCTAGAACTACAAAATGCATACAAAACAGAAGTCAAAGTTGTTCAAGATCTTTCATGAGATTTTGAGGCTATTGCCCATGCCTTCCCCTGCCCACCCCACCATCATCTCCATCAGAGAGTGGTTTGTTCATCATTTCCCTACAGTTCACTGTAGAGAAGGTGATCCTTTCTCTGCCTGGGGATTGCTTATAAATGGTTGCATAACAAATTATTCTAAAACTTTAGTGGTTTGAAAAACAAGCATTTATTACCTCACAATTTCTGTGGAGCAAGAACTGAGAGCAGCTTAGCTGGGTGGCTCTGGTTCAGTATCATGGGGTTGCTGTTATTGCCTAGGACTAAAACATCTGAAGGTTGGTTAGGCTTAAGGATCCATTTGCAGCCCTACTCACATGGCTTCTGATAGAGGCCTCATTTCCTCCCACATTGGCTTCTCCATAGAGCTACGCGAATGTTCTCATGATATGGCAGCTGACTTTCCCCAGAACAAGACAGAAGCTACAATTTCTTATGTCTTGGAAGTGGGGGTCCTTCCCTCTCATTATATCATTGTTAAAAGCAAGTCATACTGGGGTACTGGTGGCTCACACCTGTAATCCTAGCTACTCAGAAGGCAGAGATCAGGAGGATCAGAATTTGAAGCCAGCCTGGGCAAATAGTTGGTAAGACTCTATCTCAAAAAAAAAAAAAAAAAAACAGAAAAAAGGACTGGAGTAATGACTTAAGTGATAGAGCACCTGCTTAGCAAGTATGAGGCCCCAAGTCAAACCCTAGTACCACCAAACATATAAATAAGTCATGGAATTTTTGGACAAATTTTAAAAACATCACACCTAACTTCAGCACTGTTTTTCTGACTGAGATGCTATCAATAACAGTTTTTACTTGGTAGAGCTGGGTAACTCTTGCATTCCTCACCCCACCCCAGAGATATATTTAACAATTATTGAAGAACTGCACAAATAGGGAAATTATGAATGTATTTATTAATTTATTCAGCAGACATTCACCAGCTGTCACTATGTGCAGAGATATAAAACAAGCCATGGTCCATAATCTTTTATGAATTTCTATTAAGAAAGAAAGGCAAAAAAAAAATACAAGTCAGTGTGATACATGCTATATCAATGGTAAACATAGAATGATTTGGTTACACAGAGAAGGGGCACCCAGCCTATGCTTCAGAGGTCAAGGACTCAGGGAAGCTGTCTAGAAGCAGTGACTCCTGGATGAGTCACACCCACCCCAGAATTCAGACACAGAGCTTTGGTCCTGTGCAGTGAGGAACCTCACTATTCTTTTTGCCTTACAGAATGTTCCTGAGGCACAATGCATTGCCAACCAAGTTCAACTCTTCTATGCCACGGATCGGAAAGAGACCTATGGGTTAGTGGAGACCTTTAACCTCAGGCCAAATGAGTTCAAATATATGTCTGTCATTGCTGAATTGGAGCAGAGTGGACTTGGAGCAGGACTGAAATGTGCCCAGAACCAGGATAAGATATAGAGGTGTAAGTGTTGGTCCTTCACAAATTGGCTTAGCCCTGCATAGTCGAGTCTACCTGCCCCCCTTGAACTCCAGAGGTCAGCATCTGTAACAAGCAGCCTGTAATGTGTTGTACTATGTGTTTATTGCAAGAAGCAGTTTTGGAGATGGTCCTAATACTTGATATTCAGAAACAAAGGTACCCAAATATTCTGATAATTACCTCTCAGCATACTTGAGGTTTCCTTTTAAGTGTTTCTGGTCATTTGAGCAAGAAACAGCAGGGATCTACAGGATGGTTGGTTGACTTGATTTTACACATTGTAGCAGTGCAGTTGCATTCTGGCCATTGTGACCTCAGACCTCCCAGGTCTACATCTTTATAAATTTGTAACAGGGTAATAATCCCAAAGACCTTCTTAGTGAAATGTGAGCTTTACATACTCTTTCCAGGCACCAATGAGCTGGCCAAAGCATAATCCAAATATCCTGTTTGACTCTAAAACAATCAGATAGTCCCATCAGGACAAAAACTTCATCTTGCTGCCCCCCAGAGTTCCTTTAGTGTAGCTGCTTTGGGTGTCACCATATTTCAGGTATAGTTGGGTAAGCAGGTATAGTACCTGTACATCGTTAAGCCATAATTTGAAGCACCTGCCCTTCTAATTCTGCCTGTTAGAAGCTGATGAATCAGTGCAGTGTAAATAAAATGTTTTTGTAAGGAGATCATTCCATATTTGCATGATTTTTTAAA